>NW_027596123.1:0-335200 GCF_964194155.1 Cetorhinus maximus
TGTGAGAGTCTGGACACTGCTCTGTGAGAGTGTCCGGTCACTGCTCTTTGTGAGAGTCCGGTCTCTGCTCTGTGTGAGAGTCCGGTCACTGCTCTGTGTGAGAGTCCGGTCACTGCTCTGTGTCAGAGTCCGGACACTGCTCTGTGTGAGAGTCCGGACACTGCTCTGTGTGCGAGTCCGGTCACTGCTCTGTGTCCGTGTCCCGTCTCTGCTCGGTATGAGAGTCCGGTCACTGCTCTTTGTGAGAGTCCGGTCACTGCTCTTTGTTAGTGTCAGGTCTCTGCTCTGTGTGAGAGTCCGGTCAGTGTTCTGTGTGAGAGTCCGGTCACTGCTCTGTGTGAGAGTGCGGTCACTGCTCTGTGTGAGAGTCCAGTCACTGATCTGTGTGAGAGCCCGGTCTCTGCTCTGTGTGAGAGTCCGGTCTCTGCTCTGTGTGACAGGCCGTTCACTGCTCTGTGTGAGAGTCCGGTCTCTGCTCTGTGTGAGAGTCCGGTCTCTGCTCTGTGTGAGAGTCCGGTCTCTGCTCTGTGTGAGAGTCCCTTCTCTGCTCTGTTTGAGAGTCCGGTCTCTGCTCTGTGTGAGAGTCCGGTCTCTGCTCTGTGTGATAGTCCTGTCACTGCTCTGTGTGAGATTGCGGTCACTGCTCTGTGTGAGAGTCCGGTCACTGATCTGTGTGTGATCCCGGTCTCTGCTCTGTGTTACAGGCCGGTCACTGCTCTGTGTGAGAGTCCGGTCTCTGCTCTGTGTGAGAGTCCGGTCTCTGCTCTGTGTGAGAGTCCGGTCACTGCTCTGTGTGAGAGTCCGGTCACTGCTCTGTGTCCGTGTCCGGTCTCTGCTCGGTATGAGAGTCCGGTCACTGCTCTTTGTGAGAGTCCGGTCACTGTTCTGTGTGAGAGTCCGGTCTCTGTTCTGTGTGAGAGTCCGGTCACTGCTCTGTGTGAGAGTCCGGTCACTGATCTGTGTGAGAGCCCGGTCTCTGCTCTGTGTGACAGGCCGGTCACTGCTCTGTGTGAGAGTCCGGTCTCTGCTCTGTGTGAGAGTCCGGTCTCTGCTCTGTGTGAGAGTCCCGTCACTGCTCTGTGTGAGAGTCCGGCCTCTGCTCTGTGTGAGAGTCCGGTCACTGCTCTGTGTGAGAGTCCGGTCACTGCTCTGTGTGAGAGTCCGGCCTCTGCTCTGTGTGCGAGTCCGGTCTCTGCTCTGTGTGCGAGTCCGGTCTCTGCTCTGTGTGCGAGTCCGGTCTCTGCTCTGTGTGAGAGTCCGGTCTCTGCTCTGTGTGAGAGTCCGGTCTCTGCTCTGTGTGAGAGTCCGGTCACTGCTCTGTGTGAGAGTCCGGTCTCTGCTCTGTGTGAGAGTCCGGTCTCTGCTCTGTGTTAGAGTCCGGTCATTGCTCTGTTTGTGAGTCCGGTCACTGCTCTGTGAGAGAGTCCTGTCACTGCTCTTTGTGAGATTCCGGTCTCTGCTCTGTGTGAGAGTCCGGTCTCTGCTATGTGTGAGATTCCGGTCTCTGCTCTGTGTGAGAGTCCGGTCTCTGCTCTGTGTGAGAGTCCGGTCTCTGCTCTGTGTGAGAGTCCGATCTCTGATCTGTCTGAGAGTCCGTTCACTGCTCTGTGTGAGAGTCCGGTCTCTGCTCTGTGTGATAGTCCGGTCACTGCTCTGTGTCCGTGTCCGGTCTCTGCTCTGTGTGAGAGTCAGGTCACTGCTCTGTGTGAGAGTCCGGTCTCTGCTCTGTTTGAGAGTCCAGTCTCTGCTCTGTTTGAGAGTCCAGTCTCTGCTCTGTGTGAGAGTCCGGTCACTGCTCTGTGTGAGAGTGCGGTCACTGCTCTGTGTGAGAGTCCGGTCACTGATCTGTGTGAGATCCCGGTCTCTGCTCTGTGTTACAGGCCGGTCACTGCTCTGTGTGAGAGTCCGGTCTCTGCTCTGTGTGAGAGTCCGGTCTCTGCTCTGTGTGAGAGTCCGGTCTCTGCTCTGTGTGAGAGTCCGGTCTCTGCTCTGTGTGAGAGTCCGGTCACTGCTCTGTGTGAGAGTCCGGTCACTGCTCTGTGTCCGTGTCCGGTCTCTGCTCGGTATGAGAGTCCGGTCACTGCTCTTTGTGAGAGTCCGGTCACTGCTCTTTGTGAGAGTCAGGTCTCTGCTCTGTGTGAGAGTCCGGTCACTGTTCTGTGTGAGAGTCCGGTCTCTGCTCTGTGTGAGAGTCCGGTCACTGCTCTGTGTGAGAGTCCGGTCACTGATCTGTGTGAGAGCCCGGCCTCTGCTCTGTGTGCGAGTCCGGTCTCTGCTCTGTGTGCGAGTCCGGTCTCTGCTCTGTGTGCGAGTCCGGTCTCTGCTCTGTGTGAGAGTCCGGTCTCTGCTCTGTGTGAGAGTCCGGTCTCTGCTCTGTGTGCGAGTCCGGTCACTGCTCTGTGTGAGAGTCCGGTCTCTGCTCTGTGTGTGAGTCCGTCTTCTGCTCTGTGTGTGAGTCCGGTCACTGCTCTGTGTGCGAGTCCGTTCACTGCTCTGTGTGAGAGTCCGGTCATTGCTCTGTTTGTGAGTCCGGTCACTGCTCTGTGAGAGAGTCCTGTCACTGCTCTTTGTGAGAGTCCGTTCTCTGCTCTGTGTGAGAGTCCGGTCTCTGCTCTGTGTGAGAGTCCGGTCTCTGCTCTGTGTGAGAGTCCGGTCTCTGCTCTGTGTGAGAGTCCGGTCTCTGCTCTTTGTGAGAGTCCGGTCTCTGATCTGTCTGAGAGTCCGCACACTGCTCTGTGTGAGAGTCCGGTCTCTGCTCTGTTTGAGAGTCCGGTCACTGCTCTGTGTCCGTGTCCGGTCTCTGCTCTGTGTGAGAGTCAGGTCACTGTTCTGTGTGAGAGTCCGGTAACTGCTCTGTATGAAAGTCCGGTCTCTGCTCTGTTTGAGAGTCCAGTCTCTGCTCTGTTTGAGAGTCCAGTCTCTGCTCTGTGTGAGAGTCCGGTCTCTGCTCTGTGTGAGAGTCCGGTCTCTGCTCTGTGTGAGAGTCCGGTCACTGCTCTGTGTGAGATTCCGGTCTCTGCTCTGTGTGAGAGTCCGGTCACTGCTCTGTGTGAGAGTCCGGTCACTGCTCTGTGAGAGAGTCCGGTCATTGGTCTGTGTGAGAGTCCGGTCTCCGCTCTGTGTGAGAGTCCGGTCTCCGCTCTGTGTGAGAGTCCGGTCTATGCTCTGTGTGCGAGTCCGGTCTCTGCTCTGTGTGAGAGTCCGGTCTCTGCTCTGTGTGAGAGACCGGTCTCTGCCCTGTGTGAGAGTCCGGTCTCTGCCCTGTGTGAGAGTCCGTTCACTGCTCTGTGTGTGAGTCCGGTCACTGCTCTGTGAGAGAGTCCGGTCTCTGCTCAGTGTGAAAGTCCGCTCTCTGCTCTGTGTTAGAGTCCGGTCTCTGCTCTGTGTGAGAGTCCCGTCACTGCTCTGTGTGAGAGTCCGGTCACTACTCTGTGTGAGAGTGCGGTCACTGCTCTGTGTGAGAGTCCGGTCACTGATCTGTGTGAGAGCCCGGTCTCTGCTCTGTGTGACAGGCCGGTCACTGCTCTGTGTGAGAGTCCGGTCTTCGCTCTGTGTGAGAGTCCGGTCTATGCTCTGTGTGAGTGTCCGGTCACTGCTCTGTGTGAGTGTCCGGTCACTGCTCTGTGTGAGAATCCGGTCACTGCTCTGTGTGAGAGTCCGGACACTGCTCTGTGTGAGAGTCCGGACACTGCTCTGTGTGAGTGTCCGGTCACTGCTCCTTGTGAGAGTCCGGTCTCTGCTCTGTGTGAGAGTCCGATCACTGCTCTGTGTGAGAGTCCGGTCACTGTTCTGTGTGAGAGTCCGGTCTCTGCTCTGTGTGAGAGTCCGGTCACTGCTCTGTGTGAGAGTCCGGTCACTGATCTGTGTGAGAGCCCGGTCAATGCTCTCTGTGACAGGCCGGTCACTGCTCTGTGTGAGAGTCCGGTCTCTGCTCTGTGTGAGAGTCCGGTCTCTGCTCTGTGTGAGAGTCCCGTCACTGCTCTGTGTGAGAGTCCGGCCTCTGCTCTGTGTGAGAGTCCGGTCACTCCTCTGTGTGAGAGTCCGGTCACTGCTCTGTGAGAGATTCCGGCCTCTGCTCTGTGTGCGAGTCCGGTCTCTGCTCTGTGTGCGAGTCCGGTCTCTGCTCTGTGTGCGAGTCCGGTCTCTGCTCTGTGTGAGAGTCCGGTCTCTGCTCTGTGTGAGAGTCCGGTCTCTGCTCTGTGTGCGAGTCCGGTCACTGCTCTGTGTGAGAGTCCGGTCATTGCTCTGTTTGTGAGTCCGGTCAGTGCTCTGTGAGAGTGTCCTGTCACTGCTCTTTGTGAGAGTCCGGTCTCTGCTCTGTGTGAGAGTCCGGTCTCTGCTCTGTGTGAGAGTCCGGTCTCTGCTCTGTGTGAGAGTCCGGTCTCTGCTCTGTGTGAGAGTCCGGTCACTGCTCTGTGAGAGAGTCCTGTCACTGCTCTTTGTGAGAGTCCGGTCTCTGCTCTGTGTGAGAGTCCGGTCTCTGCTCTGTGTGAGAGTCCGGTCTCTGCTCTGTGTGAGAGTCCGGTCTCTGCTCTGTGTGAGAGTCCGGTCTCTGCTCTGTGTGAGAGTCCGGTCACTGCTCTGTGTGAGAGTCCGGTCTCTGCTCTGTGTGAGAGTCCGGTCACTGCTCTGTGTGAGAGTCCGGTCACTGCTCTGTGAGAGAGTCCGGTCACTGGTCTGTGTGAGAGTCCGGTCTCCGCTCTGTGTGAGAGTCCGGTCTCCGCTCTGTGTGAGAGTCCGGTCTATGCTCTGTGTGCGAGTCCGGTCACTGCTCTGTGTGAGTGTCCGGTCACTGCTCTGTGTGAGAATCCGGTCACTGCTCTGTGTGAGAGTCCGGTCTCTGCTCTGTGTGAGAGTCCGGTCTCTGCTCTGTGTGAGAGTCCGGTCTCTGCCCTGTGTGAGAGTCCGGTCTCTGCCCTGTGTGTGAGTCCGGTCACTGCTCTGTGTGAGAGTCCGGTCTCTGCTCAGTGTGAAAGTCCGCTCTCTGCTCTGTGTTAGAGTCCGGTCTCTGCTCTGTGTGAGAGTCCCGTCACTGCTATGTGTGAGAGTCCGGTCACTACTCTGTGTGAGAGTGCGGTCACTGCTCTGTGTGAGAGTCCGGTCACTGATCTGTGTGAGAGTCCGGTCTATGCTCTGTGTGCGAGTCCGGTCACTGCTCTGTGTGAGTGTCCGGTCACTGCTCTGCGTGAGAATCCGGTCACTGCTCTGCGTGAGAGTCCGGACACTGCTCTGTGTGAGAGTCCGGACACTGCTCTGTGTGAGTGTCCGTTCACTGCTCCTTGTGAGAGTCCGGTCTCTGCTCCGTGTGAGAGTCCGATCACTGCTCTGTGTGAGAGTCCGGTCACTGTTCTGTGTGAGAGTCCGGTCTCTGCTCTGTGTGAGAGTCCGGTCACTGCTCTGTGTGAGAGTCCGGTCACTGCTCTGTGAGAGATTCCGGCCTCTGCTCTGTGTGCGAGTCCGGTCTCTGCTCTGTGTGCGAGTCCGGTCTCTGCTCTGTGTGCGAGTCCGGTCTCTGCTCTGTGTGAGAGTCCGGTCTCTGCTCTGTGTGCGAGTCCGGTCACTGCTCTGTGTGAGAGTCCGGTCATTGCTCTGTTTGTGAGTCCGGTCAGTGCTCTGTGAGGGTGTCCTGTCACTGCTCTTTGTGAGAGTCCGGTCTCTGCTCTGTGTGAGAGTCCGGTCTCTGCTCTGTGTGAGAGTCCGGCCTCTGCTCTGTGTGAGAGTCCGGCGTCTGCTCTGTGTGAGAGTCCGGTCACTGCTCTGTGAGAGAGTCCTGTCACTGCTCTTTGTGAGAGTCCGGTCTCTGCTCTGTGTGAGAGTCCGGTCTCTGCTCTGTGTGAGAGTCCGGTCTCTGCTCTGTGTGAGAGTCCGGTCTCTGCTCTGTGTGAGAGTCCGATCTCTGATCTGTCTGAGAGTCCGGTCACTGCTCTGTGTGAGAGTCCGGTCTCTGCTCTGTGTGAGAGTCAGGTCACTGTTCTATGTGAGAGTCCGGTCACTGCTCTGTATGAAAGTCCGGTCTCTGCTCTGTTTGAGAGTCCAGTCTCTGCTCTGTTTGAGAGTCCAGTCTCTGCTCTGTGTGAGAGTCCGGTCTCTGCTCTGTGTGACAGTCCGGTCTCTGCTCTGTGTGAGAGTCCGGTCACTGCTCTGTGTGAGAGTCCGGTCTCTGCTCTGTGTGAGAGTCCGGTCACTGCTCTGTGTGAGAGTCCGGTCACTGCTCTGTGAGAGAGTCCGGTCACTGGTCTGTGTGAGAGTCCGGTCTCCGCTCTGTGTGAGAGTCCGGTCTCCGCTCTGTGTGAGAGTCCGGTCTATGCTCTGTGTGCGAGTCCGGTCACTGCTCTGTGTGAGTGTCCGGTCACTGCTCTGTGTGAGAATCCGGTCACTGCTCTGTGTGAGAGTACGGACACTGCTCTGTGTGAGAGTATGGACACTGCTCTGTGTGAGTGTCCGGTCACTGCTCTTTGTGAGAGTCCGGTCTCTGCTCTGTGTGAGAGTCCGGTCACTGCTCTGTGTGAGAGTCCGGTCACTGCTCTGTGTGAGATCCGGACACTGCTCTGTGTGAGAGTCCGGACACTGCTCTGTGTGAGCGTCCGGACACTGCTCTGTGTGAGCGTCCGGACACTGCTCTGTGTGAGAATCCGATCTCTGCTCTGTGTCAGAGTCCTGTCACTTCTCTGTGTGAGAGTCCGGTCTCTGCTCTGTGTTAGAGTCCGGTCTCTGCTCTGTGTGAGAGTCCGGTCACTGCTTTGGGTGAGAGTCCGGTCTCTGCTCTGTGTGAGAGTCCGGTCTCTGCTCTGTGTGAGAGTCCGGTCTCTGCTCTGTGTGAGAGTTCGGTCACTGCTCTGTGAGAGAGTCCGGTCATTGGTCTGTGTGAGAGTCCGGTCTCCGCTCTGTGTGAGAGTCCGGTCTCCGCTCTGTGTGAGAGTCCGGTCTATGCTCTGTGTGCGAGTCCGGTCTCTGCTCTGTGTGAGAGTCCGGTCTCTGCTCTGTGTGAGAGACCGGTCTCTGCCCTGTGTGAGAGTCCGGTCTCTGCCCTGTGTGAGAGTCCGTTCACTGCTCTGTGTGTGAGTCCGGTCACTGCTCTGTGAGAGAGTCCGGTCTCTGCTCAGTGTGAAAGTCCGCTCTCTGCTCTGTGTTAGAGTCCGGTCTCTGCTCTGTGTGAGAGTCCCGTCACTGCTCTGTGTGAGAGTCCGGTCACTACTCTGTGTGAGAGTGCGGTCACTGCTCTGTGTGAGAGTCCGGTCACTGATCTGTGTGAGAGTCCGGTCTCCGCTCTGTGTGAGAGTCCGGTCTATGCTCTGTGTGCGAGTCCGTTCACTGCTCTGTGTGAGTGTCCGGTCACTGCTCTGTGTGAGAATCCGGTCACTGCTCTGTGTGAGAGTCCGGACACTGCTCTGTGTGAGAGTCCGGACACTGCTCTGTGTGAGTGTCCGGTCACTGCTCCTTGTGAGAGTCCGGTCACTGCTCTGTGTGAGAGTCCGGTCACTGTTCTGTGTGAGAGTCCGGTCTCTGCTCTGTGTGAGAGTCCGGTCACTGCTCTGTGTGAGAGTCCGGTCACTGATCTGTGTGAGAGCCCGGTCAATGCTCTCTGTGACAGGCCGGTCACTGCTCTGTGTGAGAGTCCGGTCTCTGCTCTGTGTGAGAGTCCGGTCTCTGCTCCGTGTGAGAGTCCCGTCACTGCTCTGTGTGAGAGTCCGGCCTCTGCTCTGTGTGAGAGTCCGGTCACTCCTCTGTGTGAGAGTCCGGTCACTGCTCTGTGAGAGATTCCGGCCTCTGCTCTGTGTGCGAGTCCGGTCTCTGCTCTGTGTGCGAGTCCGGTCTCTGCTCTGTGTGAGAGTCCGGTCTCTGCTCTGTGTGCGAGTCCGGTCACTGCTCTGTGTGAGAGTCCGGTCATTGCTCTGTTTGTGAGTCCGGTCAGTGCTCTGTGAGAGTGTCCTGTCACTGCTCTTTGTGAGAGTCCGGTCTCTGCTCTGTGTGAGAGTCCGGTCTCTGCTCTGTGTGAGAGTCCGGTCTCTGCTCTGTGTGAGAGTCCGGTCTCTGCTCTGTGTGAGAGTCCGGTCACTGCTCTGTGAGAGAGTCCTGTCACTGCTCTTTGTGAGAGTCCGGTCTCTGCTCTGTGTGAGAGTCCGGTCTCTGCTCTGTGTGAGAGTCCGGTCTCTGCTCTGTGTGAGAGTCCGGTCTCTGCTCTGTGTGAGAGTCCGATCTCTGATCTGTCTGAGAGTCCGGTCACTGCTCTGTGAGAGAGTCCTGTCACTGCTCTTTGTGAGAGTCCGGTCTCTGCTCTGTGTGAGAGTCCGGTCTCTGCTCTGTGTGAGAGTCCGGTCTCTGCTCTGTGTGAGAGTCCGGTCTCTGCTCTGTGTGAGAGTCCGATCTCTGATCTGTCTGAGAGTCCGGTCACTGCTCTGTGTGAGAGTCCGGTCACTGCTCTGTGTGAGAGTCCGGACACTGCTCTGTGTGAGAGTCCGGACACTGCTCTGTGTGAGTGTCCGGTCACTGCTCCTTGTGAGAGTCCGGTCACTGCTCTGTGTGAGAGTCCGGTCACTGTTCTGTGTGAGAGTCCGGTCTCTGCTCTGTGTGAGAGTCCGGTCTCTGCTCTGTGTGAGAGTCCCGTCACTGCTCTGTGTGAGAGTCCGGCCTCTGCTCTGTGTGAGAGTCCGGTCACTCCTCTGTGTGAGAGTCCGGTCACTGCTCTGTGAGAGATTCCGGCCTCTGCTCTGTGTGCGAGTCCGGTCTCTGCTCTGTGTGCGAGTCCGGTCTCTGCTCTGTGTGCGAGTCCGGTCTCTGCTCTGTGTGAGAGTCCGGTCTCTGCTCTGTGTGAGAGTCCGGTCTCTGCTCTGTGTGCGAGTCCGGTCACTGCTCTGTGTGAGAGTCCGGTCATTGCTCTGTTTGTGAGTCCGGTCAGTGCTCTGTGAGAGTGTCCTGTCACTGCTCTTTGTGAGAGTCCGGTCTCTGCTCTGTGTGAGAGTCCGGTCTCTGCTCTGTGTGAGAGCCCGGTCTCTGCTCTGTGTGAGAGTCCGGTCTCTGCTCTGTGTGAGAGTCCGGTCACTGCTCTGTGAGAGAGTCCTGTCACTGCTCTTTGTGAGAGTCCGGTCTCTGCTCTGTGTGAGAGTCCGGTCTCTGCTCTGTGTGAGAGTCCGGTCTCTGCTCTGTATGAAAGTCCGGTCTCTGCTCTGTTTGAGAGTCCAGTCTCTGCTCTGTTTTAGAGTCCAGTCTCTGCTCTGTGTGAGAGTCCGGTCTCTGCTCTGTGTGAGAGTCCGGTCTCTGCTCTGTGTGAGAGTCCGGTCACTGCTCTGTGTGAGAGTCCGGTCTCTGCTCTGTGTGAGAGTCCGGTCACTGCTCTGTGTGAGAGTCCGGTCACTGCTCTGTGAGAGAGTCCGGTCACTGGTCTGTGTGAGAGTCCGGTCTCCGCTCTGTGTGAGAGTCCGGTCTCCGCTCTGTGTGAGAGTCCGGTCTATGCTCTGTGTGCGAGTCCGGTCACTGCTCTGTGTGAGTGTCCGGTCACTGCTCTGTGTGAGAGTCCGGTCACTGCTCTGTGTGAGAATCCGGTCACTGCTCTGTGTGAGAGTCCGGTCTCTGCTCTGTGTGAGAGTCCGGTCTCTGCTCTGTGTGAGAGTCCGGTCTCTGCCCTGTGTGAGAGTCCGGTCTCTGCCCTGTGTGAGAGTCCGTTCACTGCTCTGTGTGTGAGTCCGGTCTCTGCTCAGTGTGAAAGTCCGCTCTCTGCTCTGTGTTAGAGTCCGGTCTCTGCTCTGTGTGAGAGTCCCGTCACTGCTATGTGTGAGAGTCCGGTCACTACTCTGTGTGAGAGTGCGGTCACTGCTCTGTGTGAGAGTCCGGTCACTGATCTGTGTGAGAGCCCGGTCTCTGCTCTGTGTGACAGGCCGGTCACTGCTCTGTGTGAGAGTCCGGTCTCCGCTCTGTGTGAGAGTCCGGTCTATGCTCTGTGTGCGAGTCCGGTCACTGCTCTGTGTGAGTGTCCGGTCACTGCTCTGTGTGAGAATCCGGTCACTGCTCTGCGTGAGAGTCCGGACACTGCTCTGTGTGAGAGTCCGGACACTGCTCTGTGTGAGTGTCCGTTCACTGCTCCTTGTGAGAGTCCGGTCTCTGCTCCGTGTGAGAGTCCGATCACTGCTCTGTGTGAGAGTCCGGTCACTGTTCTGTGTGAGAGTCCGGTCTCTGCTCTGTGTGAGAGTCCGGTCACTGCTCTGTGTGAGAGTCCGGTCACTGCTCTGTGAGAGATTCCGGCCTCTGCTCTGTGTGCGAGTCCGGTCTCTGCTCTGTGTGCGAGTCCGGTCTCTGCTCTGTGTGCGAGTCCGGTCTCTGCTCTGTGTGAGAGTCCGGTCTCTGCTCTGTGTGAGAGTCCGGTCTCTGCTCTGTGTGCGAGTCCGGTCACTGCTCTGTGTGAGAGTCCGGTCATTGCTCTGTTTGTGAGTCCAGTCAGTGCTCTGTGAGGGTGTCCTGTCACTGCTCTTTGTGAGAGTCCGGTCTCTGCTCTGTGTGAGAGTCCGGTCTCTGCTCTGTGTGAGAGTCCGGTCTCTGCTCTGTGTGAGAGTCCGGTGTCTGCTCTGTGTGAGAGTCCGGTCACTGCTCTGTGAGAGAGTCCTGTCACTGCTCTTTGTGAGAGTCCGGTCTCTGCTCTGTGTGAGAGTCCGGTCTCTGCTCTGTGTGAGAGTCCGGTCTCTGCTCTGTGTGAGAGTCCGGTCTCTGCTCTGTGTGAGAGTCCGATCTCTGATCTGTCTGAGAGTCCGGTCACTGCTCTGTGTGAGAGTCCGGTCTCTGCTCTGTGTGAGAGTCAGGTCACTGTTCTATGTGAGAGTCCGGTCACTGCTCTGTATGAAAGTCCGGTCTCTGCTCTGTTTGAGAGTCCAGTCTCTGCTCTGTTTGAGAGTCCAGTCTCTGCTCTGTGTGAGAGTCCGGTCACTGCTCTGTGTGAGAGTCCGGTCTCTGCTCTGTGTGAGAGTCCGGTCTCTGCTCTGTGTGAGAGTCCGGTCACTGCTCTGTGAGAGAGTCCGGTCACTGGTCTGTGTGAGAGTCCGGTCTCCGGTCTGTGTGAGAGTCCGGTCTCCGCTCTGTGTGAGAGTCCGGTCTCTGCTCTGTGTGAGAGTCCGGTCACTGCTCTGTGTGAGAGTCCGGTCTCTGCTCTGTGTGAGAGTCCGGTCACTGCTCTGTGTGAGAGTCCGGTCTCTGCTCTGTGTGAGAGTCCGGTCACTGCTCTGTGTGAGAGTCCGGTCACTGCTCTGTGAGAGAGTCCGGTCACTGGTCTGTGTGAGAGTCCGGTCTCCGGTCTGTGTGAGAGTCCGGTCTCCGCTCTGTGTGAGAGTCCGGTCTATGCTCTGTGTGCGAGTCCGGTCACTGCTCTGTGTGAGTGTCCGGTCACTGCTCTGTGTGAGAATCCGGTCACTGCTCTGTGTGAGAGTACGGACACTGCTCTGTGTGAGAGTCCGGTCACTGCTCTGTGTGAGAGTCCGATCTCTGCTCTGTGTCAGAGTCCTGTCACTTCTCTGTGTGAGAGTCCGGTCTCTGCTCTGTGTTAGAGTCCGGTCCCTGCTCTGTGTGAGAGTCCGGTCACTGCTCTGGGTGAGAGTCCGGTCTCTGCTCTGTGTGAGAGTCCGGTCTCTGCTCTGTGTGAGAGTCCGGTCTCTGCTCTGTGTGAGAGTCCGGTCTCTGCCCTGTGTGAGAGTCCGATCTCTGCCCTGTGTGAGAGTCCGGTCACTGCTCTGTGTGTGAGTCCGGTCACTGCTCTGTGAGAGAGTCCGGTCTCTGCTCAGTGTGAGAGTCCGCTCTCTGCTCTGTGTTAGAGTCCGGTCTCTGCTCTGTGTGAGAGTCCGGTCACCGCTCTGTGTGCGAGTCCGGTCCCTGCTCTGTGTGCGAGTCCGGTTACTGCTCTGTGTCCGTGTCCCGTCTGTGCTCGGTATGAGAGTCCGGTCACTGCTCTTTGTGAGAGTCCGGTCACTGCTCTTTGTTAGTGTCAGGTCTCTGCTCTGTGTGAGAGTCCGGTCACTGTTCTGTGTGAGAGTCCGGTCTCTGCTCTGTGTGAGAGTCCGGTCACTGCTCTGTGTGAGAGTGCGGTCACTGCTCTGTGTGAGAGTCCAGTCACTGATCTGTGTGAGAGCCCGGTCTCTGCTCTGTGTGACAGGCCGGTCACTGCTCTGTGTGAGAGTCCGGTCTCTGCTCTGTGTGAGAGTCCAGTCTCTGCTCTGTGTGAGAGTCCGGTCTCTGCTCTGTGTGAGAGTCCCTTCTCTGCTCTGTGTGAGAGTCCGGTCTCTGCTCTGTGTGAGAGTCCGGTCTCTGCTCTGTGTGAGAGTCCGGTCTCTGCTCTGTGTGAGAGTCCGGTCTCTGCTCTGTTTGAGAGTCCCGTCACTGCTCTGTGTGATAGTCCGGTCACTGCTCTGTGTGAGAGTGCGGTCCCTGCTCTGTGTGAGAGTCCGGTCACTGCTCTGTGTGAGAGTCCGGTCACTGCTCTGTGTGAGAGTCCGGTCACTGCTCTGTGTGAGAGTCCGGTCACTGATCTGTGTGAGATCCCGGTCTCTGCTCTGTGTTACAGGCCGGTCACTGCTCTGTGTGAGAGTCCGGTCTCTGCTCTGTGTGAGAGTCCGGTCTCTGCTCTGTGTGAGAGTCCGGTCACTGCTCTGTGTGAGAGTCCGGTCTCTGCTCTGTGTGCGAGTCCGGTCTCTGCTCTGTGTGCTTGTCCGGTCTCTGCTCTGTGTGCGAGTCCGGTCTCTGCTCTGTGTGAGAGTCCGGTCTCTGTTCTGTGTGAGAGTCCGGTCTCTGCTCTGTTTGAGAGTCCGGTCACTGCTCTGTGTGAGAGTCCGGTCTCTGCTCTGTGTGCTAGTCCGTCTTCTGCTCTGTGTGAGAGTCCGGTCACTGTTCTGTGTGCGAATCCGGTCACTGCTCTGTGTGAGAGTCCGGTCATTGCTCTGTTTGTGAGTCCGGTCATTGCTCTGAGAGAGAGTCCTGTCACTGCTCTTTGTGAGAGTCCGGTCTCTGCTCTGTGTGAGAGTCCGGTCTCTGCTCTGTGTGAGAGTCCGGTCTCTGCTCTGTGTGAGAGTGCGGTCTCTGCTCTGTGTGAGAGTCCGGTCTCTGCTCTGTGTGAGAGTCCGATCTCTGATCTGTCTGAGAGTCCGGTCACTGCTCTGTGTGAGAGTCCGGTCTCTGCTCTGTGTGAGAGTCCGGTCTCTGCTCTGTGTGAGAGTCCGGTCTCTGCTCTGTGTGAGAGTCCGGTCTCTGCTCTGTGTGAGAGTCCGATCTCTGATCTGTCTGAGAGTCCGGTCACTGCTCTGTGTGAGAGTCCGGTCTCTGCTCTGTGTGAGAGTCCTGTCACTGCTCTGTGTCCGTGTCCGGTCTCTGCTCGGTGTGAGAGTCAGGTCACTGCACTGTGTGAGAGTCCGTTCACTGCTCTGTGTGAAAGTCCGGTCTCTGCTCTGTTTGAGAGTCCGGTCTCTGCTCTGTGTGAGAGTCCGGTCTATGCTCTGTGTGAGTGTCCGGTCACTGCTCTTTGTGAGAGTCCGGTCTCTGCTCTGTGTGAGAGTCCGGTCACTGCTCTGTGTGAGAGTCCGGTCACTGCTCTTTGTGAGAGTCCGGTCTCTGCTCTGTGTGAGAGTCCAGTCACTGCTCTGTGTGAGAGTCCGGCCACTGCTCTGTGTGAGAGTCCGGACACTGCTCTGTGTGAGAGTCCGGACACTGCTCTGTGTGAGCGTCCGGACACTGCTCTGTGTGAGCGTCCGGACACTGCTCTGTGTGAGAGTCCGATCTCTGCTCTGTGTCAGAGTCCGGTCTCTGATCTGTGTGAGAGTCCGGTCTGTGCTCTGTGTGAGAGTCCGGTCTCTGATCTGTGTGAGAGTCCGGTCACTGCTCTGTGTGAGGGTCCGGTCACTGCTCTGTGTGAGAGTCCGGTCTCAGCTCTGTGGGAGAGTCCGGTCTCTGCCCTGTGTGAGAGTCCAGTCACTGCTCTGTGTGTGAGTCCGGTCACTGCTCTGTGAGAGAGTCCGGTCACTGCTCTGTGTCCGTGTCCCGTCTCTGCTCGGTATGAGAGTCCGGTCACTGCTCTTTGTGAGAGTCCGGTCACTGCTCTTTGTTAGTGTCAGGTCTCTGCTCTGTGTGAGAGTCCGTTCACTGTTCTGTGTGAGAGTCCGTTCTCTGCTCTGTGTGAGAGTCCGGTCACTGCTCTGTGTGAGAGTGCGGTCACTGCTCTGTGTGAGAGTCCAGTCACTGATCTGTGTGAGAGCCCGGTCTCTGCTCTGTGTGAGAGTCCGGTCTCTGCTCTGTGTGACAGGCCGGTCACTGCTCTGTGTGAGAGTCCGGTCTCTGCTCTGTGTGAGAGTCCGGTCTCTGCTCTGTGTGAGAGTCCGGTCTCTGCTCTGTGTGAGAGTCCCTTCTCTGCTCTGTGTGAGAGTCCGGTCTCTGCTCTGTGTGAGAGTCCGGGCTCTGCTCTGTGTGAGAGTCCGGTCTCTGCTCTGTGTGAGAGTCCCGTCACTGCTCTGTGTGATAGTCCGGTCACTGCTCTGTGTGTAAGTGCGGTCACTGATCTGTGTGAGATCCCGGTCTCTGCTCTGTGTGAGAGTCCGGTCTCTGCTCTGTGTGAGAGTCCGGTCTCTGCTCTGTGTGAGAGTCCGGTCACTGCTCTGTGTGAGAGTCCGGTCACTGCTCTGTGCGAGAGTCCGGTCTCTGCTCTGTGTGAGAGTCCCGTCACTGCTCTGTGTGAGAGTCCGTTCTCTGCTCTGTGTGAGAGTCCGGTCACTGCTCTGTGTGAGAGTCCGGTCACTGCTCTGTGAGAGATTCCGGTCTCTGCTCTGTGTGCGAGTCCAGTCTCTGCTCTGTTTGCGAGTCCAGTCTCTGCTCTGTGTGCGAGTCCGGTCTCTGCTCTGTGTGAGAGTCCGGTCTCTGCTCTGTGTGAGAGTCCGGTCACTGCTCTGTGTGAGAGTCCGGTCTCTGCTCTGTGTGAGAGTCCGGTCACTGCTCTGTGTGAGAGTCCGGTCACTGCTCTGTGAGAGAGTCCGGTCTCTGCTCTGTGTGAGAGTCCGGTCTCTGCTCTTTGTTAGTGTCAGGTCTCTGCTCTGTGTGAGAGTCCGTTCACTGTTCTGTGTGAGAGTCCGTTCTCTGCTCTGTGTGAGAGTCCGGTCACTGCTCTGTGTGAGAGTGCGGTCACTGCTCTGTGTGAGAGTCCAGTCACTGATCTGTGTGAGAGCCCGGTCTCTGCTCTGTGTGAGAGTCCGGTCTCTGCTCTGTGTGACAGGCCGGTCACTGCTCTGTGTGAGAGTCCGGTCTCTGCTCTGTGTGAGAGTCCGGTCTCTGCTCTGTGTGAGAGTCCGGTCTCTGCTCTGTGTGAGAGTCCCTTCTCTGCTCTGTGTGAGAGTCCGGTCTCTGCTCTGTGTGAGAGTCCCTTCTCTGCTCTGTGTGAGAGTCCGGGCTCTGCTCTGTGTGAGAGTCCGGTCTCTGCTCTGTGTGAGAGTCCCGTCACTGCTCTGTGTGATAGTCCGGTCACTGCTCTGTGTGTAAGTGCGGTCACTGATCTGTGTGAGATCCCGGTCTCTGCTCTGTGTGAGAGTCCGGTCTCTGCTCTGTGTGAGAGTCCGGTCACTGCTCTGTGTGAGAGTCCGGTCACTGCTCTGTGCGAGAGTCCGGTCTCTGCTCTGTGTGAGAGTCCCGTCACTGCTCTGTGTGAGAGTCCGTTCTCTGCTCTGTGTGAGAGTCCGGTCACTGCTCTGTGTGAGAGTCCGGTCACTGCTCTGTGAGAGATTCCGGCCTCTGCTCTGTGTGCGAGTCCGGTCTCTGCTCTGTGTGCGAGTCCGGTCTCTGCTCTGTGTGCGAGTCCGGTCTCTGCTCTGTGTGAGAGTCCGGTCTCTGCTCTGTGTGAGAGTCCGGTCTCTGCTCTGTGTGCGAGTCCGGTCACTGCTCTGCGTGAGAGTCCGGTCATTGCTCTGTTTGTGAGTCCGGTCAGTGCTCTGTGAGAGTGTCCTGTCACTGCTCTTTGTGAGAGTCCGGTCTCTGCTCTGTGTGAGAGTCCGGTCTCTGCTCTGTGTGAGAGTCCGGTCTCTGCTCTGTGTGAGAGTCCGGTCTCTGCTCTGTGTGAGAGTCCGGTCACTGCTCTGTGAGAGAGTCCTGTCACTGCTCTTTGTGACAGTCCGGTCTCTGCTCTGTTTGAGAGTCCGGTCTCTGCTCTGTGTGAGAGTCCGATCTCTGATCTGTCTGAGAGTCCGGTCACTGATCTGTCTGAGAGTCCGGTCTCTGCTCTGTGTGAGTGTCCGATCTCTGATCTGTCTGAGAGTCCGGTCACTGCTCTGTGTGAGAGTCCGGTCTCTGCTCTGTGTGAGAGTCAGGTCACTGTTCTGTGTGAGAGTCCGGTCACTGCTCTGTATGAAAGTCCGGTCTCTGCTCTGTTTGAGAGTCCAGTCTCTGCTCTGTTTGAGAGTCCAGTCTCTGCTCTGTGTGAGAGTCCGGTCTCTGCTCTGTGTGAGAGTCCGGTCTCTGCTCTGTGTGAGAGTCCGGTCACTGCTCTGTGTGAGAGTCCGGTCTCTGCTCTGTGTGAGAGTCCGGTCACTGCTCTGTGTGAGAGTCCGGTCACTGCTCTGTGAGAGAGTCCGGTCACTGGTCTGTGTGAGAGTCCGGTCTCCGCTCTGTGTGAGAGTCCGGTCTCCGCTCTGTGTGAGAGTCCGGTCACTGCTCTGTGTGAGAGTCCGGTCTCTGCTCTGTGTGAGAGTCCGGTCACTGCTCTGTGTGAGAGTCCGGTCACTGCTCTGTGAGAGAGTCCGGTCACTGGTCTGTGTGAGAGTCCGGTCTCCGCTCTGTGTGAGAGTCCGGTCTCCGCTCTGTGTCAGAGTCCGCTCTATGCTCTGTGTGCGAGTCCGGTCACTGCTCTGTGTGAGTGTCCGGTCACTGCTCTGTGTGAGAATCCGGTCACTGCTCTGTGTGAGAGTCCGGACACTGCTCTGTGTGAGAGTCCGGATACTGCTCTGTGTGAGCGTCCGGACAGTGCTCTGTGTGAGCGTCCGGACACTGCTCTGTGTGAGAATCCGATCTCTGCTCTGTGTCAGAGTCCTGTCACTTCTCTGTGTGAGAGTCCGGTCTCTGCTCTGTGTTTGAGTCCGGTCTCTGCTCTGTGTGAGAGTCCGGTCACTGCTCTGGGTGAGAGTCCGGTCTCTGCTCTGTGTGAGAGTCCGGTCTCTGCTCTGTGTGAGAGTCCGGTCTCTGCTCTGTGTGAGAGTCCGGTCTCTGCCCTGTGTGAGAGTCCGATCTCTGCCCTGTGTGAGAGTCCGGTCACTGCTCTGTGTGTGAGTCCGGTCACTGCTCTGTGAGAGAGTCCGGTCTCTGCTCAGTGTGAGAGTCCGCTCTCTGCTCTGTGTTAGAGCCCGGTCTCTGCTCTGTGTGAGAGTCCGGTCACCGCTCTGTGTGCGAGTCCGGTCCCTGCTCTGTGTGCGAGTCCGGTTACTGCTCTGTGTCCGTGTCCCGTCTCTGCTCGGTATGAGAGTCCGGTCACTGCTCTTTGTGAGAGTCCGGTCACTGCTCTTTGTTAGTGTCAGGTCTCTGCTCTGTGTGAGAGTCCGGTCACTGTTCTGTGTGAGAGTCCGGTCTCTGCTCTGTGTGAGATTCCGGTCACTGCTCTGTGTGAGAGTGCGGTCACTGCTCTGTGTGAGAGTCCAGTCACTGATCTGTGTGAGAGCCCGGTCTCTGCTCTGTGTGAGAGTCCGGTCTCTGCTCTGTGTGACAGGCCGGTCACTGCTCTGTGTGAGAGTCCGGTCTCTGCTCTGTGTGAGAGTCCGGTCTCTGCTCTGTGTGAGAGTCCGGTCTCTGCTCTGTGTGAGAGTCCCTTCTCTGCTCTGTGTGAGAGTCCGGTCTCTGCTCTGTGTGAGAGTCCGGTCTCTGCTCTGTTTGAGAGTCCCGTCACTGCTCTGTGTGATAGTCCGGTCACTGCTCTGTGTGAGAGTGCGGTCCCTGCTCTGTGTGAGAGTCCGGTCACTGATCTGTGTGAGATCCCGGTCTCTGCTCTGTGTTACAGGCCGGTCACTGCTCTGTGTGAGAGTCCGGTCTCTGCTCTGTGTGAGAGTCCGGTCTCTGCTCTGTGTGAGAGTCCGGTCACTGCTCTGTGTGAGAGTCCGGTCTCTGCTCTGTGTGCGAGTCCGGTCTCTGCTCTGTGTGCTTGTCCGGTCTCTGCTCTGTGTGCGAGTCCGGTCTCTGCTCTGTGTGAGTGTCCGGTCTCTGTTCTGTGTGAGAGTCCGGTCTCTGCTCTGTTTGAGAGTCCGGTCACTGCTCTGTGTGAGAGTCCGGTCTCTGCTCTGTGTGATAGTCCGTCTTCTGCTCTGTGTGAGAGTCCGGTCACTGTTCTGTGTGCGAATCCGGTCACTGCTCTGTGTGACAGTCCGGTCATTGCTCTGTTTGTAAGTCCGGTCATTGCTCTGAGAGAGAGTCCTGTCACTGCTCTTTGTGAGAGTCCGGTCTCTGCTCTGTGTGAGAGTCCGGTCTCTGCTCTGTGTGAGAGTTCGGTCTCTGCTCTGTGTGAGAGTGCGGTCTCTGCTCTGTGTGAGAGTCCGGTCTCTGCTCTGTGTGAGAGTCCGGTCTCTGCTCTGTGTGAGAGTCCGGTCACTGCTCTGTGTCCGTGTCCGGTCTCTGCTCGGTGTGAGAGTCAGGTCACTGCTCTGTGTGAAAGTCCGGTCTCTGCTCTGTTTGAGAGTCCGGTCTCTGCTCTGTGTGAGAGTCCGGTCTCTGCTCTGTGTGAGAGTCCGGTCTCTGCTCTGTGTGAGAGTCCGGTCTCTGCTCTGTGTGAGAGTCCGGTCACTGCTCTGTGTCCGTGTCCGGTCTCTGCTCGGTGTGAGAGTCAGGTCACTGCTCTGTGTGAGAGTCCGTTCACTGCTCTGTGTGAAAGTCCGGTCTCTGCTCTGTTTGAGAGTCCGGTCTCTGCTCTGTGTGAGAGTCCGGTCTATGCTCTGTGTGAGTGTCCGGTCACTGCTCTTTGTGAGAGTCCGGTCTCTGCTCTGTGTGAGAGTCCTGTCACTGCTCTGTGTGAGAGTCCGGTCACTGCTCTTTGTGAGAGTCCGGTCTCTGCTCTGTGTGAGAGTCCAGTCACTGCTCTGTGTGAGAGTCCGGCCACTGCTCTGTGTGAGAGTCCGGACACTGCTCTGTGTGAGAGTCCGGACACTGCTCTGTGTGAGCGTCCGGACACTGCTCTGTGTGAGCGTCCGGACACTGCTCTGTGTGAGAGTCCGATCTCTGCTCTGTGTCAGAGTCCGGTCTCTGATCTGTGTGAGAGTCCGGTCTGTGCTCTGTGTGAGAGTCCGGTCTCTGATCTGTGTGAGAGTCCGGTCACTGCTCTGTGTGAGGGTCCGGTCACTGCTCTGTGTGAGAGTCCGGTCTCAGCTCTGTGGGAGAGTCCGGTCTCTGCCCTGTGTGAGAGTCCAGTCACTGCTCTGTGTGTGAGTCCGGTCACTGCTCTGTGAGAGAGTCCGGTCTCTGCTCTGTGTTAGAGTCCGGTCTCTGCTCTGTGTGAGAGTCCGGTCACTGCTCTGTGTGAGAGTCCGCTCTCTGCTCTGTGTTAGAGTCCGGTCTCTGCTCTGTGTGAGAGTCCGGTCACTGCTCTGGGTGAGAGTCCGGTCTCTGCTCTGTGTGAGAGTCCGGTCTCTGCTCTGTGTGAGAGTCCGGTCTCTGCCCTGTGTGAGAGTCCGGTCTCTGCCCTGTGTGAGAGTCCGGTCACTTCTCTGTGTGTGAGTCCGGTCACTGCTCTGTGAGAGAGTCCGGTCTCTGCTCAGTGTGAGAGTCCGCTCTCTGCTCTGTGTTAGAGTCCGGTCTCTGCTCTGTGTGAAAGTCCGGTCACCGCTCTGTGTGCGAGTCTGTTCACTGCTATGTGTGCGAGTCCGGTCACTGCTCTGTGTCCGTGTCCCGTCTCTGCTCGGTATGAGAGTCCGGTCACTGCTCTTTGTGAGAGTCCGGTCACTGCTCTTTGTTAGTGTCAGGTCTCTGCTCTGTGTGAGAGTCCGTTCACTGTTCTGTGTGAGAGTCCGTTCTCTGCTCTGTGTGAGAGTCCGGTCACTGCTCTGTGTGAGAGTGCGGTCACTGCTCTGTGTGAGAGTCCAGTCACTGATCTGTGTGAGAGCCCGGTCTCTGCTCTGTGTGAGAGTCCGGTCTCTGCTCTGTGTGACAGGCCGGTCACTGCTCTGTGTGAGAGTCCGGTCTCTGCTCTGTGTGAGAGTCCGGTCTCTGCTCTGTGTGAGAGTCCGGTCTCTGCTCTGTGTGAGAGTCCCTTCTCTGCTCTGTGTGAGAGTCCGGTCTCTGCTCTGTGTGAGAGTCCCTTCTCTGCTCTGTGTGAGAGTCCGGGCTCTGCTCTGTGTGAGAGTCCGGTCTCTGCTCTGTGTGAGAGTCCCGTCACTGCTCTGTGTGATAGTCCGGTCACTGCTCTGTGTGTAAGTGCGGTCACTGATCTGTGTGAGATCCCGGTCTCTGCTCTGTGTTACAGGCCGGTCTCTGCTCTGTGTGAGAGTCCGGTCTCTGCTCTGTGTGAGAGTCCGGTCACTGCTCTGTGTGAGAGTCCGGTCACTGCTCTGTGTGAGAGTCCGGTCTCTGCTCTGTGTGAGAGTCCCGTCACTGCTCTGTGTGAGAGTCCGTTCTCTGCTCTGTGTGAGAGTCCGGTCACTGCTCTGTGTGAGAGTCCGGTCACTGCTCTGTGAGAGATTCCGGCCTCTGCTCTGTGTGCGAGTCCGGTCTCTGCTCTGTGTGCGAGTCCGGTCTCTGCTCTGTGTGCGAGTCCGGTCTCTGCTCTGTGTGAGAGTCCGGTCTCTGCTCTGTGTGAGAGTCCGGTCTCTGCTCTGTGTGCGAGTCCGGTCACTGCTCTGCGTGAGAGTCCGGTCATTGCTCTGTTTGTGAGTCCGGTCAGTGCTCTGTGAGAGTGTCCTGTCACTGCTCTTTGTGAGAGTCCGGTCTCTGCTCTGTGTGAGAGTCCGGTCTCTGCTCTGTGTGAGAGTCCGGTCTCTGCTCTGTGTGAGAGTCCGGTCTCTGCTCTGTGTGAGAGTCCGGTCACTGCTCTGTGAGAGAGTCCTGTCACTGCTCTTTGTGACAGTCCGGTCTCTGCTCTGTTTGAGAGTCCGGTCTCTGCTCTGTGTGAGAGTCCGGTCTCTGCTCTGTGTGAGAGTCCGGTCTCTGCTCTGTGTGAGAGTCCGATCTCTGATCTGTCTGATAGTCCGGTCACTCCTCTGTGTGAGAGTCCGGTCTCTGCTCTGTGTGAGAGTCTGGTCACTGTTCTGTGTGAGAGTCCGGTCACTGCTCTGTATGAAAGTCCGGTCTCTGCTCTGTTTGAGAGTCCAGTCTCTGCTCTGTTTGAGAGTCCAGTCTCTGCTCTGTGTGAGAGTCCGGTCTCTGCTCTGTGTGAGAGTCCGGTCTCTGCTCTGTGTGAGAGTCCGGTCACTGCTCTGTGTGAGAGTCCGGTCTCTGCTCTGTGTGAGAGTCCGGTCACTGCTCTGTGTGAGAGTCCGGTCACTGCTCTGTGAGAGAGTCCGGTCACTGGTCTGTGTGAGAGTCCGGTCTCCGCTCTGTGTGAGAGTCCGGTCTCCGCTCTGTGTGAGAGTCCGGTCACTGCTCTGTGTGAGAGTCCGGTCTCTGCTCTGTGTGAGAGTCCGGTCACTGCTCTGTGTGAGAGTCCGGTCACTGGTCTGTGTGAGAGTCCGGTCACTGGTCTGTGTGAGAGTCCGGTCTCTGCTCTGTGTGAGAGTCCGGTCTCCGCTCTGTGTGAGAGTCCGCTCTCCGCTCTGTGTGAGAGTCCGCTCTATGCTCTGTGTGCGAGTCCGGTCACTGCTCTGTGTGAGTGTCCGGTCACTGCTCTGTGTGAGAATCCGGTCACTGCTCTGTGTGAGAGTCCGGTTTCTGCTCTGTGTGAGAGTCCGGTCTCTGCTCTGTGTGAGAGTCCGGTCTCTGCCCTGTGTGAGAGTCCGGTCTCTGCCCTGTGTGAGAGTCCGTTCACTGCTCTGTGTGTGAGTCTGGTCACTGCTCTGTGAGAGAGTCCGGTCTCTGCTCAGTGTGAAATTCCGCTCTCTGCTCTGTGTTAGAGTCCGGTCTCTGCTCTGTGTGAGAGTCCCGTCACTGCTCTGTGTGAGAGTCCGGTCACTACTCTGTGTGAGAGTGGGGTCACTGCTCTGTGTGAGAGTCCGGTCACTGATCTGTGTGAGAGCCCGGTCTCTGCTCTGTGTGACAGGCCGGTCACTGCTCTGTGTGAGAGTCCGGTCTCCGCTCTGTGTGAGAGTCCGGTCTATGCTCTGTGTGCGAGTCCGGTCACTGCTCTGTGTGAGTGTCCGGTCACTGCTCTGTGTGAGAATCCGGTCACTGCTCTGTGTGAGAGTCCGGTCACTGCTCCTTGTGAGTGTCCGGTCTCTGCTCCGTGTGAGAGTCCGATCACTGCTCTGTGTGAGAGTCCGGTCACTGTTCTGTGTGAGAGTCCGGTCTCTGCTCTGTGTGAGAGTCCGGTCACTGCTCTGTGTGAGAGTCCGGTAACTGATCTGTGTGAGAGCCCGGTCAATGCTCTCTGTGACAGGCCGGTCACTGCTCTGTGTGAGAGTCCGGTCTCTGCTCTGTGTGAGAGTCCGGTCTCTGCTCTGTGTGAGAGTCCCGTCACTGCTCTGTGTGAGAGTCCGGCCTCTGCTCTGTGTGAGAGTCCGGTCACTGCTCTGTGTGAGAGTCCGGTCACTGCTCTGTGAGAGATTCCGGCCTCTGCTCTGTGTGCGAGTCCGGTCTCTGCTCTGTGTGCGAGTCCGGTCTCTGCTCTGTGTGAGAGTCCGGTCTCTGCTCTGTGTGAGAGTCCGGTCTCTGCTCTGTGTGCGAGTCCGGTCACTGCTCTGTGTGAGAGTCCGGTCATTGCTCTGTTTGTGAGTCCGGTCAGTGCTCTGTGAGGGTGTCCTGTCACTGCTCTTTGTGAGAGTCCGGTCTCTGCTCTGTGTGAGAGTCCGGTCTCTGCTCTGTGTGAGAGTCCGGTCTCTGCTCTGTGTGAGAGTCCGGTCTCTGCTCTGTGTGAGAGTCCGGTCACTGCTCTGTGAGAGAGTCCTGTCACTGCTCTTTGTGAGAGTCCGGTCTCTGCTCTGTGTGAGAGTCCGGTCTCTGCTCTGTGTGAGAGTCCGGTCTCTGCTCTGTGTGAGAGTCCGGTCTCTGCTCTGTGTGAGAGTCCGATCTCTGATCTGTCTGAGAGTCCGGTCACTGCTCTGTGTGAGAGTCCGGTCTCTGCTCTGTGTGAGAGTCAGGTCACTGTTCTGTGTGAGAGTCCGGTCACTGCTCTGTATGAAAGTCCGGTCTCTGCTCTGTTTGAGAGTCCAGTCTCTGCTCTGTTTGAGAGTCCAGTCTCTGCTCTGTGTGAGAGTCCGGTCTCTGCTCTGTGTGAGAGTCCGGTCTCTGCTCTGTGTGAGAGTCCGGTCACTGCTCTGTGTGAGAGTCCGGTCTCTGCTCTGTGTGAGAGTCCGGTCACTGCTCTGTGTGAGAGTCCGGTCACTGCTCTGTGAGAGAGTCCGGTCACTGGTCTGTGTGAGAGTCCGGTCTCCGCTCTGTGTGAGAGTCCGGTCTCCGCTTTGTGTGAGAGTCCGGTCTATGCTCTGTGTGCGAGTCCGGTCACTGCTCTGTGTGAGTGTCCGGTCACTGCTCTGTGTGAGAATCCGGTCACTGCTCTGTGTGAGAGTACGGACACTGCTCTGTGTGAGAGTCTGGACACTGCTCTGTGTGAGTGTCCGGTCACTGCTCTTTGTGAGAGTCCGGTCTCTGCTCTGTGTGAGAGTCCGGTCACTGCTCTGTGTGAGAGTCCGGTCACTGCTCTGTGTGAGAGTCCGGACACTGCTCTGTGTGAGAGTCCGGACACTGCTCTGTGTGAGCGTCCGGACACTGCTCTGTGTGAGCGTCCGGACACTGCTCTGTGTGAGAATCCGATCTCTGCTCTGTGTCATAGTCCTGTCACTTCTCTGTGTGAGAGTCCGGTCTCTGCTCTGTGTTAGAGTCCGGTCTCTGCTCTGTGTGAGAGTCCGGTCACTGCTCTGGGTGAGAGTCCGGTCTCTGCTCTGTGTGAGAGTCCGGTCTCTGCTCTGTGTGAGAGTCCGGTCTCTGCTCTGTGTGAGAGTCCGGTCTCTGCCCTGTGTGAGAGTCCGATCTCTGCCCTGTGTGAGAGTCCGGTCACTGCTCTGTGTGTGAGTCCGGTCACAGCTCTGTGAGAGAGTCCGGTCTCTGCTCAGTGTGAGAGTCCGCTCTCTACTCTTTGTTAGAGTCCGGTCTCTGCTCTGTGTGAGAGTCCGGTCACCGCTCTGTGTGCGAGTCCGGTCCCTGCTCTGTGTGCGAGTCCGGTTACTGCTCTGTGTCCGTGTCCCGTCTTTGCTCGGTATGAGAGTCCGGTCACTGCTCTTTGTGAGAGTCCGGTCACTGCTCTTTGTTAGTGTCAGGTCACTGCTCTGTGTGAGAGTCCGGTCACTGTTCTGTGTGAGAGTCCGGTCTCTGCTTTGTGTGAGAGTCCGGTCACTGCTCTGTGTGAGAGTGCGGTCACTGCTCTGTGTGAGAGTCCAGTCACTGATCTGTGTGAGAGCCCGGTCTCTGCTCTGTGTGAGAGTCCGGTCTCTGCTCTGTGTGACAGGCCGGTCACTGCTCTGTGTGAGAGTCCGGTCTCTGCTCTGTGTGAGAGTCCGGTCTCTGCTCTGTGTGAGAGTCCGGTCTCTGCTCTGTGTGAGAGTCCCTTCTCTGCTCTGTGTGAGAGTCCGGTCTCTGCTCTGTGTGAGAGTCCGGTCTCTGCTCTGTTTGAGAGTCCCGTCACTGCTCTGTGTGATAGTCCGGTCACTGCTCTGTGTGAGAGTGCGGTCCCTGCTCTGTGTGAGAGTCCGGTCACTGATCTGTGTGAGATCCCGGTCTCTGCTCTGTGTTACAGGCCGGTCACTGCTCTGTGTGAGAGTCCGGTCTCTGCTCTGTGTGAGAGTCCGGTCTCTGCTCTGTGTGAGAGTCCGGTCACTGCTCTGTGTGAGAGTCCGGTCTCTGCTCTGTGTGCGAGTCCGGTCTCTGCTCTGTGTGCGAGTCCGGTCTCTGCTCTGTGTGCGAGTCCGGTCTCTGCTCTGTGTGAGAGTCCGGTCTCTGTTCTGTGTGAGAGTCCGGTCTCTGCTCTGTTTGAGAGTCCGGTCACTGCTCTGTGTGAGAGTCCAGTCTCTGCTCTGTGTGATAGTCCGTCTTCTGCTCTGTGTGAGAGTCCGGTCACTGTTCTGTGTGCGAATCCGGTCACTGCTCTGTGTGAGAGTCCGGTCATTGCTCTGTTTGTGAGTCCGGTCATTGCTCTGTGAGAGAGTCCTGTCACTGCTCTTTGTGAGAGTCCGGTCTCTGCTCTGTGTGAGAGTCCGGTCTCTGCTCTGTGTGAGAGTCCGGTCTCTGCTCTGTGTGAGAGTCCGGTCTCTGCTCTGTGTGAGAGTCCGGTCTCTGCTCTGTGTGAGAGTCCGATCTCTGATCTGTCTGAGAGTCCGGTCACTGCTCTGTGTGAGAGTCCGGTCTCTGCTCTGTGTGAGAGTCCGGTCTCTGCTCTGTGTGAGAGTCCGGTCTCTGCTCTGTGTGAGAGTCCGGTCTCTGCTCTGTGTGAGAGTCCGATCTCTGATCTGTCTGAGAGTCCGGTCACTGCTCTGTGTGAGAGTCCGATCTCTGCTCTGTGTGAGAGTCCGGTCACTGCTCTGTGTCCGTGTCCGGTCTCTGCTCGGTGTGAGAGTCCGGTCACTGCTCTCTGTGTGAGTCCTGTCACTGCTCTGTGTGAGAGTCCGGTCACTGCTCCGTGTGAGAGTCCGTTCACTGCTCTGTGTGTGAGTCCGGTCTCTGCTCTGTGTGAGAGTCTGGTCACTGCTCTGTGTGGGAGTCCGGTCACTGCTCTCTGTGTGAGTCCTGTCACTGCTCTGTGTGAGAGTCCGGTCACTGCTCCGTGTGCGAGTCCGGTCACTGCTCTGTGTGTGAGTCCGGTCTCTGCTCCGTCTGAGAGTCCGGTCCCTGCTCTGTGTGAGAGTCCGGTCTCTGCTCTGTGTGAGAGTCCGGTCCCTGCTCTGTGTGAGAGTCCGGTCCCTGCTCTGTGTGAGGGTCCGGTCCCTTCTCTGTGTGAGAGTCCGGTCCCTTCTCTGTGTGAGAGTCCGGTCACTGCTCTGTGTGAGAGTCCGGTCAGTGCTCTGTGTGAGAGTCCGGTCACTGCTCTGTGTGAGAGTCCGGTCACTGCTCTGTGTGAGAGTCTGCTCCCACATATACCTGTTAACTTTGGCCCAAAAATCCCAATCAGTGACGTTAAAAATCCCGATTTTCCAGATGGTGGGAATTCCAGTGGAATGCAGCACACCCACAACACCCCCAACCCACCCCACCCTAACCAATCCTCCACCCCATCCACCCCCTCAATTCACCCCACCCCATCCACCCCCCAACCCCACCCCCTTAACACACCATCCCATCCCACCCAACCCCCCCACTCCAACCCACCCCACCACACCCCTCACCCCATCGCCCATCACCATGTCAGGTATTCTTCATCTCATCCGACGCCTGAACTAGAAACTTTTTCTCTTTCTCTCAAGTGCTAAGGAACGCATGCTCCAACAGCTCATCGACACCAACACTCATCTAGGACCCTCCACCCCTGCCTGTCCCTCTGTCCCCACCGCATCTTCCAATCCTAGCCCCGGCCGTGTATTCACTATACCCCCTGACCTTCCCCTCTCCGATGCTGAACGTTCAGTGCTCAGCAAAGGACTTAGTTTCATACCCTTACGCCCTCATCTCAATGAATTTCGGGTTCGGCACGATGCTGAACTCTTCTTCCGCCGTCTTCGCATCCGTGCTCACTTCTTTGGGCAGGAGTACTCTCCCCGTTCAATGCATCCTTTTACCCACCTCCAATATTCTCCCTCCACCTGGACCCCTCCCTCTGGATTCTTACCTTCTCTTGATCTTTTCATTGAGAACTGTCGGCGTAACATTAGCCGTCTCAATTTCTCTGCTCCTCTCACCCGTTCTAATCTGTCTCTCTCTGAACTTGCTGCACTCCGTTCTCTCAGGTCCAACCCCAGCATTGTCATCAAACCTGCTGACAAGGGTGGTGCTGTTGTTGTCTGGTGCACTGACCTCTACCTCGCAGAGGCTGAGCGTCAACTCACAGACACTTCCTCCTACCTCTCCCTGGACCATGACCCCACCACTGAACATCAAGCCATTGTTTCCAGGACTGTCACTGACCTCATCTCCTCTGGAGATCTTCCTCCCACAGCTTCCAACCTGATAGTCGCCCAACCTCGGCGGCCCGCTTCTACCTCCTACCCAAAATCCACAAACAGGACTGTCCCGGCAGACCGATCGTGTCAGCCTGTTCCTGCCCCACGGAACTCATTTCTCGTTATCTTTACTCCCTTCTCTCTCCCCTTGTCCAGTCCCTTCCCACCTACATCCATGATTCCTCTGACACCTTACGTCACATCAACAATTTCCAGTTCCCTGGCCCCAACCGCCTCCTCTTCACCATGGACGTCCAATCCCTCTACACCTCCATCCCCCACCAGGATGGTCTGAGGGCCCTTAGCTTCTTCCTTGAACAGAGGCCTGAACAATCCCCATCCACCATCTGGCTGAACTTGTTCTCACACTGAACAATTTCTCCTTTAACTCCTCTCACTTCCTCCAAATAAAAGGTGTGGCTATGGGTACCCTGCATGGGGCCCAGCTATGCCTGTCTCTTTATGGGGTACGTGGAACATTCCTTGTTCCAGTCATACTCCGGCCCCCTCCCACAACTCTTTCTCCGGTACATCGATGATTACTTCGGTGCTGCTTCATGCTCTCGTCGGGACCTGGAAAAATTTATTAATTTTGCTTCCAATCTCCACCCCTCTATCATTTTCACATGGTCCATCTCTGACACTTCCCTTCCCTTCCTTGACCTCTCTGTCTCAATTTCTGGTGATAGACTGTCCAACAATATCCATTACAAGCCTACCGACTCCCACAGCTACCTCGACTACAGCTCCTCACACCCCGCTTCCTGTAAGGACTCCATCCCATTCTCTCAGTTCCTTTGCCTCCATCGCATCTGTTCTGATGACGCTACCTTCAAAAACAGTTCCTCTGACATGTCCTCCTTCTTCCTTAACCGAGGTTTTCCACCCACGGTCGTTGACAGGGCCCTCAACCGTGTCCGGCCCATCTCCCGCGCATCCACCCTCATGCCTTCTCCTCCCTCCCAGAAACATGATAGGGTCCCCCTTGTCCTCACTTATCACCCCACCAGCCTCCGCATTCAAAGCATCATCCTCTGCCATTTCCGCCAACTCCAGCACGATGCCACCACCAAACACATCTTCCCTTCACCTCCCCGGCAGCATTCCGTAGGGATCGTTCCCTCTGGGACACCCAGGTCCACTCCTCCATCACCCCCTACTCCTCAACCCCCACCTATGGCGCCTCCCCATGCAAACGCAAAAGATGCAACACCTGCCCCTTAACTTCCTTTCTCCTCACTGTCCAAGGGTCCAAACACTCCTTTCAAGTGAAGCAGCCTTTCACTTGCATTTCCCCCAACTTAGTCTACTGCATTCGTTGCTCCCAATGCAGTCTCCTCTACATTGGAGAGACCAAACGCAAACTGGGCAACCGCTTTGCAGAACACCTGCGGTCTGTCTGCAAGAAAGACCCAAACCTCCCTGTCGCTTGCCATTTTAACACTCCACCCTGTTCTCTTGCCCACATGTCTATCCTTGGCTTGCTGCATTGTTCCAGTGAAGCCCAACGCAAACTGGAGGAACAGCACCTCATCTTCCGACTAGGCACTTTACAGCCTTCCGGGCTGAATATTGAATTCAACAACTTTAGATCTTGAACTCCCTCCTCCATCCCCACCCCCTTTCCGTTTCTTCCCCCTTCCTTTTGTTTTTTCCAATAATTTATATAGATTTTTCTTTTCCCACCTATTTCCATTATTTTTAAATCTATACCTTTTATGCCCTGTTAGTCTTTCCACCCCACCCCCATTAGAGCTGTACCTTGTGTGTCCTGCCATCCATTCTTAATTAGCACACTCGTTTAGATAATATCACCACCTTCAACACCTCTTTCTTCTTTTGTCTGTGACATCTTTTGATTATCTGCTCCTATCACTGCTTGCTTGTCCCTACAACCACACCCCCCCCCAACTTCTCTCCCCCCACCTCCCCCCACCCCAGCACCCCCACCTTAAACCAGCTTATATTTCACCCCTCTCCTAATATTACTCAGTTCTGTTGAAGGGTCATGAGGACTCGAAACGTCAACTTTTTTCTTCTCCGCCGATGCTGCCAGACCTGCTGAGCTTTTCCAGGTAATTCTGTTTTTGTACTGATGGCCAATTGGATTCTCATCAAACGTTGTCATTAAATAGCAATTTCCCTGATTTCCCAGCTTCGATCCCTAGTCTGTGCCATCTCACCCAGCTTAAGGTGGCACGCGTTGCTCAGGGAGCTGCAGCTAGCCTCAGTGCCGTAGTGTGAATGCAGTGACTTAAATCTGCCCAGTGTTTTGTTCCTGATACTACCCAGATCCCTTGCTGTATGTTTGGCAGCCTCTGAACCATCATTGAGAGCATGTTAAATAGTCTGCATGCATACACAGATAGAATGGGCACTGGACCATGGTGGCATTGGGGGCTTTTCACTATTTGCCATGAGTCTCTGCTCTTTCAGAGAGGAGTGAAAAATGGTATTTTTAATAGAAAAAAAGAAAGACTTGCATTTCTATCGCACCTTTCACAACTGCCAGATAACTCAAAATGCTTTTGAGTCAATAAGTGTAGTCATTGTTTTAATGGGGGTGATTTTGGTAAATTGAGATTTTAGTAAATAACTGAGAACAGCAGAGGATCAGTGTGGTTTGTTGAGGGTTAAATCCAGCTACTTGAGTCCCAGAGCAGTACGGAATTGTGTTCCTACTTTCTATTTTTCCTGATTGATTTTATTCCCTAACCACCAATTTGATCCATAATTTATGAGCACTCTGCCTTCCTGTATTGGTCCTGGCATGTGACAGATGGAGGATGGAGATTGATTGAGGTATGGGCGATGAAATAGAAATACATTTTTTACACTGAATGCTAGCAGGGCGAGCAATTAATCAGTGTCAGCCTGAGCTGGATCTGAATTGGAGTTGTCAGGTGATGGAGCACTGAGGAAAGGTGGGGAAGAAGCAAAGACTTGCATTGGAAACTACTTGTTACAGGATGTGGGTGTTGGTGCTGACCAGAGTGTGTTAAGGTGGCTATACAGCAGGGAAAAATCAGAGATTCTCTTCCAGCTGCCATTGATGCTACATCTCAATTTCACTTCCCAACATAGCGACCACAGCCATGTACTGTTCTATCAGGACCCGGTCAATCATTTGAAAAACGGATTGCATTGGGATGAAGCCACCTGCCTGGGTTTTCAGCTTTGGGATCACTGGCAGATCATTGCCAGTTTCTGAGAGTGAGACATCCAGTTCAGAGTTGGCTGAAAGCTAACAGAATTGTTGACAGATCAGCATTATCTGTACATTGAATCTGTGGTAGTGGGGGTTGGGGGGTGGGGTTCAGTCTAGTAAATCTGAGAAGGGAGAAGTGGGGTTGGGAGTTTCACTGAGCCTGGGGCCGGGGAAAGTGGCGTGATGGGGGCTCGGGTGTAGTGATGGGGGTGTCAGGAGGGTGCCGGGTCAGGAGGTGTGCTGCAAGTGTGAAGAATGGGGAGGCTCAGGGGGTCAGCATTTTGGGACTGGGTATGTGGAGATCAGAATGAGCATGGGGTGGAGGTGGGGGTGTTGGGACTGAGAATGGGGTGTTCATAAGTTAAGGTATGGTGTCTGGAGTGAGGATTGGATGGAATTGGAGTGGGGTTGGGTGTTTGGAGAGTGTTGGGATCTGGGATTGAGGAGTGATGATTGGCTGTTCAACATGGGGGTGGGGGCAGCGATGTGGTGTCGGATGTGTGGTGACTGGGATGGGGTCAGGGGTCAGGTATGAGGATGTTGGTAGTGGGAACCAGAGAGAGAGAGAGAGAATAACGAGAGAGAGAGAGAGAGAGAGAAAGAGGATGAAAAATAAACAGAGAGAGAGACAGACAGAGACAGACAGGCAGAGACAGAGAGACAGACAGACAGAGGGAGACGGTCAGACAAACAGAGAGAAAGAGACAGACAGAGAGAAAGACAGAAAGACAGACAGAGAGAAAGAGGAAGAGAGCAAGTTGCGAGTGGGGCTGGTGAGTTGAGAATGAAGATGGTAAGGTCTTTGAATCTGTCTGTCTGTCTCTCTCTCACTTTGACATACTCTCTATCTCTCTCTTCCACTCTGTCTCCCTCTCTCTCTGTCTTTGTCCCTCTTTCTATCTCTCTCTCTCTCGGTTCTCCCTGTGTCTGATTTTATCTCTCTCACTTTCTACTTTCTCCCTGTATGTATGTCCCTGCTTTGAGCCCCTCCTTTGTGCCTCTGTCTGTCTCTCTCTCTCTCTGAGATCTCAGTCTCTCTTGTTCTGTTGTAACTTGATGTTTTTCTGTCCATTGTGCTGATTCCAATGCTGCTGATATGTGGAGTTTTCAGCTCCAGCAGAGAGCCAATCAGAGATGTGGAGCTGTGGTACGTCTTCATTAGAACACACTTAAGTAAGGGGATTGTAAGATGGGGGGTGTGAGCAACATGAGAGAGAGCTTCAGAGAAAGACTGTGGATCAGAGAGAGAGGGGTTTGTGTGAAGCAGCATTAACAGATGGAGTGGGTTTATTTGATTTGACCAGTGAGCAGGAACATGATTGGACGTCGGGAGTTTGATGTAATCTCAGCTATTTTATTGCTGGGATTACCTGGAGCAGTGCTGAAGTTCCAGGGAGATTGATTCTCAGCAAGTTTTCTTTACAAATATTCAAAATAGGTTTGAGATAGAGATGGATTGAAGGTGCCAACGCCACATGTGTATCGCAGTTTACATGTCTGAATTATTGATGCCCCTCTGTAGGAAGCTGAACACTCTGAGATATTTGACATCAAACCAGGCCCCAGGCTCAGTCCTGCTTCTGAAATTAGCTTGCTTTCTTGTTTCATATGTCAGTTTGACCAGTCCAAATCTCAGTGCCCATCACATCCCCTGTAATGAGCTCTCAGACCAAGAGGGCCCCACGTTCCACATTCTGTCATGAATCTGTGCTGAACTAGTGATCCTCAGATTGAGGGAGCAGGAAGGAATTCATCAGGGTTCCTCTTCCTGATCCTTACTCACTACTGATCCCTGCTGAGAAATGAATGTGTGTGTGTGTAGGAGCAGGGTGAGGTTTGATTGGATTTGATGTGATGACTCCCATGGTTAACTACCCTGCTGGCACTCACTGGAGGATCACACGTGCAGAGGGGCCATTGGGTGGAGGCATGGAAGGAGGCTGGTCACCCAGCCAGGGGCCAGTGTCACCCAGGGGTGAGGAGAAGAAGCTGGAAAATAAAAGAGAATCAGTCAGCGTCTTGTACACACACACACACACACATACGTACACACGCACGCACATACACACGCATACACACACGCACACACACACATACGCACATGCACACACACGCACACACACATGCGCACGCACACACAAACACACACATATGCACACACGCACGCGCACACACACGCATGCACACACACACGCATACACACGCACACACACGCACACACAAACACATACGCACACACGCACGCACACACATACGCATACACACGCACACACACACGCCCACACACATACGCACATGCACACACACACACGCACACACAAACACACACGGGCATTGGAATAGACAGCCACTTTTTAATTAGGTATTGAATTGTAATTCAGACATGGTATGTTTACAGTCTCTGCTTCGCACCATATATTGAGCTGGTAATAAAGACTGGATGACTGACTATGAGATGCTATGTTACCTCACAGTACTATGCACTTGACTGCTCTGCAATGATTCTTGTCAAGCCAGCAGCAATTGTCGGTTGTTACGTGCTGGGACAAACAACAAGTGCCAGTAAATCCTGAAGTTCAACATTGTTGCCTGTTACTGCAGTGGAAATGTGAATGGCAGAGGGTTTGGTCATCTCACATTACTCTCCTCGAGAGTCAGGCTCTCTCATCCATCCCTCTAAGCCTAGCTCACTCTATCGATCTATCCAAATGTCTATCCAGGCCTATATTTAACCCTCTATCTCTGCATTCATCCCTTCATCCCTCTCCCTTTCACCCCCTCCATCTGCCCCTCCATCTATCCCCCCCCGCAGTGCTTCCATTCATTGTTCATTCATTCCTTCCTCCATATCGCCTCCCAAAGACACCATCCTTTCAGTTGATAGCATGAATTATCCTAGATTCTAACTGTATGTTCTAATTACATCTCTAATGTAATCCTCTAACTCTGTATCCAGTATCTAATGAGTGGCAGGATACTCTCTGTTTGTCTGGATGAGTGCAGTCCCAACAACACTCAACCATCCAGGACAAAGCAGCCTGCTTGATTGGCACCCCATCCACAAACATTCACTCCCTCCACCACCGACGCACAGTAGCAGCAGTGTGTACCATCTACAAGATGCACTACAGGAACTCACCAAGGCTCCTTCGACAGCACCATCCAAACACACAACCACTTCTATCTAGAAAGACAAGGGCAGCAGACACATGGGAACACTGCCACCTGGAAGCTCCCCTCCTAACCACTCACTATCCTGACTTGGAAATATATCATCGTTTCTTCTCTGTCGCTGGGTCAAAATCTTGGAACTCCCTCCCTAATAGCACAGTGGGTGTACCTACACCACATGGACTGCAGTGGTTCAAGAAGACAGCTCACCACCACCTTCTCAAGGGCAATTAGCGATGGGCAATAAATGCTGGACTTGCCAATGTTGCCCTCATCACAGAATTGTAGAATGGTTACAGCACAGGAGGAGGCCATTCGGCCTATCATTTCTGCTCCCACTCTCAAAATGAACAATTCATCTAGTTCCATTCCCCCGTCTTCTCCCTGAAGCCTTGTGTGTGCTTCCCTTTCAGATAAAATACATGACAAAGCTCTACAGCAGTGACTGCAGCATGGCTGCCAACCGGGGGAGACTGCAGATGGCCGTGCAGGGTGACCTCGAGCATTGTGTGGGTCTCGATGTGAGTGATGGCAGTCTGGGCTGGCTGGTGGGCACTGACAGAGGGGCAGTGGTGGGGGGACAGATGCTGTCATCCTGAGAGAGTTCACCCAGCATGGAGGCACTGTCACTGCCTCAGGGCAATATTAGCACTCTGTTAGAGAACATGTTTCTGGCCTGCTGGGAGACCAAGGCAAGCTCCTTGGAACACTGGTATCTTAGCTATGATGGCAGCAGCCTGAGCTTCCAGTGCAGCACCCAGATTGGAGATCGGCCTGTGCTGCAATTGAATCCGACCACCGGATGCTGCATCATGGTCTCGCGGAGTTGGCCACCACTCCCAGATCAGACAGGCTGACTCCACTTTCTACACAAAGCCCTGTCTTACACACACTCCCTGGAACTGGACTCCTCCATGCTCCTTGACAGTGACCTCCTGCAGCCGAGCCTTTCTGTCTGCATGCCCATCAGCCTCTTTCTGTTCGCTACCCCATTGAAGTCCCCATCTGCAGCATGACTGCAGGTGAGCCAGTCCTGGGGGGAGCTGCCACCCTCAGTGACTGACCGGGTGCAGATTCCAGCTCCAGGCTACTCTCTAAAGCCCGTGCAGTGCCGGTAAATGGGTTGCAAGTGTCAAACCAAGTAATGGGGTTTCTTCTTCATCAGTGCCCTGTCTCTCTTGGCCTTCACCCTCCTGTACCATTACCTGGCCTTGTGACAGGGGTCCTGCTATCTGAAAGGAGAGAGGGACAAGGAGACCAGTGGGGGCAGGGGTGAGGGGGCGATGTAAGAGATACAGGCTGTCACTATTGGCATTTGTGTGTTAGATGAGGTTGTGGGATCGGGGGAAGTGGGATGTGAGAAGGTGGATTAGATAGGAACACACACACATTCTCAATGGTCTCAGCCCCACCACTGGCCACAACCTCAGTCATGGTCACTCCAATAATGGTCATCACCCTGTTCTCCATGAGGGTGAGGAGACACAGCCATGTCTGCCCCCTGCTGGTTCGATGCTGCTGCCTCTGGTTGTTGCCACCTTGTCCTGCAAGAGAGTGGGAAGAATGTCAGTGAGTGGAGTGCAATGTGTTTGGTTGTTGTCGCTGTCACGGTTGAATAGCTGCCATTGTGTGAGCTCTGGGTGAGAGACTTGGGGCAGTGTGGAGTGTGTGAGGGTGAGGTCAAGTTCTGAATGTGAAGTGCTTGATGGAGGTTGTTGGTAGGTGAGTGATGGGGGGGTCAGGAGCGTTGAGTGTGTGTGAGGCTAATGTTTCATGAGATAGGAGATGGCATTTGAAGATACCTGCACTGACCTTGACCATTCTTGTCAGGTCATTGAGCTTCCTTTGGCACTGGATCCAGACCCTCGGGACAAAACTCTTCATAATGACTTTTGTGGCTATGTGCACTCCAATTCTCTTTGATCCACATGCCTGGAGGCTCTCCTGGTCCCTGTGGACACAGGGCATCTCTCCTGGTCCCCGTGGATACAGGGCATCTCTCCTGGTCCCCGTGGATACAGGGCATCTCTCCTGGTCCCCGTGGATACAGGGCATCTCTCCTGGTCCCCGTGGATACAGGGCATCTCTCCTGGTCCCCACAGATACAGGGCATCTCTCCTGGTCCCCGTGGATACAGGGTATCTGTCCTGGTCCCCGTGGATACAGGGCATCTCTCCTGGTCCCCGTGGATACAGGGTATCTGTCCTGGTCCCCGTGGATACAGGGTATCTGTCCTGGTCCCCGTGGATACAGGGCATCTCTCCTGGTCCCCGTGGATACAGGGCATCTCTCCTGGTCCCCGTGGATACAGGGCATCTGGCCTGGTCCCCGTGGACACAGGGCATCTCTCCTGGTCCCCGTGGATACAGGGCATCTCTCCTGGTCCCCGTGGATACAGGGCATCTCTCCTGGTCCCCGTGGATACAGGGCATCTCTCCTGGTCCCCGTGGATACAGGGCATCTCTCCTGGTCCCCGTGGATACAGGGCATCTCTCCTGGTCCCCGTGGATACAGGGTATCTGTCCTGGTCCCCGTGGATACAGGGTATCTGTCCTGGTCCCCGTGGATACAGGGTATCTGTCCTGGTCCCCGTGGATACAGGGCATCTGGCCTGGTCCCCGTGGATACAGGGCATCTGGCCTGGTCCCCGTGGACACAGGGCATCTCTCCTGGTCCCCGTGGATACAGGGTATCTGTCCTGGTCCCCGTGGATACAGGGTATCTGTCCTGGTCCCCGTGGATACAGGGTATCTGTCCTGGTCCCCGTGGATACAGGGCATCTGGCCTGGTCCCCGTGGATACAGGGTATCTCTCCTGGTCCCCGTGGATACAGGGCATCTGGCCTGGTCCCCGTGGACACAGGGCATCTCTCCTGGTCCCCGTGGATACAGGGCATCTCTCCTGGTCCCCGTGGATACAGGGCATCTCTCCTGGTCCCTGTGGATACAGGGCATCTCTCCTGGTCCCCGTGGATACAGGGCATCTGGCCTGGTCCCCGTGGATACAGGGCATCTCTCCTGGTCCCCGTGGATACAGGGCATCTCTCCTGGTCCCCGTGGATACAGGGTATCTGTCCTGGTCCCCGTGGATACAGGGTATCTGTCCTGGTCCCCGTGGATACAGGGTATCTGTCCTGGTCCCCGTGGATACAGGGCATCTGGCCTGGTCCCCGTGGATACAGGGCATCTGGCCTGGTCCCCGTGGACACAGGGCATCTCTCCTGGTCCCCGTGGATACAGGGTATCTGTCCTGGTCCCCGTGGATACAGGGCATCTCTCCTGGTCCCCGTGGATACAGGGCATCTCTCCTGGTCCCCGTGGATACAGGGCATCTCTCCTGGTCCCCGTGGATACAGGGCATCTCTCCTGGTCCCCGTGGATACAGGGTATCTGTCCTGGTCCCCGTGGATACAGGGTATCTGTCCTGGTCCCCGTGGATACAGGGTATCTGTCCTGGTCCCCGTGGATACAGGGCATCTGGCCTGGTCCCCGTGGATACAGGGCATCTGGCCTGGTCCCCGTGGACACAGGGCATCTCTCCTGGTCCCCGTGGATACAGGGTATCTGTCCTGGTCCCCGTGGATACAGGGTATCTGTCCTGGTCCCCGTGGATACAGGGTATCTGTCCTGGTCCCCGTGGATACAGGGCATCTGGCCTGGTCCCCGTGGATACAGGGTATCTCTCCTGGTCCCCGTGGATACAGGGCATCTGGCCTGGTCCCCGTGGACACAGGGCATCTCTCCTGGTCCCCGTGGATACAGGGCATCTCTCCTGGTCCCCGTGGATACAGGGCATCTCTCCTGGTCCCCGTGGATACAGGGCATCTCTCCTGGTCCCCGTGGATACAGGGCATCTGGCCTGGTCCCCGTGGATACAGGGCATCTCTCCTGGTCCCCGTGGATACAGGGCATCTCTCCTGGTCCCCGTGGATACAGGGTATCTGTCCTGGTCCCCGTGGATACAGGGTATCTGTCCTGGTCCCCGTGGATACAGGGTATCTGTCCTGGTCCCCGTGGATACAGGGCATCTGGCCTGGTCCCCGTGGATACAGGGCATCTGGCCTGGTCCCCGTGGACACAGGGCATCTCTCCTGGTCCCCGTGGATACAGGGTATCTGTCCTGGTCCCCGTGGATACAGGGTATCTGTCCTGGTCCCCGTGGATACAGGGTATCTGTCCTGGTCCCCGTGGATACAGGGCATCTGGCCTGGTCCCCGTGGATACAGGGTATCTCTCCTGGTCCCCGTGGATACAGGGCATCTGTCCTGGTCCCCGTGGACACAGGGCATCTCTCCTGGTCCCCGTGGATACAGGGCATCTCTCCTGGTCCCCGTGGATACAGGGTATCTGTCCTGGTCCCCGTGGATACAGGGCATCTCTCCTGGTCCCCGTGGATACAGGGTATCTGTCCTGGTCCCCGTGGATACAGGGTATCTGGCCTGGTCCCCGTGGACACAGGGCATCTCTCCTGGTCCCCGTGGATACAGGGCATCTCTCCTGGTCCCCGTGGATACAGGGTATCTGTCCTGGTCCCCGTGGATACAGGGTATCTGTCCTGGTCCCCGTGGATACAGGGCATCTCTCCTGGTCCCCGTGGATACAGGGCATCTCTCCTGGTCCCCGTGGATACAGGGTATCTGTCCTGGTCCCCGTGGATACAGGGCATCTCTCCTCCTGCCTCCCTTCCTGTATTAGAGGCTCAAATTCTGCCTGAGACAATCTGTAAACCCAATGCTGCCTCATTGCACCACCTTTACTATTCTCGAGGTCAGATATTCTTCCACAATGATTTGCAACAGCATTACAGCCAGAATGTAGCATCCTTTAAATTGTACAAACTTGTGCAAAACTCACATGAACTTGAGCAATGCACTGAGCTATTCAACTATTCAGCAGTGTATTTAGTGCTGGGCCGTGTGCCACTTTAATTTAAATGAGCATGAAGTAGAAATTCCGTGCACTCCTTGCATTACTTTGAACAAATTAATCAAATATCATGGTCCCTATTCATCAAAACTGGAGAGAGGTAGAAATGTGATGGGTTTTATGCTGCTGTAAAAGGGGGTGGGGCAGGTGCAGCAAGATAGAAAGTCAGGGATAAATTAGAGGCAGGAGAGATTAAATGACAAAGATGTCATGGAACAAAAGGCAAGGGGAGCAGTAATGATAGTATTAAAGATTAAAGTAGGTGTTAATAGCAAAATAAAAAGGTCAGCACTGTCTGGAAGCAAAAGAGAAGAATGTGTTAATCAACATATCTTACATTAAAGACATTATAGATATCTCCTTGGTGCAGAGGAGATTGAGAAGAGATGTACCAGATAATGAAAGGTTTAGATGAGGTAGACGAAGAAAAGCTGTTCCATTGGCTGATGTTACAAGGACTGGAGACATGGATTTAAGATTTTGGACAAGAGATGTGTGGGGGATGTGATGAAGGACTTCTTTTATGCATTCAGTGGGACTGACCTCAAACTCACTGGTATACCCCCAACTATTTTTTTTTCCTGACCTGGTATACCCCTGACTGGCATGTCCCTGACTGGTATACCCCTGACTGGCATGTCCCTGACTGGTATACTCCGATAGCCAGTTGGTGGATGAAGAATCCAAAGCCAGTCTTTACTTGGGATAGATTTATTCACAGAGTGAAACATTACAGGTATATGTCTCCTGACTCCACTCCTGTATCAATAAATGCCTCTTTAAATGTGCTCCAATACCCATCCAGTCACTGAAATATACTTAACCCCAATGGATACAATTAACATTGCCTATGAGGGGCATTGAAGCAGAGATGATGAATGATTTGAAAAGGAAGTTAGATAGGTACTTGAGGGAAATGAGCTTGCAGGGCTACAGGGATAGACTGGCAGAGTGGGATTGCTCTAGAGAGAGCCAGCAAGAGCCCAATGGGCAGAATGGCCACCTGTACCACAATGCATCTATGATTCGAAGTAAATACAGTTTGTACTGCCTCAATATAACTGGAGAAGTGATGTTCCATTATTCAGCATCCAGGCTTCCACGTATTGGCGATGGGGAGGGAGGGGTGGCTGGTAAACCTGATCAGCACGGACAGAGGAAAGCTGATTGACCTGTCTCGCCTTCTTTCTTCACCCATCTACTGACCAAAGACAGCGGCTTTCAAAAAAAAGGGGTTTGCAATCCTGAGCCCATTAATTGTCACCAACAGTTTTTTGGAAGTTTTAAAAGAAAGATGAATGTTTATTGTTCAACACCCAAATATACACAAGTACATCTCGGCTCACACTCACACACATGTGCAGATAAACTCCTGCACACACACACACACGCAGATACACCCCTGCTCACACTCACACATGCACCGATACACCCCCGCTCACACTCACACATGCACAGATACACCCCCGCTTTCACACACACACACGTGCAGATAAACCCCTGCTCACACTCACACACACACACACACACACACGCAAATACACCCCTGCTCACACTCACACATGCACAGATACACCCCCGCTCATACTCACACATGCATATATACACCCCCGCTCACACTCACACACGCAGATACACCCCCGCTCACACTCACATGCACAGATACACCCCTGCTCACACTCACGTGCAGATAAACCCCTGCTCACACTCACACACACACACACACACACACACAGGCACACCCCCGCTCACACTCACACATACATAGATACACCCCAGCTCACACACACACACCCCCCCTGTTCACACTCTCACACACATGCAGATACACCCCTGCTCACACTCACACACACACACGCAAATACACCCCTACTCACACTGTCACATGCACAGGTACACCCCCGCTCATATTCACACACACACACAAGTACCACTCCACTCAAACTCACACACACACACACAGATACATCCTGTTCTCACACTTACACACATGCAAATACACCCCCCCACACACACACGTGCAGAAACAACCTGCTCTCACACATGCGCAGATACACCCCCGCTCTTACATACATACACATGTGGATACATCCCTGTTCACACTCACACGCTCGCCCGTGGATACGCTCCCCGCTCGCACTCATGTGTGTGCGCAGATATGTCCTTGCTCACACTCACTCGCGCGCATGTGAGGACGCCCCTGCTCGCACCCCCACTTACACGCACGGAGGTGCCCTCGCTTGCGCACTCACACCTGATTAGGTTTTATAATTTCAAGAGTTCTTTGTTCCACTTGCTTTTCTCTGGGTGAGATTGAAACAGTGTAGGCCTGTAATCCTTTCTGTCCACTGAAAAATAGCTCTGGCAATTCCAAAGGATGGATTCACTGGTGTTTTATTTTCGCAGTCACAGATTTCTCTTGTTAAACTCCAGTCAAGGTGCAATAGCAGAAGCCTGATACGGTTGCTCAGGTGGAGAGTTCAAGGCCAGCTTGATCTCTGGCTACATGTGGCTTAAGAGAAGATGTTCTTAGGCAGGGTTTTCCATTCATTGCCTTAGCTGCTTCTGCCTGTCTGACCAGAATATGCCTAATTAAAGCCCTTAGCAGAAGCCTTGTTCTGTCCTGTGACCAGAGCATCTCTTCCCATTGTCCAAATAGTTTCTACTGGTTAGACTATTGTTGGACAATGGAGTCCAGATATCACTCTCCACACACTCTCCTGATAAAATAAAGCCTTTTGCACCTATTGTTTCTGCATTTAAAGTTTGAAGTCACAGAGGGTTTGACAGTATTGTGAACCCAGTCTGTTTAATTAGTAACTGCAGCCATTATTGTAGCAATGGTCATTTGCGTTTTAATGGCTTTGCCAAGACTTATCCAGACATGAAAATTAGGACAGGGTTCTTACAGTTCCATGTGTATTGGCAAAAAACCCAGGTCACATGACCTCTCAACTCCATTTTGTGACCATTTCAAGTTTATATTTTGTAAGTTCATATTTATAGTTCATAATTTTGTATTTTGTGAGAGTCACATCTTTCCCTCTGTGACCACCCTTACTTCCATCCAAGCACACCACAAAGTTCCTGGGTGCTTTGGCCCTGGAAAACAGGTGAGTCTGAGGTGTTTGGGATGTGAAAATATGAAAAGCTCAAACCTGAGCCAAATTGGCTCAGACTGGCCCACTACTGGTTTTAAGGTGGGGGGTGAGATGGAGGATGGGCAAATAACCTGCTCTCAGCGGTTGAGTGGATCACTCATTTCGATAGTTTAACGAGGCTGTTATCAGTGTTAACAATAGATAGTTGACTGAATTTTCCAGGTCTGGGAAACACGGCAGCTGAAGTGAGGTGAGGGTTGCAGTGTGGAACGTGGAAGTACCTTCCTAGGATTGCATTATGGGCCAGGAGAAGCAGGAAAGTTTCCTCCCCAAATCACCCACCATCACCAAGTAAACCTGTTTACCTCAACTGCAATCAGGCCCATGCCACAATCAGACCACCCCACCCACCCCCCAATGATTGAAGTCCATCTCATGATCAGACCCCTCAACACCATCAGAAACCCCCAATGATTGGGACCCACCCCATGATCAGAACCCCGACATGATCATCCCCCTGACCCCAAATGACCTGAGTGCCCCCTGACATGATTGGAACCTCACACCATGATTATACTCCACCAGGATCACTCCCACCTGCCCTGTCCCACCAACCCTCGATCTGTCCCCCCATCTCTATCCAAGCATACATGATCACCTGTGAACCTCGAAACCAAGCTGTACTTCCCACCCTGACATTGCGAACTTCACCCTGATGAACAGGGTAACCGCCTTCTCCTGGGCTGCAGCACTCCCTACCTGACCTGGAGCCAGGCCTGTCAATCAGGCTCCTCCCCAGCTGGGGAGAACTCCCATACTGGAGTTCAAATAGCGTTAGAGGAGACCCAGGCCCTACCCGAACTCCTCCGATAGGCTTGAGAAATCCCATCGCAGTAAATATCGGGACCGTTTCCCACCAGCCCTGAAATCACCATCACCCCCATGGGGTTTGGGGGGAGAGAGAGAGGCTGGGGGGAGAGAGGGAGGCTGGGGGGTGCGGAGAGAGAGGCTGGGGGTGGGGTGGAGAGAGAGGCTGGGGGGAGAGAGAGACTGGTGGGAGAGAGAGAGGCTGGGGGGAGAGAGGGAGGCTGGGGGCGGGGAGAGAGAGGCTGGGGGTGGGGTGGAGAGAGAGGCTGGGGGGAGAGAGAGACTGGTGGGAGAGAGAGAGATCTGGGGGAGAGACAGGTTGCTGAGTAGGTTGGTAAGCCAGCCTGGCACCAGAAAAGCATTGACCTGGTTGGGTCTATAGATTCATCCAGTCCAACCTCAAGGTGATTGACTCTGAACTAGGAAGAAATACTGCCCGATCAGAGCATTGTCCACATGCACAGGACATATTTGAATGAAGATATCAGCACCTAGGACTGAAGGGACTCATTTCACTAGCGGCTGCACAGGCCTCTCAGGGATTGTGTGCACTGTCACCAAATCTGCATGCAGAGCATGTCTAATAGGGCCTTGGCTAGGGTCTTGGCATTGTCAACTTTAGCCAGCACCTGCAATGAAGCAATATGCTTCTGTCCGGCTGACCCCTGACATCCCCAAGGAGTGGGACTGCTCCTGCAAAGAGCAAATGATAATGCCTTCTAGGAACAGAACAGAACAGAACAGAACATCACTTCACTTGAGAGGAGAAAACACAGGAGCATGCAGGATGGTTGAAACACTTAGTATTGATTCATTCAAATACACAAGAACAAAGAACATATGAAATAGGAGCAGGAGTAGGCCATTCGGCCCCTCAAGCCTGCTCTGCCATTCAATAAGATCATGACTGATCTGATTTGTGGCCTTAACTCCAATTTCCTGTCTGCCCCCCATAACCCTCCACTCCCTTGTCAAGCAAAAACCTGTCTAACTCAGCCTTGAAGATATACAATGAGCCAGACTCTTTGTATCCTCCTCCCAAGATGCTTTCCTACCTATCTTAGCATCATCAGCAAATTTGGCTACAATACAGTCAGTCCCTTATACAAGTCATTGATATAGGTTGTAAATAGTTGAGGTCCAGCACTGATCCCTGTGCCTCTCCGCTAGTTACAGTTCATCAACTTGAAACTGACCCATTTATCCTAATTGTTTCCTGTAAATTAGCCAATCGTCTGTCCATGCTAATATATTACCTCCAACACCATGAGCTCCTGTGCAATAACCTTTTAAGAAAGCTTATCATGTCTTTCGGGAGAGAACACTGAGAAATGAAGGTGACGATTACCGTCGGATTGCCACCCTGACCCTTGTTTCACACTAAGATGGAGCTCCACATTCCTGGCCCGGACTTCCAAACCAGGCCGTTTCAGAAATTCAGATCATACCTGTTCTGGGAATCCCCTTTTCCCAGCACTAGCTTCTGTATCCTAGTAAGTGTTCATGAACACACTGAAATGCTTTGGGACATTTAAATAGCTTTTCAGTGTGTTAGTGATTAAGTGTGGGTGAGATAAGTGGCTAAGGTGGGTAGGGTGATGAGGTCGGGTCAGGGGGAGTTGGAGGGTCATAGGAAATTCAAAGGGTTGAAGAGTCGGGGCAGAGTCAGAGCATCAAGAGGCAAGTCAGAGGGTTGGGGGCAGTCAGGAGCAGATGTCAGTGAGGATTTGGGGAGCAGGTGGAGGTCTATTGTACTGTTACACAGGAGTTGGACCAGGATTTTTCTGTCTGACGTTCCTGAGTAACTATCCAGGTAAGTAAGTCAGAACTGTCGGAAATCTCTGACTCTAACTCAGAGTTGGAGACCCTTTTTGGAGGGTTACAGATGCAGGAGAATCGCCCATGGGAATTTGTAACTTCCTGAGCAACTCCCACAGAGTTCTTGCGTTGGGACTTCTGAGGGGTCCTGTAGTGCAACCTCTGGGGTACATCTGGTCTCTGACCATCTGGAGATTGGAAGGTCTGGGCCAATATCAGAGTAACTTGAGATTTGACACTGGAGCTGTGGTTTCCAAAGCCCTGTGCCCACACCACATGGGCTGTGGCACCACAGACGCATCAAGAGAGATTGGGTACTATTGTCTATGATTGCACCATGTGACTATAAGAATGGTAGAAGGTGATCGAAGGTGATCTTGGTCTGTCTTCATCTAGACGATTCCTGTGTCTCTGATCCATTTTGTACCTGAGGCTGGCTGTCAGGCGTGCAGTGTGTTTCATTCTCTTGTGCTAAGAGTTCTCATCTCGATAAGCTCGGAGTTTATAAAGTAAAGTCTAAAACCACAGGATGCAATGATGGTCCCATTGATCACATTGTCCTGCTTGTTATCTGATTTTTCTGGGTGAAAGATGTTTTCTATTAAGAGATCCCTCTGAGACTGCATGGTACAAAGTCAAGCTCATGTGCCGTGCAAACATTTTCAAAGTTAATCTTTCATTCGTTCTTAATGTGAAGGAAAAGCCTCCATCAAACAATCGGTGTTCCCAATGGAATGAGAGAGAATGGATTTGTACTTTTGTTGTGTGAGCCAGGCCACTCACTGCTGCTTTGAGGATGTACAGCTACCTTTTACATCAGGCAGTCACCCTGAGCTATCACACCGAGTGTGACAGAGACATTGGGCTGGCTTTAAATCCTGTCCTGCATCTAGATTTTAAGCACATTGGCACACGGACACCACCCCCCACCCCCCCACCCCACCCCGCCCACTTCTCTTGCCTGATGGAAAGGATGTGAATCACCATCTATGTTGTGACATGAATGTAAAAGAATGGCTGTGTTTGTTACCGAGGCTGTGCCCAGCAGTTCTTCTGTTTTACTCAGTGCCGTCAGGAGCAGAGAGGCTGAGCAGACTCCTATTGGAGCTGCAGGGCAGTATTTTACCACCTCTGCTGCTTGAACTCGGATTCGTCTCCCCCTCCCCCCAGACCTACTGGACACAGGAACGTACCCAGAGTTACAGCAAATGTTTTGATAACCCGAAGCAAACCTTTCAAACCTGCTGTTCATTCACCAGCATTTCCGATGTCCGGAATCATCCAGGTAGTGAACATGGATGGGATATCGGTAAACCAGATTAACTCACAGGATAATCCACAACTAATCTTTAAAGCGATGTTTTAGACAATTCATTCATAAAATCTCTTATCTGATTTATTTTAAAGAATAGATTACACCAGGGAACAGTGTAAGGGTGTGTTAATCGACTAAAATCCACAAAACCCGCCATTAAATTATTTACATTCTTCATTTTCAATTGGAAACAGGATTAATTGTATCACCCAAGGACGCATTAACTTTTCCCAGTCAACTAGTCTCAAAATAGATTCAATTGAAGAAAAGACAAACTTGGATGTGAATTAATGAGCTGGGTGCAGCGGAGAAACACCATCACTAAGGGCGTGTGCAGAGAGCCAGTGCACAGTGTGTTGACAGGAGACACAGTGTAAAAGAATACTCCTCACAATGGTGCCAATGGTCCCTTTAGTAGGATAAACAGTTATCCAGATAAACAGTTATCCGGGTACACAGTTATCCGGGTACACAGTTATCTGGATAAACCGTTATCCGGGTACACAGTTATCTGGATAAACCGTTATCCGGGTACACAGTTATCCAGATACACAGTTATCCAGATACACAGTTATCCGGATACACAGTTATCCGGATACACAGTTATCCAGATACACAGTTATCCGGGTACACAGTTATCCGGGTACACAGTTATCCAGATACACAGTTATCCGGATACACAGTTATCCAGATACACAGTTGTCCGGGTACACAGTTATCCAGATACACAGTTATCCGGATACACAGTTATCCAGATACACAGTTATCCGGGTACACAGTTATCCAGATACACAGTTATCCAGATACACAGTTATCCGGGTACACAGTTATCCAGATACACAATTATCCAGATACACAGTTATCCAGATACACAGTTATCCAGATACACAGTTATCCGGGTACACAGTTATCCAGATACACAGTTATCCGGATACACAGTTATCCGGGTACACAATTATCCAGATACACAGTTATCCGGATACACAGTTATCCGGATACACTGTTATCCGGGTACACAGTTATCCAGATACACAGTTATCCGGGTACACAGTTATCCAGATACACAGTTATCCAGATACACAGTTATCCGGGTACACAGTTATCCAGATACACAGTTATCCGGATACACAGTTATCCGGGTACACAATTATCCAGATACACAGTTATCCGGATACACAGTTATCCGGATACACTGTTATCCGGGTACACAGTTATCCGGGTACACAGTTATCCAGATACACAGTTATCCAGATACACAGTTATCTGTTTCACCTGAAATTGAAATGACAAAATGTTATTTTGCCAGTAACACACAATCTCTCCGTAGTTTATGTACACTCCCCCAATCACCAACTCTAGTGACCCACTTTATTCCCTCCCACAGCCCAGGTACATTCCACCCTATCGTGGACCGACAGAGTTCTGTATGAATACTCCTTTATCCCCAAAAGTATTCCGGAAAAACTTCAGAACAAATGTCCGCCCTCACACCTCCACTACTCCAGCCTTGCTGGAAGTAGATTCACCAGTACAAATACAGATCAATACATGGAAAACATTGGAGGACTGTGGCGCTGGGCCAGCACATGGATAATGGCCTCCTTTTGTGATGTATCATTCTATGATACCAGGACAAGTGAAAGCATTCCCAAAGCTATAGGGACTCCCTCACTGGAGAAGCGTGAAATATAGCAACAACACGAGCCAGAGTGAAGATTATTTTTAAAAATCAGAACTGTAGCAGTGCCTTAAACTGGGGAATATGCCAGAGGAATACACTCAGAACAATTATCTGATGTGTGCAGTTTGGGTTTGACACAGTTTCACACATGACGGGGTACAAAGTGAGAAGAATGTGTGTTAATAAATGACCCTAGCAGAATGCTGGAGAATGTGCACAGTAAGAGCTAATCACAGCTCTCAGCTTAATCCAGTTATGGGATCAGGCTAACATCAATCAGAATTTAACACAAATACTGAATACACAACAGACTGAAGAGATTAGGAAGCTGCAGCTGGATACTGCAGCAGGGTGTACCTTGTTACAGCCAAGGGAAACTGGGCCCAGGAAACAGAGCTGACCAACAGACAGATAGAGACTGATACAGATAGTCGCTATTTGAACCGTGACAGTCAGTGCCAGTAGGTTATCCAACCACAGGAGGCATCACACCAATCTCTGTCAGCACTCTGACAGGGATCAAGAATCCCAGTATATTGCGTCCTTCCCTGAAACAGTGAAACGGATCACTTTGTCCCAATGTACTGCTCTGGTCAAGATAACCCATCTCAGCACTGATTGGATGGGGCCCTCCACTGTGGGACTCAGGGGAATGCAGCTACCAAATCAAATTTCAGGCTGATTTTCAGCTTGGTACTGCAATCAAATAAGCTGAGAGCTGTCCATTCACAGCCTCAGTGTGACATTTGACCCTGTGGCGAGCATCTGACCTCACATTAATGCCATCATTAAGACCGCCTATTTCCACCTCCATAACATCACCCGACTCAGTTCCTCAGGTGTTGAAATCCACATTCATGCTTTTGTTACCTCTAGACTCGACTATTCTAACACACCCCTGACTGCTCTCCCACAATCTGCCCCCCATAAACATAGACCAGGATTTCCCGGTCGGCTCCAACCTTAAGGTCGGCAGGCAGGCCAGGAGCCCCGGCCGGAATTAGAAAAAGCATGAAACCTCATCCACGGACAGGATGAGGTTTCATGTATGTTTATAAATTTTTAATAAAAGTGAAACTGAAAGTGATGGACATGCCCCAACTTATGCGACAGTGTCACATGAGGGGACATATCAGGGATTTCTTTTTCTATTTTTAATATCTTTGACAGTGGAGCCAATCTCCCTGAGGCAGCACTTAGCCTCAGGGAGATGAATGCACTCGATCGTGCACATGCGCGAAAGAGCGCAATCTCGGCTCAGGGAATTCCACCCCCCCCCCCACCCCCACCCACACAGGGAGCGCATAGCGCTTCTGTCCAGACGTCATGCTGGGTGGGCCTTAATTAGCCTGCCCACGTAAAATGGCAGCGCACCCCCGATTGGAGGCGTGCCTCTGCGTGCCTGCTCTTAAACTTCCCCCCCGACGGGGGGAAATCCTGCCCATAAGATGAATCAAAGATCTGCTTTCCATGTCCTAACTCATACCAAGTGTCATTCGTCCATCACCCCTGTGCTCAGTGGCCTATGTTGGCTCCCAGCCAAGCAATGTTGCATACCCTGTATGGCTTTTGAATCTCTTATTGCGCATTCCATAGCCAACGCTATATCTAGCACCTTCTTGAAATCCAAATTCACTTTGGACAAAAATCTCTCCTGAATCGTGTCCTCATTCGCATCATACACTAAACGATCTCTGAGGATGTCATTTAGAGTCATACCAAACTCACAATGTTCCATTAGCTGCTTCAAATTTGCCACATAGCATGCAACTGTCTCACCCAGTGCTCTAATTCTCAAATTAAACTTGAACCTTTGCATCATGACTGAGGGCTTTGATTGATAATGACCCTTCACGAGGTCCACCAATTCATCAAAGTTTTTGAACCTGAGGCACTGGGTGCCGGCAAACTTCTCATCATACCGTAGGTTTTATTCCCACATGTACTTAAGAGAATCACTCGCCTCTTCTCTTCCCCCATAATCTTGTTCGCTTGGAAAAAGAACGTGAGACATTCAATATAATGAGACCAATCGTCCGTGGCTGGATTGAAAGATCATTTTGAAAGGGAATTACTTCATCGATTTGAATGGAACTCCTACTTACAATTACTTGGTGAGGTACAGTGCCAATTTCTTTTCACTTGATTTCTTCTGTTAAACTTGTTTTATCCTCATCACCAGTTTGTTGTGAGTGGTGGCTGAGTTGCTACTATTGATAGAGTTGATCAGCAGACACTTCTTAGGTGGAAACTTTAAGTTTATTTAGAAAGGTACTCAGCAGCAACTACATGTGTGTTTTCAACTCAAACTCTATCTCCACACTACTAACCACTAACAATTGACTACTGCGCTACTCTCCTATTGGATACTGAAGGTCATGTTATCTTCCTAAACAAGCATTATTCTTAAAGGTATATTACACACTAAATTAAACCATAATTACCACAACCTCCCTCCCACTATGAGGTGTCTGTAGACGACACCTAGCAGAGTGATGGATCCTTTATTATCTTTTATCCCTATCCATATTGATCCTATTTTTATCTTGCAGATAGTTTACATTATGTCACCCTGAAAAAGTACAGCCAGTCCCCCTCTCTGTTGTCCCCCGCTATCTTTACTAGTGGATGAGGTTTCCTGCTTTTTCTAATGCCCGCCAGGGCTCCTAGCCTGCCCACCAACCTTAAGGTTGGACGGGCAGGTCCATTAATTATTTCAATGACTCTGTCAATGGCCTCAATTGGCCATTGACAAGTTGGTGGGTGCACAGCTGATTTTGCTGAGCTCCCACCTTCCTGAAAATTTAAATGGGGTGTGGTGACGTCGGGCGTTCCGTCCGACGTCATCCCGCGTCATTTTACGCATGGGCGAGTGGGCCCCGCCCCTGCTTGCCGACAGGAAAATCCTACCCATAATCTTTGCGTGTGTGTGTGTGTGTGTGTGTGTGTGTGGTAGTGTGAGTGAGATGAGTGATTGAGACGTTGTGTTCAAACAGCGTGTGATAATAAATAACCTTCTTTATTTTTAAAATTCACCAGTAATCCTGCTACTGGAATTTATTTTAAACTAGGAAAGCTGAGTCTGGGGGTAAGGAAACACACACACATTACACACCAACATCCTGATTACAGACTGGAAGGGAGCACACAAATCCTGTTGTAACATTACCAACCGGAATTCTCTACTAATCGGAATTTCTCACGTCCCTCTAATACAAGTTGTCACTTTACTAAATACTAAAGTGATTTGGCCTTGAAAATTGATAAATAACTAATTAGTTCAAGAACAGGCAGGAATGAGGTTTCATGTAGGTTTTTAAAAATTTAATTAAAGTTTTTGTAAAAGTTATGGACATGTCCCAACTCATGTGACAGTGACAGGAATTTTTTTTTTTCTTCTATTTTTAATATTTTTGACAGAACAGCCAATCTTCCTGAGGCAGCACTTAGCCTCAGGGAGATGAGTGTGCTCTTTCGTGCGCATGTGTGATAATGCGCACTCTCAGGTTTAGGGATTCCACCCCCCTCCGCCCACACAGGGAGTGCACAGCACTTCCGTGTGGATGTCACACTGGGCGGGCCTTAATTGGCCCACCCACGTAAAATGGCGTTGTACCCCCAATTGGGCGCCATTCAACTTCGCCTTCAACAGGGGGGAAAATTCTGCCCTGTATACATATGAAATTCAAGCCGTAATTATAAAAATGGAATTTGTAACTCAGTCTTCATATCGATGCAGGCCTGGTGTCTTCCTGGTTGAGTTGATACTTTAGCTGGAGTGAAGGTGTTTTAGAAACAAAGGCCTGGGTTTTTCCCATGGCGGGTGGGGACAGGCGCAGAGACGATCACTGCCTGTGATCGGCTGTGTGCTGCCATTTTATGTGGGTGGGCCAATTAAGGCCTGCTTAGCGTAACGCACACCCGGAAGCGCTCAGCACTATCTGTGTGGCCGGGGGGAGGAGGGAGAGTCGGGGCCTGCGCTCTTTCACGCATGCGCGCAAAAGAGCACAGAAATCTCCCTGAGGCACTGAGCTGCCTCGGGGAGTTTGAATAAATAGTAAAACAATTTAATAAATGATGTAAAAATTTATTTAAACACGTCCCCTCCAGTGACAGTGTCACATGAGCTGGGACATGTTTGTAAAGGTGGGAAAATTTATTTATTTTATAAAAGCTTCAGGAAACCTCATCCCGCCCATGGGTGAGGCTTCCTGAAAAACACAAAGGCCGCTTGGGCTTTTCATCTGCCACCAACCTTAATGTTGGACGGGCAGCGTTCATACCAACAATAATTAATCTCTTCATGGCCTTAATAGGCCGTTGACATTTCGCCGGGCATGCAGCTGACTCCAGCACGTCAAACAAAATATCGCAATGATGTCAGGACGCACGCCCGATGTCATCGCGCATCATTTTACACATCAGCGTGTCCGCACGCTGACCGGAAGATTCTGCCCAAAGGATTCTCATAAAGCTGGGAAATAGATGAATAGCCAGAAGGCTGGTTCTCAGATGGATTTGAAATTCCAGTGATGTTGCAGCCGATGTAAGATGGTTGTTTTTCTGGAGACAGTCTCTTTTAAACCGTAATCTATCTTTTACATCTGAATGCTATGCTGCTTGAATCCTTTTGAATAAAATTCTCTATCTCTGAGATGTATTCCAAATGTAACATAGGGAAGAATTTTCAGGACAGTGAGCGGGGCGGGGCCCGCTTGCCGAGGCATAAAATGACAGGTGGTGACATCGAGCGTCCGTCCCAACATCACCGTGCGTCATTTACATTTTCAGTTCAGCGGGTGCACAGCCGAGTTGGCTGTGTATCTGCTGAACTGTCAAAGGCCTGTTAAAAGCTAATTAAAATAGTAAACTGAGCTGCCCGTCTAACTTTAAGGTTGGCGGGCAGGTGAAGAGCCCAGGCGGCCTTCGCATTTTTCATGGAACCTCATCCACGGGTGGGATGAGGTTTCATGAAGTGTTTATGAATTAAATAAAGTTTTCCATTAAAGTTCCCTGACATGTTCCAGATCATGTGACACTGTCACATGAGGGGACATGTCTTATAATGTTTTCTTTTCTGTATTTAGCTTTTAAAAACTTTAACTAATCTCCTTCAGGCAGCTCCGTGCCTCAGGGAGATTTCTGTGCTTTTTCACGTGCACGCACGAAAGAGCGCAGACCCCGACTCAGGGAATCCCCTCCCCTCCCATCCATGCAGGAAGCGTTCAGCGCTTCCGGGTGTGTGTCACGCTGGGCGGGCCTTAATTAGCCCGACCACATAAAATGGCGGCGCAGATCTGATCGGGGGCGCTGATCCGCTTTGCACTCACTCCCGCCCGCCCCCTCAGAACCCCCCCCCGACGAGGGGAAAATTCTGCTCATAGGGTCCAACCTTTGAGAATAGCAGGGAGAGAGAATTAATGTTACATTCTGCAGTCTACTTCTGGATGTTGCTGTTGCAGACTCACTTTTCTGTAACAAACAGGCAAGTTTATAATCATAGCTTTTCACAAGTGGAATTTTGATCATGTGACAGCTGGCTATTGGCACACAATGGAGGACAATCCATATTAAGGAAGGAGCTTTGATCTCCCATTGTCAAAGCTATCAAGATGCTGTTGTCACAGATGGGGGTCTTTAACATCCTCCTTACATAATGAGTATCATTAGACCTTCTTTGTTCCTGGCAGTTTCATCAGGAAATCTGGTGGCCTATTGACCTGGTGTTTTGCAGAGAGTTCAGACAATGGAAAATGTGAAGTCCATCGGAGAACTGCCTGGAAATGTACCCTGGTAATCCACATTCAGAGGCTTCAGAAACGTGGCCAATTAGCCTTTTTAGTATTCCTTCACCCCACCCCACCCCCACTAGAGTTATCTGTACCTTAACAAAAACAGAATTACCTGGAAAAACTCAGCAGGTCTGGCAGCCTCGGTGGAGAAGAAATCAGTTAACGTTTCGAGCCTTCACGGCCCTTCGGCAGAACTGAAGCATAGTCAGGAGAAAGGAGAAATATAAGCTGGTTTAAGGTGGGGGGGTGGGGGGAGAGAGAAGTTGAGGGTGTGGTGATTGTGGAGATAAGCAAGCAGTGATAGGAGCAGATAATCAAAAGATGTCACAGAGGTGTTGAAGGTGGTGATATTTGTCTAAGAAAAGTGCTAATTAAGAATGGAAGACAGGACACTCAAAGTACAGCTCTAGTGGGTGGGGTGGAAAGACTAACAAGGTTTTAGTTTTAGATTTAAAAATAATGGAAATAGGTGGGGAAAGAAGAATCTATATAAATTATTGAAAAAAAAAGGGGAGGGGGAGAAATGGGGTGGGGATGGGGGGTGGGGGAGTTTAAGATCTAAAGTTGTTGAATTCAATATTCAGCCCGGAAGGCTGTAAAGTGCCTAGTCGGAAGATGAGGTGCTGTTCCTCCAGTTTGCGTTGGGCTTCACTGGAACAATGCAGCAAGCCAAGGACAGACATGTGGGCAAAAGAACAGGGTGGAGTGTTAAAATGGCAAGCGACAGGGAGGTTTGGGTCTTTCTTGCGGACAGACCGCAGGTGTTCTGCAAAACGGTCGCCCAGTTTGCGTTTGGTCTCTCCAATGTAGAGGAGACCACATTGGGAGCAACGAATGCAGTAGACTAAGGGGAAATGCAAGTGAAATGCTGCTTCACTTGAAAGGTGTGTTTGGGCCCTTGGACGGTGAGGAGAGAGGAAGTGAAGGGGCAGGTGTTGCATCTTCTGCGTGGGCATGGGGAGGTGCCATAGGTGGGGGTTGAGGAGTATGGGGTGATGGAGGAGTGGACCAGGGTGTCCCAGAGGGAACGATCCCTACGGAATGCCGTCAGGGGGGGTTAAGGGAAGATGTGTTTGGTGGTGGCATCATGCTGCAGTTGGCGGAAATGGCGGAGGATGATCCTTTGAATGCGGAGGCTGGTGGGGTGATAAGTGAGGACAAGGGGTACCCTATCATGTTTCTGTACCTTGTTTGTCCTGCTTTTTACCCATAATTAACACATTCCTTTAGATAATATCACCACCTTCAACACCTCTCTGCTCTTTTGTCTCTGACATCTTTTGGTTATCTCCACCTATCACTGGCTCTTTACCTAGCTCTTCTTGTCCCAACTGCACCCCCCACTTAAACCAGCTTATATTTTCCTATTTTTACTTAGTTCTGTTGAAGGGTCATGAGGACTCGAAATGTCAACTGTGCTCCTCTCCACCGATTCTGCCAGACCTGCTGAGTTTTTCCAGGTATTTCTGTTTTGTTTTTGTTTTGGCCAATTTGCCGGTCAGCTGTTTACTGCAGCCACTTCAAAACACATCATCATGGCAATAGAGTGCCAGATAGCACAAAGTTTACTGTATGTTACACACTGCAATGTTTCACTCTGTAGCAATGCCTCAGTAATCCCTAATATGTTTGGTTCCTCCCAACGCGTGATTGCTTCCAGATACCCTGTTTTATTATGGACACTGTGTGCATTGCTGTTTAGACATTTTACCTCATTTTTCACAGAATTGCTCTCACTATGTTAACCATTCTTTTAGACTCTTGTTCTACTCATTCCCTTGCCAGCAATGTCCTTCTATATTTCTTCTTATAATCTCCTGCCCTGTTTTTAGTGGCTTCAGTCACAGACAGAGACAGAGGGATGGGTTCACAGCAGCTGTGAGAATGGAATTTGGAGCAGGCAATTGAAGGCAATTACTTCTATCTTCTCGCTGTTTAATTGGAGGAAATTTCTATTTATCCAGTATTGGATGTCTGTCTTATATGTTGAGAAAGTGGTAGGCAGGGTTAAGGAATAAAGAGAAAAGGCTGGTGGTAGGATTGAGGGATCTCCATGTTTCCCATTATAGACCCGTTACCTCTGTGCCCATTACAGTCCCTATATTTCCTGTTTCCCATTACAGTTCCTCTGCCCATGTGCCCATTACAATCCCTCTACTAAGATAAAAGCAAAATACTGCGGATGCTGGAAATCTGAAACAAAAACATAGGCCAGAATTTTCTGGCTGACGTGCAGATGGCGTAGCCCGCACATCAGTGCGTAAAATGACATACGAGCGTGCCGATGTCAACGCGCACCATCGCGATATTTCGGTGGGCGGGCGGGCTCAGTTTGCCCGCCATTAATTGAAGGGCTCGTTAAGCCCTTTAACTTGCCAATTGTGTATGATTTTGAGGGGCCCGTGCAAACTTCAGGTTGGCACATGCACCCAACGGTAAGGCGGGCAGGAGATTATTTAAGAAATCTTTTGCAATGTCGGGATATGTGGACTCAGAGGGGTTGTTCATGTTTTTGACGAACTTATAATTGATGAAAGTGCTTAAAAGTTGCCTGTGTGATTGTTAGTAGTTCTCATCGATTTCCAAGAGCTTCTTGTGTACTTTGAAACCAGTCTGCAGACAGCATTCTTTTTCGGCCTTGCAGCTTTCCGGAGGCCTCCATTTAGCCTGGGGATATGGGTTCTGACCTCTCCACTGGAGGCAGCTCCCCTGAGGTGGAAGGGAGGGATAGAATAAGGAGGAGGCCAGGACTGGACAATCAGCCTCCAGGGGACCCACCTTTGGGAGGCCAGGCACAGGCACAAGGGGCACAGGGTCAAGAGGTAGTCCAAGGTGCAAGGGTCCACAGAACATGCCACTATCCTGCTGCCAGTGTTTACAGGCGGTGAAGCAGCTCCCTCAATATGACTGAGGTGCAATGCCGAAGGAGGCTCCGTCTCTCAAGGGAGAGAGTCAACTATATCTGTCAGATGATTGGCCCTGAGATCTCCCCTAACTGTGTGGGTGGACACCCCATGCCAGTGGCTCTGAAGCTCACAGTTGCCCTCCACTTCTATGCCTCTGGCTCCTTCCAGGGCTCGGTGGGTGATCTTTGCAGTGTCTCCCAATCAGCTGTCCACACTTGTGTTAAGCAGGTTACAGGTGCTCTGTTCAGACGGGTATCCACCTTTATCCACTTTCGCTGTGACCAGGCAAGTCAGGCACAGCAAGCCAGAGGCTTCACGGCCATTGCAGGCTTCCCCTGCGACCAGGGTGCTATAGACTGTACACATGTGGCCATCAAGGCGCCAGCAGGTGAGCCCGGTGCCTTCGTCAACAGGAAGGGCTTCCACTCCATGAACGTGCAGATAGTGTGTGATCACAGGATGCAGATTCTACAAGTCTGTGCAAGGTACCCAGGCAGCTGCCACGATGCCTACATCCTCAGATACTCCCAGATGCCAGGGCTCTTCAGTGCTCCAGCCCAGCTGGATGGATGGCTGCTGGGTGACAAGGGCTATCCCCTCAGAAGGTGGCTCATGATGCCTCTCCACCATCCAAGAACAGAAACTGAGGATCACTACAATAGGAGCCACAGCTTCACAAGGGCTGTGGTGGAGAGAGCCATCGGTCTTCTCAAAATGCGCTTCCCATGCCGGACTGCTCAGGGGGCGCACTCCAGTACCCCCCAGATCGGGTCTCTGTGATAGTGGTAGCATGCTGCGCTCTGCACAATCTTGTGCTGGAAAGGGGGGATGCAGTTGACAATGAAGACCTTGACGCAGTGGATGAGGCTGCACATGATGAATCCAGCAGTGGCTCAGAGGATGAGGAAGCACAGGGCAATGATGAGGGGCAGCACGCCGACCCGCTACTACACCAAGGAGGCAGGGACACCCAGGACAATTTAATCCAATGAACCTTCAGCTAGCTCCACACACATGGATCTGCAGGACCAGCATTGCCTGGCGCTTCCACACGTGGCACTTTGGTGCTACATCTTCCACCTCATCAGCTGCAAATAAGGGCTTAGTACAGAAACATCAATGTCCACTCAAACACTCATGATAAATATGTGAAAAAGAAAAATGCACCACAAACAAAAGACCCTCAGCCATGGTCACAAAGGTGGACTTTATTTTGTCCAAAACAAAAACACACATCACTTGTTAGTGATCACAAAAATTTGGGTCCCTATTCTAAGGTCAACACAAAATCACCAGTGACATACTCGGGGAGTGCCTAAGGTGCCTTATGCTTACGTTTTCGGGTGCTACATCTAGGTGTCGCCCCATCGCTCGGAGTGGCTTGAGAGACAGCCTGCTGACTCTGCTGTCCTATTGGCCTCGATGACCTTGGCGGGTGTCCTCTGGCCCGTGGAGCCTGTGATGGCCCCACCTGGGAGGGAGTGGCCAGTTCCAGAACTGGCACCTCCCCAGTTGTCGCAGCCTCAACGGAAGAAACGTTGACTGGCAGAGGGGCGGAGGAGCTGCTGCCCTCATCCGGAGCGCCCTGAGAGGAGCTCGCAGCAACGACAGGCAGCTGCTGCGCCGACGTGAGGTCACATTGGACCTCCCTGCTCACCGCAGATACATGGACACCGAGTGCCGACGCTTGGTGCCCACAACATCTCCCACAATGGAAAACACCACCTGTGGCCAGAACCACTTTGAAGGCTTGCAGGTAAGAGCGTAACCCAATCATATTTTGATCCATTTGGTGGAAGCCCCTCTCTATGAGAGTCGCCAATCTCTCATTGAAGGAATCCTGAAGCTCTGTCCTGAGGGCCAAACTTTCGTACGCACTCTGCCTAGACTCCTCTGTCGCAGAGAGCAACTGAACCATTCCCTCATGCAACCCTGCCAGATGCAAACGCACTTCCTGTCGCCTGTCCTGCAGCTGCTGCATTGGGGACAACTCCAGAGGCACGTCATCAGTGCCGGACTCAGCATGTGCCTCATCCCTGCAGCCCTGCGGCTGCTGGCGCCAAACGGCACTCTCTGCCCCTACCATCTCCTCCAGCGATCGTGATGTTCCCTCTCCACTGTGACCCAGAACACTAGCCGACGGTAAAGTCCCCACCGAGGCGTGTGTGTCTGCGCTGGTGCCTGGCTGGCAGAAATGATGTGCCGCAAATTGCGCTTATTGGCCCTCAGGTGTAGAGGGGGGGCTGCGGGGTCGAGGTGTGGGTCGCTCTGGAGGTGATGCTGAAATTAACAACGAGGATAGTGCATCAGTTAGCGTGCATTCACTTCAACCTTTCATCCCTTCCCCCACAGCCTCATAAGTCGTTCACCCTTCAAGACCCCAAGGAGAAGAACAATGGTGAGGTGAAAAAGAGTCAAGACGAGCCCCAAACATTAAACGCACATGCAGACAGGCTGGTCAGATGGCCTCAGGAATGCCACATGGCATATTATGAACCATAGGAGTGGGAAGAGTGCAGAGGTGCCTGACCTGGATGCACTGTGGCCTGGATAGTTGTGGGGCTGGGGAAACATCGTAAACAGTAGAGACGTTTGCCGTTGATCACAGGAGATTGACAGGTCACATTATTGGCCTTCATTCCGTAAGGAGGGGCATAGACCAGGTGGGCAGAAGGCAACATTTCCCCTTGGTGCAGGGATGAGTAACATGGTGGCATTCATCTAAGTTGAGTGCCATGAGGTTCACAGCTGAGGTGCTGAGGACCTTTTGGACAAAGTAATGTGGGACGCACTGGCTGAAAGGATGCTGGAGGTCCCAAACCCCCTAAGATGAAATAAGTCTTTGGCTGTGCAGCAGCAATCCAATGGCATGTTAGACCATGGTGATAGTGGTCATAAATGGGATAAGGTGACTTTGGAAGGTGGTGGAGATGCAACTCCTCAAGGGGACGAGGGTCCCTCCTGTATGATCCACACATCAGAATGTCTCAGTCTGTGAATGAGCAGTGTTTCAGCATTAACGATTGCAGCAACCATCAGTGGTTTGGAGGGTGGGTAGACAGAGTGGATGGGACTGTGGACCTCAAATACCTGCCCGCTGGACACCAGCCTCACTGCCCTGGCCTCCTGACTTCTGCCCAGCTCCATGGCCTGTTCTTCAAAAGGCGTGAGGCGCTGCAGGAGGGTGCGCCCACCTCCAGTCCTCTGGCGCTCCCGGGAATTGTGGTGAGGTTTTGCATGCAAAACAGAGAAGAGGATTTATTGGGGCTGATCGCTCATGTACTCTGCACGTGCACGCCGCACCCAAACCACAGTGGCCCATCTGAGGCCTCCAGTGGCTCCTGTCCACACTACTGGTGATCAGTCCCCAGAAGATAGCATGGCTAGTCTCAACCCCCTCCCCCAACAGCCACCTTGGACCCATTCGGCGTCCATCACTTTGTAGGGAAGATGTGGTGGATGGGGATTGTGGTGGTGGCATCAAGCTGGAGTTGGCGGAAATGGCAGAGGATAATCCTTTGAATGCGGAGGCTGGCGGATTGATAAGTGAGGACAAGGGGGACCCTATCATGCTTCTGGGTGGGAGAGGAAGGTGTGAGGGCGGATGCGCGGGAGATGGGCCGGACACGGTTGAGGGCTCTGTCTACCACCGTGGGTGGAAAACCTCGGTTAAGGAAGAAGGAAGACACGTCAGAAGAACTGTTTTTGAAGGTGGCATCATCAGAACAGATGCGACGGAGGCGAAGGAACTGAGAGAATGGGATGGAGTCCTTACAGGAAGCGGGGTGTGAGGAGCTGTAGTCGAGGTAGCTGTGGGAGTCGGTAGGCTTGTAATGAATATTGGTGGACAGTCTATCACCAGAAATTGAGACAGAGAGGTCAAAGAAGGGAAGGGAAGTGTCAGTGATGGACCATGTGAAAATGATGGAGGGGTGGAAATTGGAAGCAAAATTAATAAACTTTTCCAAGTCCAGACGAGAGCATAAAGCAGCACCGAAGTAATCATCGATGTACCGGAGAAAGAGTTGTGGGAGGAGGCCTGAGTAGGACTGGAACAAGGAATGTTCCACATACCCCATAAAGAGACAGGCATAGCTGGGGCCCATGCGGGTACCCATAGCCACACCTTTTATTTGGAGGAAGTGAGAGGAGTTAAAGGAGAAATTGTTCAGTGTGAGAACAAGTTCAGCCAGACGGAGGAGAGTAGTGGTGGATGGGGATTGTGCGGGCCTCTGTTCAAGGAAGAAGCTAAGGGCCCTCAGACCATCACGGTGGGGGATGGAGGTGTGGCTATGGGTACCCGCATGGGCCCCAGTTATGCCTGTCTCTTCCGATTAGGCACTTTGCAGCCTTCCGGACTTAACATTGAGTTCAACAACTTCAGATCATGAACTCTCTCCTCCATCCCCACCCCCTTTCCGATCCCCCTTTTTTCTAATTATTTATATATATTTTTTAATATATATATATTTTTCCCACCTATTTCTATCATTATTTTAAAATTTATTTCCATCTATTGTTTTTTTCTCCATCTTTGAGCCTATTTTGATCCCTTCCCCCTACCCCACCCCCACTAGGGCTATCTGTACCTTGTTCATCCTGCTTTCTACCCTTAATGTCACAATTAGCACATTCCTTAGCTAATATCACCACCATCAACACCCCTTTGTCCTTTTGTCTATGACATCTTTGGCAATCTCTTCTTTGCCTCCACCTATCACTGGCCCTCTATCCAGCTCCACCTGTCCCACCCCCCTCAACCAGCTTATATTTCAACTCATTTCTATTTCTCTTTAATTCTGAAGAAGAGTCATACGACTCGAAACATTAACTCTGTCTTCCTCTCCACAGATGCTGTCAGACCTGCTGAGTTTTTCCAGCAATTTTTGTTTTTGTTTCACAATCCCTCTACTGTCTGTTTCCTATTACAGTCCCATTACCCCCTGTTTCCTATCACACAAAGTCTTTACACTTTGGGATAGTGGTGGAATTTCTCTTAACCATTATGAAGACCTGCTTTGCCTATTATTCACAAAACAATCTCAATGTTCTCTTAACTGTAAAGAGTTTGAGGCTGCACCTACCAGAATATGCTGCTAATTCCATACACAGGCAAAATCTTTGGCTGGGTGAGCGGGGGTGGGTGGGGCCCCCGGGTGGTTGGGGCCCCCGGGGCCCCGGGTGGTTGGGGCCCCCGGGGCCCCCTCGCCAAGGTGTAAAATGACAGGAGTTGACTTCGGGCGTGTGTCCCAGCCTTACCGCGCGTCATTTAGATTTTCAGCTTGGTCTGGTCTGCACACAGCTGACTCGGCTGCACTCCCGCAGAACTGTCAAAGGCCAATTAAGGCCTGTTACAAAACAATTAAGGCAATCAGCTGAGCTAAGGTTGGCCTTAATTGGCCCGCCCATGTAAAATGGCGGTGCCCAGCCGATCAAGGGCGCCAATTGGCCGTGCGCCCACCCACGCACAACCTCCCACTCCCCCCCGACGGGGAGAAAATTCTCCCCTTGCAACTAATTGAATGGAGAGTGGATTAGGACAGCACGAAGTGGCAGTGAGATTGGTTTATATCACACAATGCAGCCTTTTCCAAAGGAGCAAGGGGGCCACCCATGAAGGATGTGTATACGTGGGGCGAGAGAGTGAGCTCTACTCCCTGGCAGTTACTCATGGTCGTACCCAGGGGGAGGCTGATCCAGCATTCCTGGAGATTCCTGGGCAATCTGGGAGAGCTGGCAATGATTCCCATTCCCACCCTGAGAGAGTCAGACACAGTCTACCCTCAGTCATCTCACCAGCTCGCTCTGTTTAGTGAATGCCCTGTGGTCACTCCGTCATGTGTAAAGGAATCTTTCAATGTGTTAGTGGTGAAGGCAATGTCAACATTAGTGCACCTGGATTTATAACATGAAAAGCTACCCTTGAGTGCAGTAAAATTTGTTCTTTGTGTTTAAAATGCTTGCTGGGAGCCATCATTAATGTGTGAAGAGCAGCATAGCAACTGGTGGTTACCATGCAACAGTCAGCCTTGCCAGAGCTGTTGTTATAGGAACTGACACAGAGAGTTTGGGGCAGGAAGGTATTTGTTTACTTCTGCAATCTTTCAGAGGATTTATGAATTAGATTCTTGTTTACAAGCAGCACAACATCGATGCACAGCAGGGGCTGAAAATCTCTATGTGTAGTACAAGAGGAAGTCACCCCCACACCCACCCCCCTCCACATTAGACATGTCAGGGGAAAAACTGGTTGACATTTTGCCCCTTAGTCAGGTGTACAAAGGTCAGAATACATCCCAATTCAGCAGTGAGAGGGCCTGTATCCAGCATGCTCAATGGCCAAGCCTACTGTCAAATTTCTCCAGGCTGTTGTCTGGGCATCCGAAACAGTCACCAAAATAAGGTATTTGGAAGAAACAAAGGCTTGTATTTATACAGTGGCCTTCACCCCCGGGACATTCAAACACGCTTGACAGCCAATTGAATACTTTTCAAATGTAATCATCGTTGTAATGTAGGAAACATAGAAACATGGGGCAGAATTTTGCCCTCGGCGGGTGTGTGGGTCCCATCGGCTCGGTGGCGGGCGGACAGCTGACCCCCGTCGCCAAAACGGGGCCCGTCACCATTTTGAGTGGGCGGGCCAATTAAGGCCCGTCCAGCAGGCTGCCCGACGGGAAGCGCTATGCGCTCCCTGTGCAAGGTGGGGGAGGGAATCCCCAACTGTCAGAGTGCGCTCTTTCACGCATCTGCACGACTCCCTGAGACTAAGTGCTGTTTCAGGGAGATCGGTGAAAGGTTTATAAACTTCAAAAATAGAAAAATAAAAAAATTATTAATATGTCCCCCTCATGTGACAATGTCACACGAGATGGGACATGTTAATAAAAAGCACAGAAACTTTATTAAACTTTTTTAAAACAGGTATGATACCTCATCCCGCCAGTGGATGAGGTTTCATGTTTTTTCAGAAGCCCGCTGGGTCTCCTGGCCTGCCCACCAGCCTTAAGGTTGGATGGGCAGGGCCTTTAATTGGTTTAATTATCCTGTCAATGGCCTCAATTGGCCATTGACAGGTAAGCGGGTGGACAGCTGATTTTGCTGCACCCCCACCTTCCTGAAGATTTAAATGGGGTGGGATGATGTCGGGAGTTCCTTCCGACGTCATCCTGTGTCATTTTTGTGTCGGCGAGTGGGCACCGCCCCCAACTCGACGACAGAAAAATTCTGCCCTGTGTTGTGTACATTATACTGGATTTGTGCTATGTATTAATTACAGGAATACTGCTGTGTACTAATTACTGTAATAGTGCTGTGTACTAATTACTGTAATAGTGCTGTGTACTAATTACTGGAATATTGCTGTGTACTAATTACTGGAATATTATTGCACACTAATTACAGGAATAGTGCTGCATACTAATTACAGGAACAGTGCTGCGTACTAATTACAGGAACAGTGCTGCGTACTAATTAAAGAAATTGTGCTGCATTCTAATTACTGGAACAGTGCTGCATACTAATTACAGGAATAGTGTTGCGTTCCAATTACTGGAACAGTGCTGCGTACTAATTACAGGAATAGTGCTGCGTTCCAATTACTGGAACAGTGCTGCGTACTAATTACAGGAATAGTGCTGCGTTCCAATTACTGGAACAGTGCTGCGTACTAATTACAGGAATAGTGCTGCATTCCAATTACTGGAACAGTGCTGCGTACTAATTACAGGAATAGTGCTGCGTTCCAATTACTGGGACAGTGCTGCGTACTAATTACAGGAATAGTGCTGCGTACTAATTACAGGAATAGTGCTGTGTACTAATTACAGGAATAGTGCTGCGTTCCAATTACTGGAACAGTGCTGCGTACTAATTACAGGAATAGTACTGCGTTCTAATTACTGGAACAGTGCTGGGTACTAATTACAGGAATTGTGCTGCGTTCTAATTACTGGGACAGTGCTGCATACTAATTGCACGAATAGTGCTGCCTACTAATTGCGGGAATAGTGCTGTGTAGTAATTACAGGAATAGTGCTGTGTACTAATTTCAGTAATAGTGCTGTGTACTAATTACTGGAATATTACTGCACACTAATTACAGGAATAGTGCTGCATACTAATTACAGGAACAGTGCTATGTACTAATTACAGGAACAGTGCTGTGTACTAATTACAGGAATAGTGCTGCGTTCTAATTACAGGAACAGTGCTGCATACTAACTACAGGAATTGTGCTGCATTCTAATTACTGGAACAGTGCTGCATACTAATTACAGGAATAGTGCTGCGTTCTAATTACTGGAACAGTGCTGGGTACTAATTGCACGAATGGTGCTGCCTACTAATTGTGGGAACAGTGCTGCGTACTAATTACAGGAATATTGCTGCATACTAATTACAGGAACAGTGCTGTGTACTAATTACAGAAATCATGCTGCGTTCCAATTACTGGAACAGTGCTGTGTTCTAATTACAGGAATAGTGCTGCGTTCTAATTACTGGAACAGTGCTGCGTTCTAATTACAGGAATAGTGCTGCATTCTAATTACTGGAACAGCGCTGGGTACTAATTGCACGAATAGTGCTGCCTACTAATTGCGGGAATAGTGCTGTTTGTAATTACAGGAATAGTGCTGCATACTAATTACAGGAATAGTGCTGCGTTCTAATTACTGGAACAGTGCTGCATTCCAATTACTGGAATAGTGCTGCGTTCTAATTACTGGAACAGCGCTGGGTACTAATTGCACGAATAGTGCTGCCTACTAATTGCGGGAATAGTGCTGTGTAGTAATTACAGGAATAGTGCTGCGTACTAATTACAGGAATAGTGCTGCGTAATAATTATAGGAACAGTGGTGCGTACTAATTACTGGAACAGTTCTGTATACTAGCAAGTAACATTTGCGTCACACAAGTGCCAGGCAATGGCCATCTCCAACAAGACAGCATCTAACCAACCTTCTATTACTTTACCTTTGTAAATTATTAACTATTTGACTAATTAAATAAATAAGGTTGAACAGAAATGGCAGGGTTGGTGGTGTGCTGTGACTGCAGCATATGGGAATCTGTGGAATGCACTGCAATCCAGGATAACCATATCTGTAGTTTAGGTAACTTCGGCTCTGAACTACTGAGCTGGAGTCTCAGTTGCAGATATTGTGGGGCATTGGGGAGGGGAAAATTACCTGGATACTTTGTTCCAGGAGGTCGTCACACCCCTTAAGTTAGGCAGAACTTCAGAGTTGGTCAATGGTCAGGGACAGGAGGATAAGACTGCGATTCAGGCAGGTAAGGGGAAACAGCATGCAGTGATGGAGCAGCTTCTGTCCTGACTTTGTCTAATAGGCTTGCTACCTGTGTGGATGAGGAGAAGGACTGCAAAGTGAATGAATGGACTGACATGGTGGCACCATGGTGAAGGGTGCCATTCAAGTGGGGTGGGGGGCGGGGTGGGTGGGGGGGCGGGCGGGGGGGCAGCGAAGAGGAATGTGGTAGTGATAGAGAGAGCATAGTCAAGGGGATAGACACTTCTCTGCAGTTAAGAGGATGAGTCCAGTCTACTGTGTTACCTGCTTGGTACCAGGGTTTGGGATATCTGCTCAGGGCTGGAGAGGAACATGCAGTGGGAGAGGGAGGATCCAGTCATTGTGGGCCACGTAGGTACCAACGACATTGGTAAGACTAGGAAAGAGGTTGTGCATAGAGAGTATGAGGAGCTAGGCACTGAAGTAAAACACTGAACCTCAAAGCTAATAATGTCTGGATTATTATCTGAGCCATGTGCAAATTGGCAAAGGCTAAATAAAATTAGAGAGATGAATGCGTGGCTCAAAGGCTGGTGTGGGAGAAGTGTTTTGTGGGGCACTGGCACCAGTACTGGGGAAAGTGAGGGCTGTACTGTTGGGACAGTCTACACCTGAACCGTGTTATGGCCAGTGTTCTAATGAGCTGCATAACTAGGGAAGTAGAGAGGGTTTTAAACTAAATAGTGGGGGTAAGGGATCAAACTTGGGAAGATGTGGTAAACCAAAAAGTAGAGACAAGGCAAGAGAGAAAGATATTCATATGGAAAAGGATAAACAGACCCTGCCAGAAAAGGACAGAGAGTACAATCTAAGATAACTTCAACAGATAAGGCTAGGGGTTACAAAAATAATGAAAGGACAAAACTAAAGGCTCTGTATCTGAATGCACATAGTATTTGACACAAAACAGATGAACTAATAGCGCAAATAAAAATAAATAAGTACGACCTGATAGCCATTACAGAGACGAGGCTGCAGGATGACAGATTGGGACCTGAATATTGAAGGATATGTGACATTTAGGAAGGAGAGGAAGTTAGGGAAAGGTGGAAAGGTGGCTCTGTTAAATAATGATGATATTAGCACCTTAGAGAGGGATGACCTAAGTTCAGGAAACCAGGAAGTAGAGGCAGATTGGGGAGAGATGAGAAATGATAAAGGCAAGAAGCCACTTGTGGGAGTGGTGTACAGGCCCCCTTACAGTAACGACATGGTTGGATGGGATATAAAAGAAGAAAGAATTGGAGCTTGTCAGAAAGGTAAGGCGATAATCACGGGGGATTTTAATCTACATACAGGGCAGAATTTTCTGCCTTCTGGGCGGGCGGGCCCGAGCCAATCTCCGGCGGGTGGGGAGCCAATGACTGCCGGAGAAGTGGGCCCTGCCGCCATTTTAAGGGGGTGGGCCAATTAAGGCCCGCCCAGCGTGACGTCTGGTGGGAAGTGCTATGTGCTCCCTGTGCGGGCGAGGGGGATTCCCCAAAAGTGAGAGTGCGCTTTTTCACGCATGCGCATGGAAGAGCGCACATCTCCCTGAGGCTAAGTGCTGCCTCAGGGAGATCGCTGACAGTTGGAAAAACATTAAAAATTGGAAAAAAAAAATTCCCTAACATGTCCCCCTCATGTGACAATTTACATAATAAGTTTATTAAACTGTTTAAAATCCCTACATGAACCCTCATCCCACCGCTGGATTAGTTTTCATGTTTTCTCTATTTGCCGCCGGGGCTCCTGGCCTGCCCACCAGCCTTCAGGTTGGAGGGGCAGGTCCTTTAATTGTTTCAATGACCCTGTCAATGGCCTCAATTGGCCATTGACAGGTTGGCGGGCCCGCAGCTGATTTTGCTGTGGGCCCGCCTTCCTGAAAATTTAAATGGGGCGGGATGACGTTGGGGGTTCTGCCTGACATCATCCCGCGTCATTTTACACGTCGGTGAGTGGGCCCCGCCCCCTGCTCGCCGACGAAAAAATTCAGCCCAGAGACTGGGAAAATCAAAGGTAGCCTAGATAAGTAGTACATAGAATGTTTCTGGGATAGTTTCTTAGAACAGCATGATCTGGAGCCAACCAGAGAGCAGAGAACAACCTGGTGTTGTGCAACGAGATAGGATGAATTAATGACCTCATAGTGAAGGCACCCCTAGGTAGCAATGATAGATACATTCCAATGAGAAAGAAAAATTCCAAGGGGAAGACCCACCATCTGTGGCTAACTAAAAAAGTTAAAGATAATATCAAACTTGAAGAAAAAGCATAAAATTGCTCAAGGTTGGGTGGCAGGTCAAAAGATTGGACAGAATATTAAAAACAGCCAAGAATGACAAGAAGATTAATAAGCAGGGAAAAATTAAAGTATGAGACAAAGCTAGCTAGTAATATAAGGCTGGATAGTAAGAATTTCTATAGATTTTTAAAAAGAAAAGAGTTAACAAAGTCAGGCCTATAGAGAGAGAGGCCTCAAATTTCCGGTCGGCGATTTGGGGATGGGGCCCGCTCGCTGAGGAGAAAATGACGCGGGATGATGTCGGGAGGAACCCCCAATGTCATCCCGGTCCATTTAAATCTTTAGGAAGGCGGGCGGACAGCGAAATCAGCTGTCCACCTACCGACCTGTCAATGGCCAATTGAGGCCAATGACAGGGTAATTAAAGGCCCTGCCCGTCCAACCTTAAGGCTGGTGGACAGGCCTGGAGCCATAGTGGGCTTCTGATAATACATGAAACCTCATCCACCGGCGGGATGAGGTATCATGTCCGTTTTTAAAAACTTTAATAAAGTTTCTGTGCTTCTTATTAACATGTCCCAGCTCGTGTGACATTGTCACATGAGGGGGACATGTTAATCATTTTTTTATTTTTCTATTTTTAAAGTTTTTTAGACTGTCAGTAATCTCCCTGAGGCAGCACTTAGTCTCAGGGAGTCGTGCACATGCGTGAAAGAGCGCACTCTGACAGTTGGGGATTCCCTCCCCACCTCGCACAGGGAGTGCATAGCGCTTCCCGTTGTGCAGCCTGCTGGACTGGCCTTAATTGGCCCGCCCACTCAAAATGGCGGTGGGCCCCATTTCAGTGGCGGGGGTCGGCTGTCCGCCCGCCACCGAGCCGATGGGGCCCGCCGGCCAACCGAAGGCAAAATTCTGCCCATGATGTGGGACATATCCATAACTTAAAAAAAATTTTAATTAAATATTTTAAAACCTACATGAAACCTCATCCCGCCCGTGGATGAGGTTTCATGCTTTTTCTGAAGCCCACCAGGGCTCCTGGCCTGCCCACCAACCTTAAGGTTGGATGGGCAGGTCCATTAATTACTTCAATGACTCTGTCAATGACCTCAAGTGGCCATTGGCAGGTCGGCGGGTGCACAGCTGATTTTGCTGAGTCCCCGCCTACCTGAAAGTTTTAATGGGGCGCAGTGACATCGGGAGTTCCGCCCGACATCACTGCGCGTCATTTTATGTGTTGGCGAGTGGGCCCCGCCCCCCACTCGCCGACCGGGAAATCCTGGCCAATGTGAGAAAATGTATAATTGTCCATTTTGGCAGGAAGAATAAAAAAGAAGCTTATTATCTAAATGGTGAGAGATTGCAGAGCTCTAAGATTCAAAGGGATCTGAGTGTCCAAGTTCATGATTTGCAAAAGGTTAGTTTACAGGTACAGCAGGTAATTAGGAAAGCTAATAGAATGTTATCACTTATTGTGAGGGGACTTGAATACCAAAGTAGGGAGGTTATGCTTCAGTTATGCAGGGCATTAGTGAGACCACATTTGGAGTACTGTGTACAGTATTTGTCACCTTACAGAGTTGGAAGCAGTTCAGAGCAGGTTTCTGAGACTAATATCAGGAATGGGCGAATTGTCTTCTGAGGAAAGGTTGGGCGAATTGTCTTCTGAGGAAAGGTTGGACAGACTAGGCTTGTATGTGCTGGAGTTTAGAAGAGTAAGGGGCAACTTGATTGGAACATATAAGATCCTGAGAGGGGTTGATGTGGAAAGGATGTTTCCTCTTGTGGGAGAACCTAGAACTTGAGGGGTCACTGTTTAAAAATAAGGGGTTGCCCAGTTAACACAGAGATGAAGAGAATATTTTCCACCACCAACACACAGTAGCAGCAGTGTGTATCATCTACAAAATGCACTGCAGGAATTCACCAAGGCTCCTTCGACAGCATCTTCCAAACCCATGACCTTTACCATCTAGAAGGACAAGGGCAGCAGATAGATGGGAACACCAACACCTGGAAGTTCCCCTCCAAGCTGCACATGGTACTGACTTGGAAATATATTGCCGTTCCTTCACTGTCGCTGGGTCAAAATCCTGGAACTCCCACTGTAACAGCACTGTGGGAGTACCTACACCACATGTACTGCAGCGGTTCAAGAAGGCAGCTCACCACAACCTTCTCAAGGGCAAATAAGAATGGGTAATAAATGCTGGCCCAGCCAGCGGAAGCCCACATTCTTGAAAGAATAAAAAAATTATTGGGTTACTAATTATAGGAATACTGCTGTGTACTAATCACTGGAATGGTGCTCCGTACTAATTACAGGAATAGTGCAGTGTACTAATTGCAGGAATAGTGCGGTGTACTAATTACAGGAATAGTGCTGTGTACTAATTACTGGAATAGTGCTGAGTGCTAATTACAGGAATAGTGCTGTGTACCAATTACTGGAATAGTGCTGTGTTCTAATTACACGAATATTGCTGCGTACTAATTATTGGAATAGTGCTGTGTACTAATTACAGGAATATTGCTGCGTACTAATTACTGGAATAGTGCTGTGTGCTAACTACTGGAATATTGCTGCGTACTAACTACAGGAATATTGCTGCATACTAATTACTGGAATAGTGCTGTGTACTAATTACAGAAATATTGCTGCATACTAATTACTGGAATAGTGCTGTGTACTAATTACTGGAATAGGGCCATGTACGAAATACTGGAACAGTATTGCGTACTAATAACAGGAATATTGCTGCGTACTAATAACAGGAATATTGCTGCGTACTAATTACTGGAACAGTGCTGTGTACTAATTACTGGAATATTGCCGCATACTAATTACTGGAATAGTGCTTTGTACTAATTACATGAATATTGCTGCGTATTAATTACTGGATTAGTGCTGTGTACTAATTACTGGAATAGTGCTGTGTGCTAATTACAGAAATATTGCTGTGTACTAATTACTGGAATAGTGCCACATTCTAATTACTGGAATATTGCCGAGTTCTAATTACTGGAATAGTGCTGTGTCCTAATTACAGTAATATAGCTGTGTACTAGTTGCTGGAATGTTGCTGCGCACTAATTACAGGAATCATTCTGCGTACTAATTTCAGGAATAGTGCTGTGTACTAATTACTGGAATATTGCTGCGCACTAATTACTGGAATTTGCTGAATACTAATTACAGGAATTGTTCTGCGTAATAATTACTGGAATATTGCCGTGTACTAATTACTGGAATATTGCGTAGTACTAATTACTGGAATAGTGCTGTGTACTAATTACTGGACTATTGCCATGTACTAAATACTGGAACAGTGCTGCGTACTAATTACAGAAATATTGCTACGTACTAATTACTGGAACAGTGCTGTGTACTAATTACTGGAATATTGCCGCGTACTAATTACTGGAATAGTGCTTTGTACGAATCACAAGAATATTGCTGCATACTAATTACTGGATTAGTGCTGTGTACTAATTACTGGAATGGTGATGCACACTAATTATTGGAATTGTGCTGCATACTAATTACTAGAATATTGCTGTGCACTAATTACTGGAATGGTGCAGTGTACTAATTACTGGAATAATGCTATGTACTAATTACAGGAAAATTGCAGCATACTAATTACTGGAATATTGCGGTGTACTAATTACTGGAATGGTGCTGTGTTCTAATTACTGGAATGGTGCTACGTACCAATTACTGGAAAAGTGTGGAGTGCTAATTACAGGAATAGTGCTGTGTTCTAATTACTGAAATTGTGCTGCGTCTTAATTACTGGAATGGTGCTGCATACTAATTACAGGAATAGTGCTGTGTACTAAGTACAGGAATAGTGCTGGGTACTAATTACTGGAATAGTGCTGAGTAATAATTACAGGAATATTGTGACATACTAATTACTGGAATAGGGCTGTGTACTAAGTACTGGAATATCCCTGTGTACTAATTACTGGAACATGGCTGTGTACTAATTACTGGAATATCGCTGTGTACTAATTACTGAATTAGGGCAGTGTACTAATTATTGGAATATTGCGGCATACAAATTACTGGAATAGTGCTGAGTACTAATTACAGGAATAGTGCTGTGTTCTAATTAATGGAATAGTGCCATGTCGTAATTACTGTAATGGTGCTGCATAGAATAGTGCTGTGTACTAATAACTGGAATACTGCTGTGTACTAATTACTGGAATATTGCAGCGTACTAATTACTGCAATGGTGCTGTGTACTAATTACTGGAATGGCGCTACGTACCAATTACTGGAATCGTGCGGAGTACTAATTACAGGAATAGTGCTGTGTTCTAATTAATGGAATAGTGCCGCATCGTAATTACTGGAATGCTGCTGAGTACAAATTACTGGAATAGTGCTGTGTACTAAGTACAGGAATAGTGCTGTGTACTAATTACTGGAGTAGTGCTGAGTACTAATTACAGGAATAGTGCTGTGTACTAATTACTGGAATAGGGCTATGTATTAATTACTGGAATATTGCTGAGTACTAATTACTGGAATATTGCTGAGTACTAATTACTGGAATAGGGCTGTGTACTAATTACTGGAATATCGCTGTGTACTAATTACTGGAATAATGCTGCTTAATAATTACTGGAATACTGCGGCATACTAATTACTGGAATATTGCTGTGTACTAATTACCTGAATAGGGCTGTGTACTAATTACTGGAGTTTTGCTGTGTACTGATGACTGGAACAGTGCTGTGTACTAATTACTGGAATGTTGTGGCATACTAATTACTGGAATGGTGATGTGTACTAATTACTGGAATGGTGCTGCGTATTAATTACTGGAATGCTGCTGAGTACAAATTACTGGAATAGTGCTGTGTACTAAGTACAGGAATAGTGCTGTGTACTAATTACTGGAGTCGTGCCAGGTACTAATTACTGGAATATTGCGGCGTACTAATTACTGGAATATTGCTGTGTACAGATTACTGGAATAGGGCTGTGTACTATTTACTGGAATATCGCTGTGTACAAATTACTGGAATAGTGCTGCTTATTAATTACTGGAATACTGCGGCGTACTAATTAATGTAATATTGCTGTGTACCCTAATTACTGGAATGGTGCTGTGTACTAATTACTGGAATAGTGCTGTGTACTAATTAAAGGAATAGTGCTTTTTCCAATTACTGGAATAGCACTTTGTACTAATTACTGGAATAGTGCTGAGTACTAAATACAGGAATAGTGCTGTGTTCTAATTACCGGCATAGTACCGCGTTGTAATTACTGGAATGGTGCTGTGTACAAATTACTGGAGTAGTGCTGAGTACGAATTACAGGAATAGTGCTGTGTTCTAATTACTGGCACAGTGCCACATTGTATTTACTGGAATGGTGCTGCGTACTAATTACTGGAATATTGCTGCGTTCTAATTACTGGAATAGTGCTGAGTACTAATTAAAGGCATAGTGCTATGTACTAATTACTGGAATATTGCTGTGTACTAATTACTGGAATAGGGCTGTGTACTAATTACTGGAATATTGATGCATACTAATTACTGGATGAGTAGAATGCACTAATTACTGGAATAATGCTGAGTAAAAATTACTGGAATAGTGCTGTGTACGAAGTACTGGAGTAGTGCTGTGTACTAATTACTGGAATATTGCGGCATACCAATTACTGGAATATTGCTGTGTACTAATAACTGGAATAGGGCTGTGTACTAATTACTGGAATATTGATGCATACTAATTACTGGATGAGTAGAATGCACTAATTACTGGAATAATGCTGAGTAATATTTACAGGAATAGTGTTGTGTTCTAATTACTGGAATAGTTCTGAGTATTAATTACAGGAATAGTGCTTTTTCCAATGACTGGAATAGTGCTTTGTACTAATTACTGGAATAGTGCTGAGTACTAATTACAGGAATAGTGCTGTGTTCTAATTACCGGCATAGTGCCGCGTTGTAATTACTGGAATGGTGCTGCGTACTATTTACTGGAATATCGCTGTGTACTATTTACTGGAATAGAGCTGTGTACTAATTACTGGAATAGTGTTGTGTACTAATTACTGGAATATTGATGCATACTAATTACTGGATGAGTAGAATGCACTAATTACTGGAATAATGCTGAGTACTATTTACAGGAATAGTGTTGTGTTCTAATTACTGGAATAGTGCCACGTCATAATTATTGGAATGCTGCTGAGTAAAAATTATTGGAATAGTGCTGTGTACGAAGTACAGGAATAGTGCTGTGTACTAATTACTGGAGTAGTGCCGTGTACTAATTACTGGAATATTGCGACATACTAATTACTGGAATATTGCTGTGTACTAATAACTGAAATAGGGCTGTGTACTAATTACTGGAATAGTGCTGCATACTAATCACTGGAAAATTGTGATGTACTAATTACTGGAATATTGCTGTGTACTAATTACTGGATAGGGCTGTGTACTAATTACTGGAAATCGCTGTGTACTAATTACTGGAATAGGGCTTTGTACTAATTACTGGAAGATTGCTGTGTACTAATTACTGGAATAGTGCTGATCCCTAATTAATGGAATAATGTTGGGATCTATTTACTGGAATAGTGCTGTGCCGTACTGACTGGAATGGTGCTGCGTACGAATTACTGGAATAGTGCTGAGTATTTATTGCAGGATTAGTGACATGTACTAATTACTGGAATAGTGCTTTGTACTAATTACTGGAATATTGCTGCTTTCTAATTACTGGATTAGTGCTGAGTACTAATTAAATGAATAGTGCTATGTACTAATTACAGGAATAATGCTGCGTACTAATTACTGGAATAGTTTGGAGCATTAATTACAGGAATAATGCTATGTACTAATTACTGGAATAGTGCTTTGTGGTAATTACTGGAATAGTGCTGAGTACTAATTACAGGAATAGTGCTGTGTTCTAATTACTGGCATAGTGCTGCGTTTTAATTACTGGAATGGTGCTGCATACTAATTACTGGAATGGTGTTGAGTATGAATTACAGGAATAATGCTGTGTTCTAATTACTGGCATAGTGCCGCATCGTAATTACTGGAATGGTGCTGCGTACTAATTACAGGAATATCACTGTGTACTAATTAGTGGAATATTGCTGCTTTCTAATTACTGGAATATTGCCACATTCTAATAACTGGAATAGTGCTGAGTACTAATTAAAGGGATAGTGCTTTATACTAATTATTCGAATAGTGCTGCATACTAATTACTGGAAGAGTTCTGAGTATTAATTACAGGAATAGTGCTATGTACTAATTACTGGAATAGTGCTTTGTACTAATTACTGGAATAGTGCTGAGGACTAATTACAGAATAGTGCTATGTTCTAATTACTGGCATAGTGCCACATTGCAATTACTGGAATGGTGATCCGTACTAATTACTGGAACAGTGCTGCATACTAATTTTTGGAATATTGCAGCGTACTAATTACTGGAATAGAGCTGTGTACTAATTTCAGGAATATTGCTGTGTACAACTTACTGGAGTAGTGCCACATCCTAATCACTGGAATATTGCCGCATAATAATTACTGGAATAGTGCTGCATACTAATTACTGGAATATTGCCATGTATCAATTACTGGAATAGTGCCATGTTCTAATTACTGGAATAGTGCTATGTACCAATTACAGGAATATTGCTGCGTACTAATTACTGGAATAGTGCTGTGTACTAAGTACAGGAATAGTGCTGTGTACTAATTACTGGTGTAGTGCCATGTGCTAATTACTGGAATATTGCGGCATACTAATTACTGGAATATTGCTGTGTACTAATTACTGGAATATTGCTGTGTACTAATTACTGGAATAGTGCTGCTTATTAATTACTGGAATACTGCGGCGTACAAATTAATGGAATATTGCTGTGTACCCTAATTACTGGAATGGTGCTGCGTACTAATTACTGGAATAGTGCTGAGTACTAATTAAAGGAATAGTGCTATGTACTAATTACCGGAATAGTGTTGCATACTAATTACTGGAATAGTTCTGAGCATTAATTACAGGAATAGTGCTTTTTCCAATGACTGGAATAGTGCTTTGTACTAATTACTGGAATAGTGCTGATTACTAATTACAGGAATAGTGCTGTGTTCTAATTACTGGCATAGTGCCGCGTTGTAATTACTGGAATGGTGCTGCGTACTATTTACTGGATAATCACTGTGTGCTATTTACTGGAATAGAGCTGTGTACTAATTACTGGAATAGTGTTGCATACTAATTACTGGAATAGTTCTGAGCATTAATTACAGGAATAGTGCTTTTTCCAATGACTGGAATAGTGCTTTGTACTAATTACTGGAATAGTGCTGATTACTAATTACAGGAATAGTGCTGTGTTCTAATTACTGGCATAGTGCCGCGTTGTAATTACTGGAATGGTGCTGCGTACTATTTACTGGATAATCGCTGTGTACTATTTACTGGAATAGAGCTGTGTACTAATTACTGGAATAGTGTTGCGTACTAATTACTGGAATATTGATGCATACTAATTACTGGAATAGTAGAATGCACTAATTACTGGAATAATGCTGAGTACTATTTACAGGAATAGTGCTGTGTTCTAATTACTGGAATAGTGCCGCGTCATAATTATTGGAATGCTGCTGAGTAAAAATTACTGGAAAAGTGCTGCGTACGAAGTACAGGAACAGGGCTGTGTACTAATTACTGGAGTAGTTCTGAGTACTAATTACAGGAATAGTGCTGTGTACTAATTACTGGAATATTGTGGCATACTAATTACTGAAATATTGCTGTGTACTAATTACTGGAATAGGACTGTGTACAAATTACTGGAATAGTGCTGCATACTAATTACTGGAAAATTGCGGTGTACTAATTACTGGAATATGCTGTGTACTAATTACTGGAATAGGGCTGTGTACTAATTACTGGAAGATTGCTATGTACTAATGATTGGAACAGTGCTGTGTACTAATTACTGGAATATTGCTGAGTAATAATTACTGGAATAGTGCTGAGCCCTAATTAATGGCATAATGTTGGTGTCTAATTACTGGATTAGTGCCGTGCTGTACTGACTGGAACGGTGCTGCGTAAGAATTACCGGAATAGTGCTGAGTATTAATTGCAGGATTAGTGACATGTACTAATTACTGGAATAGTGCTTTGTACTAATTACTGGAATAGTGCTGTCTTATAATTACTGGTATAGTGCTGCATCATAATCACCAGAATAGTGCTGTGTACTAATTACTGGAATATTGCTGCGTTCTAATTACTGGAATAGTGCTGAGTACTAATTAAAGGAATAGTGCTATTGACTAATTACTGGAATAGTGCTGCATACTAATTACTGGAATAGTTCAAAGTATTAATTACAGGAATAGTGCTGTGTTCTAATTACTGGCATAGTGCCGCATCGTAATTACTGGAATGGTGCTGCGTACTAATTACAGGAATATCGCTGTGTACTAATTAGTGGAATATTGCTGCTTTCTAATTACTGGAATATTGCTGCATTCTAATAACTGGAATAGTGCTGAGTACTAATTGAAGGGATAGCGCCATATACTAATTACTGGAATAGTGCTGCGTACTAATTACTAGAAGAGTTCTGAGTATTAATTACAGGAATAGTGCTATGTACTAATTACTGGAATAGTGCTGAGGACTAATTACAGGAATAGTGCTATGTTCGAATCACTGGCATAGTGCCACGTTGCAATTACTGGAATGGTGCTCCGTTCTAATTACTGGAATAGTGCTGTGTACTAATTACTGGAATAGTGCTGCGTAGTAATTACTTGAATATTGCTGCATACTAATTTTTGGAATATTGCAGCGTACTAATTACTGGAATAGTGCTGTGTACTAATTACAGGAATATTGCTGTGTACAGATTACTGGAGTAGTGCCACATCCTAATCACTGGAATATTGCTGCGTACTAATTACTGGAATATTGCCGTGTATCAATTACTGGAATAGTGCCGTGTTCTAATTACTGGAATAGTGATGTGTACCAATTACAGGAATATTGCTGCGTACTAATTACTGGAATAGTGCTCTGGACTAATTACAGGAATTTTGCTGCGAACTAATTACTGGAATAGTGCTGTGTACTAAGTACAGGAATAGGGCTGTGTACTAATTACTGGAATATCGCTGTGTGCTAATGACTGGAACAGTGCTGTGTACTAATTACTGGAATATTGCTGCGTACTAATTACTGGAATAATGCTGCTTACTAATTACTGGAATAGTGCTGTGTACTAATTACTGGAATAGTGATGTGCCCTAATTAAAGGAATATTGTTGTGATCTAATTACTGGAATTGTGCCGCACCGTAATGACCGGAATGGTGCTGCATACTAATTACTGGAATATCGCTGTGTTGTAATTACTGGAATAGTGCTGTGTACCAATTACTGGAATATTGGTGTGTTCTAATTATTGGAATAGTGCTGAGTACTAATGAAAGGAATAGTGCTATGTACTAATTACCGGAATAGTGCTGCATACTAATTACTGGAATAGTTATGAGTATTAATTACAGGAATAGTACTATGTACTAATAACTGGAATAGTGCTTTGTACTAATTACTGCAATAGCACTGAGTACTAATTACAGGAATAGTGCTGTGTTCTAATTACTGGCATAGTGCCGCATTGTAATTCCTGGAAAGGTGCTGTGTACTAATTACTGGAATAGTGCTGCATACTATTTACTGGAATATTGCTGTGTACTAATTACTGCAATAGTGCTGTGTATTAATTACTGGAATATCACTGTGTACTAATGAATGTAACAGTGCTGTGTACAAATTACTGGAATATTGCGGCGTACTAATTACTGCAATAGTGATGAGTACTAATTACAGGAATAGTGCTATGTACTAATTACTGCAATAGTGCTGAGCCCTAATTAAAGGAATAGTGTTGTGATCTAATTACTGGAATAGTGCCACACCGTAATGACTGGAATATTGCTGCGTACTAATTACTGGAATAGTGCTTTGTACTAATAACTGGAATAGTGCTGATTATGAATTACAGGAATAGTGCTGTGTTCTAATTCCTGGCAGAGTGCCGCAATGTAATTAATGGAATGGTGCTGCGTACTAATTAATGGAATATCGCTGTGTACTAATTACTGGAATAGTGCTGTGTACTAATTACTGGAATATTGCTGCATTCTAATTACTGGAATAGTGCTGAGTACTAATTAAAGGAATAGTGCTATGTACGAATTACCGGAATAGTGCTGCATACTAATTACTGCAATAGTTCTGAGTATTAATTATGGGAATAGTGCTATGTACTAATCACTGGAATATTGCTTTGCACTAATTACTGGAATATTGTGCCGCACTAATTACTGGAATATTGCTGTGTACTCATTACTGTAATATTGTAGCATACTAATTACTGGAATAGTCCTGTGTACCAGTTACTGGAATAGTGCCACGTTCTAATTACTGGAATAGTGCTGATTACGAATTACAGGAATAGTGCTGTGTTCTAATTACTGGCATGGTGCCGCGTTGCAATTTCTGGAATGGTGCTGCGTACTAATTTTTGTAATAGTGCTGCGTACTATTTACTGGAATATTGCTGCATACTAATTACTGGAATAGTGCTATGTACTATTTACTGGAATAGTGCTGAATACTATTTACAGGAATATTGCTGTGCTCTAATTACTGGAATAGTGCCGCGCAGTAATTACTGGAATGGTGCTGCGTACTAATTACTGGAACATTTGTGCATTCTAATTACTGGAATAGTGCTATGTCCTAATTACTGGTATAATGCTGAGTACTATTTACAGGAATAGTGCTGTGTTCTAATTACTGGAGTAGTGCCATGTCCTAATTATTGGAATATTGCCATGTACTAATTGCTGGAATAGTGCTGCGTTCTAATTACTGGAATAGTGTTGTGTACCAATTACAGGAATATTACTGCGTACTAATTACTGGAATAGTGCTGAGTACTAATTACAGGAATATTGTTGCGTACTAATTACTGGAATAGTGATGCATACAAATTGCTGGAATATTGCCGTGTACTAATTACTGGAATCTTGCAGCGTACTAATAACAGCAATAGTCCTGTGCACCAGTTACTGGAATAGTGCCACATTCTAATTACTGGAATAGTGCTGTGTATATATTACAGGAATATTGCTGCATTCTAATTAATGGAGTAGTGCTCTATACTAATTAGAATATTGCTGCGTACTAATTACTGCAATAGTGCGGTGTACTAATTACTGGAAAATTGTGGTGTACTAATTACAGGAATAGTGCTGCATGCTAATTACTGGAATGCTGCTGCCTACTAATTGCTGGAATATCGCTGTGTACTAATTACGGGAATAGTGCTGCGCACTAATTACTGGAATATTGCTGAGTGCTAATTACAGGAATAGTGCTGTGTTCTAATTACTGGCATAAAACTGCATCATAATTACTGGAATGGTGCTGCGTACTAATTACCAGAATAGTTCTGAGTATTAATTACAGGAACAGTGCTATGTACTAATAACTGGAATAGTGCTGCGTACTAATTACTGGAATAGTGCTGCGTGCTAATTACAGGAATAGTGCTGCATACTAATTACAGGAAACTTTCTGCGTACTAATTATAGGAATAGTGCTGCAAACTAATTACTGGAATAGTGCTGTGTACTATTTACAGGAAAATTGCTGCATAGTAATTACTGGTCTGGTGATGCATACTAATTACAGGAATAGTGCTGCGTTCTAATTACAGGAATCTATCTGCATACTAATACTGTCGTGTACTAATTACTGTAATATTGCTGCATACTAATTACTGGAATAGTGCTGTGTACTAATTACTGGAATAATGCTGTGTAATAATTACAGGAATATTGCTGCGTACTAATTACTGGAATAGTGCTGTGTACTAAGAACATGAATAGTGCTGTGTACTAATTGCTGGAATAGTGCTGTGTACTAATTACTGTAATAGTGCTGTGTACTAATTACTGTAATATTGCAGCATACTAATTACTGGAATACTGCTGTGTACTAACTACTGCAATAGGGCTGTGTGCTAATTACTAGAATATTGCTATGTACCAGTTACTGGAATAGTGCCACGTTCTAATTACTGGAATAGTGCTGTGTATATATTACAGGAATACTGCTGCATTCTAATTAATGGAGTAGTGCTCTATACTAATTACAGGAATATTGCTGCGTACTAATTACTGGAATAGTGCTGAGTACTAATTAAAGGAATAGTGCTATGTACTAATTACCTGAATAGTGCTGCATACTAATTACTGGAATAGTTATGACTATTAATTACAGGAATAGTGCTATGTACTAATTACTGGAATAGTGCTTTGTACTAATTACTGCAATAGCACTGAGTAGTAACTACAGGAATAGTGCTGGGTTCTAATTACTGGCATAGTGCCGCATTGTAATTCCAGGAATGGTGCTGTGTACTTATTACTGGAATAGTGCTGCATACTATTTACTGGAATGTTGCTGTGTACTAATTACTGCAATAGTGCTGTGTACTAACTACTGGAATGGTGGTATGTACTAGTTACAAGAATATTGCTGCGTAGTAATCTCTGGAGTAGTGCTGCGTACTTTTTACTGGAATAGTGCTGTGTACTACTTACTGGAATATCGCTGTGTCCTAATTACAGGAATAGTGCCATGTACTAATTACAGGAATAGTGCTGCGTACTATTTACTGGAATAGTGCTGTGTACTAATTACTGGAATATCGCTGTGTCCTAATTACAGGAATAGTGCTGTGTACTAATTACTGGAATACTGCTGATTACTAATTACAGGAATAGTGCTGTGTACTAATTAATGGAATAATGCTGTGTACTAATTACTGCAATAGATGTGTACTAATTACAGGAATAGTACTGTGTACTAATAACCGTAATACTGCTGTGTACTAAGTACTGGAATGGTGCTGAGTAATAATTACAGGAACAGTTCTCCGTATTTATTAGAGGATCAGTGCTGTGTGCTAATTACAGGAATGGTGCAGCTGTGCACTAATTACTGGAATGGTCCTTTAAACTAATGACTGGAAAGTGGCTGTGAACTAATGGCTGGAATGGTGTTGTTTACCAATGACTGAGATATTGCTGTGTACTAATTACAGGAATAGTGCTGCGTGCTAATTATTAGAATAGTGCTGCGTACTAATTACAGGAAATGTACTGCATGCTAATTACAGGAATAGTGCTGCCTACTAATTACTGGAATATTGCTAAGTACTCATTATTGGAATATTGCAGTGTATTAATTACAGGAATAGTGCTGTGTACGAATTACTGGAATGGTGCTGTATACTAGTTACAGGAATATTGCTGCGTAGTATGTCTGGACTGGTGCTGCGTACTAATTACAAGAATAGTGCTGCGCACTAATAACTGGAATAGTGCTGTGTACTAATTACTGGAATAATGCTGCACAGTAATTACTGCAATAGTGCGGTGTACTAATTACTGGAATGTTGTGGTGTACTAATTACAGGAATAGTGCTGCATGCTAATTACTGGAATAATGCTGCACAGTAATTACTGCAATAGTGCGGTGTACTAATTACTAGAATATTGTTGTGTACTAATTACAGGAATAGTGCTGCATTCTAATTACTGGAATAGTGCTGCATAATAATTACTGGAATATTGCTGTGTACTAATTACTGGAACAGTGCCATGTACTAATTACTGGAATATTGTGGCATACTAATTACTGGAATGGTGATGTGTACTAATTACTGGAATGGTGCTGCGTATTAATTACTGGAATAGTGGTGTGTTCTAATAACTGGAATAGTGTCGCTTTGCAATTACTGCATTGGTGCTGCATTCTAATTATTGGAATAGTGCTGTTTACTAATTACCGGAATAGTACTGTGTACTAATTACTGGAATATTGCTTTGTACTAATTGCGGGAATGGTGCTGAGGACTAATAACCGGAACAGTGCTGTGTTCTAATTACTGGCAGAGTGGCGCATCGTTATTAATGAAATGGTGCTGCGTGCTAATTACAGGAATATTGCTGCGTACTAATTACTGGAATAGAGCTGCATACTAATTACACGAATATTGCTGCCCACTAATTACTGCAATATTGCTGAGTACTAATTACAGGAATCGTTCTGCATACTAATTACAGGAATAGTGCTGCATACTAATTAATGGATTAGTGCTGTATACTAATTACTGGAATATTGCTACGTACTAATTAGAGGAATAGTGCAGTGTGCCAATTACTGGAATAGTGCTGCATAGTAATTACTGAAATAGTGCTGTGGACTAATTACAGGAATAGTGCTTTGTTCTAATTACTGGTATACGCTGTGTACTAATTACAGCAGTATTGCTGCATCCTAATTACAGGACTGGTGCTGCGTACTAATTACAGGAATAGTGCTGCGTACTAATTACAGGAAACTTTCTGCATGCTAATTACAGGAATAGTGCTGCGTGCTAATTACAGGAATATTGCTATGTACTCATTATTGGAATATTGCAGTGTACTAATTACAGGAATAGAGCTGCATACTATTTACAGGAATCGATCTGCGTACTAATCACTGGAATACTGCCGTGTACTAATTACTGGAATATTGCTGCGCACTAATAATTGGTATAGTGCTGTGTACTAATTACTGGAATATTGCTGCGCACTAATAATTGGTATAGTGCTGTGTACTAATTACTGGAATGGTGCTGTGTACTAGTTACAGGAATATTGCTGCGTAGTATTACTGACTGGTGCTGTGTACTAATTACAGGAATAGTGCTGCACACTAATTACAGGAATCTTATCTTCGTGCTAATTACTGGAATACTGCCGTGTACTAATTACTATAATATTGCTGCGCACTAATAACTGGAATAGTGCTGTGTACTTATTACTGGAATAATGCTGCATACTAATTACCGCAATAGTGCGGTGTACTAATTACTGGAATATTGTTGTGTACTAATTACTGGAATATTGCTGTGTACTAATTACAGCAATAGTGCAGTGTACCAATTACTGGAATAGTGCTGCATAGTAATTATTGTAATAGTGCTGTGTACTAATTACAGGAATAGTGCTTTGTACTAATTACTGGAATAGCACTGTGTACTAATTAGAGCAGTATTGCTGCATACTAATTACAGGACTGGTGCTGCGTACTAATTACAGGAATAGTGCTGCGTGCTAATTATAAGAATAGTGCTGCGTACTAATTACAGGAAACGTACTGCATGCTAATTACAGGAGTAACGCTCCGTAGTAATTGCTGGAATCTTGCTGCATACTAATTACTGGAATAGTGCTGTGTGCTAATTACCGGAGTATTGCTGTGTACTAATTACAGGAATAGTGGTGTGTACCAATTACTGGAAGAGTGCTGTGTACTAATTACTGGAATATTGCTGCATTCTAATTACTGGAATAGTGCTGCGTACTAATTACAGGAAACGTTCTGCATGCTAATTACAGGAATAATGCTGCGTACTAATTACTGGAATATTGCTAAGTAATCATTATTGGAATATTGCAGTGTACTAATTACAGGAATAGTGCTGTGTACTAATTACTGGAATATTGCTAAGTAATCATTATTGGAATATTGCAGTGAGGTATGTCTGGACTGGTGCTGTGTACTAATTACAGGAATAGTGCTGCACACTAATTACAGGAATATTGCTAAGTACTCATTATTGGAATATTGCAGTGTACTAATTACAGGAATAGAGCTGCATACTAATTACAGGAATCTATCTGCGTACTAATCACTGGAACACTGCCGTGTACTAATTACTGGAATATTGCTGCGCACTAATAACTGGAATAGTGCTTTGTACTAATTACTGGAATGGTGCTGTGTACTAGTTACAGGAATATTGCTGCGTAGTTTTACTGGACTGGTGCTGTGTACTAATTACAGGAATAGTGCTGCACACTAATTACAGGAATCTATCTTCGTGCTAATTACTGGAATACTGCCGTGTACTAATTAACGGAATATTGCTCTGCACTAATAACTGGAATAGTGCTCTGTACTAATTACTGGAATAATGCTGCACACTAATTACTGCAATAGTGCGGTGTACTAATTACTGGAATATTGCTGTGTACTAATTACAGCAATAGTGCAGTGTACCAATTACTGGAATAGTGCTGCATAGTAATTATAGTAATAGTGCTGTGTACTAATTACAGGAATAGTGCTTTGTACTAATTACTGGAATAGCGCTGTGTACTAATTACAGCAGTATTGCTGCATACTAATTACAGGACTGGTGCTGCATATTTATTACAGGAATAGTGCTGCGTGCTAATTATAAGAATAGTGCTGCGTACTAATTACAGGAATCTATCTGTGTACTAATTACTGGAATACTGCCATGTACTAATTACTGGAATATTGCTGTGCACTAATAACTGGAATAGTGCTGTGTACTAATTACTGGAATAATGCTGCACACTAATTACTGCAATAGTGCAGTGTACTAATTACTAGAATATTGTTGTGTACTAATTATAGGAATAGTGCTGCATGCTAATTACTGGAATAGTGCTGCATAATAATTACTGGAATATTGCTGTGTACTAATTACTGGAATAATGCTATGTACTAATTACTGGAATATTGTGGCATACTAATTACTGGAATGGTGATGTGTACTAATTACTGGAATGGTGCTGCGTATTAATTACTGGAATAGTGCTGTGTGCTAATTACTGTAATAGTGCTGCGTACTAATTACAGGAATAGTGGTGTGTTCTAATAACTGGAATAGTGTCGCTTCGCAATTACTGCAATGGTGCTGCATTCTAATTACTGGAATAGTGCTGGTAACTAATTACCAGAATAGTACTGTGTACTAATTATTGGAATATTGCTTTGTACTAATTGCGGGAATGGTGCTGAGGACTAATAACCGGAACAGTGCTGTGTTCTAATTACTGGCAGAGTGCCGCATCATTATCAATGGAATGGTGCTGCGTGCTAATTACAGGAATATTGCTGCATACTAATTACTGGAATAGAGCTGCATACTAATTACATGAATATTGCTGCCCACTAATTACTGGAATATTGCTGAGTACTAATTACAGGAATCGTTCTGCATACTAATTACAGGAATAGTGCTGTATACTAATTACTGGAATATTGCTGTGTATCAATTACAGGAATAGTGCAGTGTACCAATTACTGGAATAGTGCTGCATAGTAATTACTGTAATAGTGCTGTGTACTAATTACAGGAACAGTGCTTTGTACTAATTACTGGAATAGCGCTGTGTACTAATTACAGCAGTATTGCTGCATACTAATTACAGGACTGGTGCTGCGTACTAATTACAGGAATAGTGCTGCATACTAATTATAAGAATAGTGCTGCGTACTAATTACAGGAAACGTTCTGCATGCTAATTACAGGAATTGCGCTCCATACTTATTGCTGGAATCTTGCTGCATACTAATTACTGGAATAGTGCTGTGTGCTAAATACTGGAAGAGTGCTGTGTACTAATTACTGGAATATTGCTGCATTCTAATTTCTGGAATAGTGCTGCGTACTAATTACAGGAAACGTTCTGCATGCTAATTACAGGAATAGTGCTGCGTACTAATTTCTGGAATATTGCTAAGTAATCATTATTGGAATATTGCAGTGTACTAATTACAGGAATAGTGCTGTGTACTAATTACTGGAATATTGCTAAGTAATCATTATTGGAATATTGCAGTGTACTAATTACAGGACTGGTGCTGTGTACTAATTACTGGAATGGTGCTGTGTACTTGTTACAGGAATATTGCTGTGAAGTATGTCTGGACTGGTGCTCTGTACTAATTACAGGAATAGTGCTGCACACTAATTACAAGAATCTATTTGCGTACTAATTACTGGAATACTGCTGTGTACTAATTACTGGAATAATGCTGAACACTAATTACTGCATTAGTGTGGTGTACTAATTACTAGAATATTGTTGTGTACTAATTACAGGAATAGTGTTGCATGCTAATTACTGGAATAGTGCTGCATAATAATTACTGGAATATTGCTGTGTACTAATTACTGGAATAGTGCCATGTACTAATTACTGGAATATTGTGGCATACTAATTATTGGAATGGTGATGTGTACTAATAACTGGAATGGTGCTTCGTATTAATTACTGGAATAGTGCTGTGTGCTAATTAGTGTAATAGTGCTGCATTCTAATTACAGGAATAGTGGTGTGTTCTAATAACTGGAATAGTGTCGCTTTGCAATTACTACAATGGTGCTGCATTCTAATTACAGGAATAGTGCTGTTTACTAATTACCAGAACAGTACTGTGTACTAATTACTGGAATATTGCTTTGTACTAATTGCGGGAATGGTGCTGAGGACTAATAACCGGAACAGTGCTGTGTTCTAATTACTGGCAGAGTGGCGCTTTGTTATTAATGGAATGGTGCAGCGTGCTAATTACAGGAATATTGCTGTGCACTAATTACTGGAATAGAGCTGCATACTAATTACACGAATATTGCTGCCCACTAATTTCTGGAATATTGCTGAGTACTAATTACAGGAATCGTTCTGCATACTAATTACAGGAATAGTGCTGCATACTAATTACTGGATTAGTGCTGTATACTAATTACTGTAATATTGCTGTGTACTAATTAGAGGAATAGTGCAGTGTACCAATTACTGGAATAGTGCTGCATAATAATTACTGAAATAGTGCTGTGGACTAATTACAGGAATAGTGCTTTGTTCTAATTACTGGTATACGCTGTGTACTAATTACAGCAGTATTGCTGCATCCTAATTACAGGACTGGTGCTGCGTACTAATTACAGGAATAGTGCTGCATGCTAATTATAAGAATAGTGCTGCGTACTAATTACAGGAAACTTTCTGCATGCTAATTACAGGAATAGTGCTGCATGCTAATTACAGGAATATTGCTAAGTACTCATTATTGGAATATTGCAGTGTACTAATTACAGGAATAGAGCTGCATACTAATTACAGGAATCTATCTGCGTACTAATCACTGGAATACTGCCGTGTACTAATTACTGGAATATTGCTGCGCACTAATAACTGGAATAGTGCTGTGTACTAATTACTGGAATGGTGCTGTGTACTAGTTACAGGAATATTGCTGCGTAGTATTACTGGACTGGTGCTGTGTACTAATTACAGGAATAGTGCTGCACACTAATTACAGGAATCTATCTTCGTGCTAATTACTGGAATACTGCTGTGTACTAATTACTGGAATATTGCTGCGCACTAATAACTGGAATAATGCTGTGTACTAATTACTGGAATAATGCTGCACACTAATTTCTGCAATAGTGCGGTGTACTAATTACTGGAATATTGTTGTGTACTAATTACTGGAATATTGCTGTGTACTAATTACAGCAATAGTGTAGTGTACCAATTACTGGAATAGTGCTGCATAGTAATTATTGTAATAGTGCTGTGTACTAATTACAGGAATAGTGCTTTGTACTAATTACTGGAATAGCGCTGTGTACTAATTACAGCAGTATTGCTGCATACTAATTACAGGACTGGTGCTGCGTACTAATTACAGGAATAGTGCTGCGTGCTAATTATAAGAATAGTGCTGCACACTAATTACAGGGAATGTTCTGCATGCGAATTACAGGAGTAGCGCTCCGTACTAATTGCTGGAATCTTGCTGCATACTAATTACTGGAATAGTGCTGTGTGCTAATTACCGGAGTATTGCTGTGTACTAATTACAGGAATAGTGGTTTGTACCAATTACTGGAAGAGTGCTGTGTACTAATTACTGGAATATTGCTGCATTCTAATTACAGGAATAGTGCTGCATACTAATTACTGGAATATTGCTAAGTAATCATTATTGGAATATTGCAGTGTACTAATTACAGGAATAGAGCTGCATACTAATTACAGGAATCAATCTGCTTAGTAAGCACTGGAATACTGCGGTGTACTAATTACTGGAATATTGTGGCATACTAATTACTGGAATGGTGATGTGAACTAATTACTGGAATGGTGCTGTGTATTAATTACTGGAATACTGCAGTGTGCTAATTACTGCAATGGTGCTGCATTCTAATTATTGGAATAGTGCCGTTTACTAATTACCAGAATAGTACTGTGTACTAATTACTGGAATATTGCTTTGTACTAATTGCGAGAACGGTGCTGAGGACAAATAACCGGAACTGTGCTCTGTTCTAATTACTGGCAGAGTGCCGCATCATTATTAATGGAATGGTGCTACGTGCTAATTACAGGAATATTGCTGCGTACTAATTACTGGAATAGAGCTGCATACTAATTACACGAATATTGCTGCCCAATAATTACTGGAATATTGCTGAGTACTAATTACAGGAATCGTTCTGCATACTAATTACAGGAATAGTGCTGCATGCTAATTACTGGATTAGTGCTGTATACTAATTACTGGAATATTGCTGTGTACTAATTACTGAAATAGTGCTGAGGACTAATTACAGGAATAGTGCTTTGTACTAATTACTGGAATACGCTGTGTACTAATTACAGCAGTATTGCTGCATCCTAATTACAGGACTGGTGCTGCGTACTAATTACAGGAATAGTGCTGCATGCTAATTATAAGAATAGTGCTGCGTACTGATTACAGGAAACTTTCTGCATGCTAATTACAGGAATAGTGCTGCGTGCTAATTACCGGAATATTGCTAAGTACTCATTATTGGAATATTGCAGTGTACTAATTACAGGAATAGACCTGCATACTAATTACAGGAATCTATCTGCGTACTAATCACTGGAATACAGCCATGTACTAATTACTGGAACATTGCTGCGCACTAATAACTGGAATAGTGCTGTGTACTAATTACTGGACTGGTGCTGTGTACTAATTACAGGAGTAGTGCTGCACACTAATTACAGGAATCTATCTGCGTGCTAATTACTGGAATACTGCCGTGTGCTAATTACTGGAACAATGCTGCACACTAATTACACAAATAGTGCTGCATACTAATTACTGGAATAGTGCTCCATACTAATTGCTGGAATATTGTTGCATACTAATTACTGGAATAGTGCTGTATACTAATTACTGGAATATTTCTGTGTACTAATTACAGGAATAGTGCAGTGTATCAATTACTGGAATAGTGCTGCATACTAATTACTGTAATAGTGCTGTGTACTAATTACAGGAATAGTGCTTTGTACTAATTACTGGAATAGCGCTGTGTACTAATTACAGCAGTATTGCTGCATACTAATTACAGGACTGGTGCTGCGTACTAATTACAGGAATAGTGCTGCATGCTAATTATAAGAATAGTGCTGCCTACTAATTACAGGAAACGTTCTGCATGTGAATTACAGGAATAGTGCTGTGTGCTAATTACTGGAATATTGCTGCTTAATCATTACTGGAATATTGCAGTGTACTAATTACAGGAATACTGCTGTGTACTAATTACTGGAATAGCGCTGTGTACAAATTACAGCAGTATTGCTGCATACCAATTACAGGACTGGTGCTGCGTACTAATTACAGGAATAGTTCTGCGTGCTAATTATAAGAATAGTGCTGCGTACTAATTTCAGGAAATGTTCTTTATGCTAAATACAGGAATAGTGCTGCATACTACTTACTGGAATATTGCTGAGTACTCATTATTGGATTATTGCAGTGTACTAATTACAGGATTAGTGCTGTGTACTAATTACTGGAATGGTGCTGCGCACTAATTAGAGGAATACTGCTGTGCACTAATTACTGGAATATTGTGGTGTACTAATTACTGGAAAACTGCTGTGTATTAATTACTGGAATAGTGCTGCATAATAATTACTGGAATATTGCTGTGTACTAATGACTTGAACAGTGTCATGTTCTGATTACTGGAATATTGTGGCATACTAATTACTGGAATGGTGTTGCGTATTAATTACTGCAATGGTGCTGCGTATTAATTACTGTAATAGTGCTGCGTACTAATTACAGGAATAGTGGTCTGTTCTAATTACTGGAATAGTGTCGCTTCACAATTACTGCAATGGTGCTGCATTCTAATTACTGGAATAGTGCTGTTTACTAATTACCAGAATAGTACTGTGTACTAATTACTGGAAGAGTGCTGAGTACTAATTACTGGAATATTGCTTTGTACTAATTGCGGGAATGGTGCTGAGGACTAATAACCAGAATAGTGCTGTGTTCTAATTACTGGCAAATTGCCGCATCGTTATTAATGGAATGGTGCTGCATGCTAATTACAGGAACATTGCTGCATACTAATTACTGGAATAGAGCTGCATACTAATTACCGGAATATTGCTGTGTAATAATTACAGGAATGATTCTGCCTACCAATTACATGAATAGTGCTGCGAACTAATTACTGGAATAGTGCTGCGTACTAATTACTGGAATATAGCTGTGTCCTAATTACAGGAATAGTGCTGTGTACTAATTACTGGAATATTGTGGTGTACTAATAACTGGAAAACTGCTATGTACTAATTACAGGAATAGTGCTGCATGCTAATTACAGGAATAGTGCTGCATGCTAATTACAGGAATAGTGCTGCATACTAATTACTGGAATAGTGCTGCATAATAATTACTGGAACATTGCTGTGTACTAATTACTTGAACAGTGCCATGTTCTAATTACTGGAATATTGTGGCATACTAATTACTGAAATGGTGATGTGTACTAATTACTGGAATGGTGCTGCGTATTAATTACTGGAATAGTGCTGTGTACTAATTACTGTAATAGTGCTGCGTACTAATTACAGGAATAGTGGTGTGTTCTAATTACTGGAATAGTGTCGCTTCGTAATTACTGCAATGGTGCTGCATTGTAATTACTGGAATAGTGCTGTTTACTAATTACTGGAATAGTACTGTGTACTAATTACTGGAAGAGTGCTGAGTACTAATTACTGGAATATTGCTTTGTACTAATTGCGGGAATGGTGCTGAGGACTAATAACCGGAATAGTGCTGTGTTCTAATTACTGGCAAAGTGTCGCATCGTTATTAATGGAATGGTGCTGCATGCTAATTACAGGAACATTGCTGCATACTAATTACTGGAATAGAGCTGCATACTAATTACAGGAATATTTCTGCCCACTAATTACTGGAATATTGCTGTGTACTAATTACAGGAATCGTTCTGCATACTAATTACACGAATAGTGCTGCATACTAATTACAGGAATCATTCTGCGTAGTAATTACTGGATTACTGCCATGTACTAATAACTGGAACATTGCGCACCAATTGCTCAAATAGTGCTGTGTACTAATTACTGGAATAGCGCTGTGTACTAATTACTGGAATATCGCTGTGTCCTAATTACTGGAATAGTTCTGCATACTAATTACTGGAACACTGCTGTGTATTAATTACAGGAATAGTGCTGTATACTAATTACTGGAATAATGCTGCACACTAATTACTGCAATAGTGCGGTGTACTAATTACTAGAATATTGTTGTGTACTAATCACAGGAATAGTGCTGCATGCTAATTACTGGAATAGTGCTGCATAATAATTACTGGAATATTGCTCTGTACTAATTACAGGAATAGTGCTGTATACTAATTACTGGAATAATGCTGCACACTAATTATTGCAATAGTGCGGTGTACTAATTACTAGAATATTGTTGTGTACTAATTACAGGAATAGTGCTGCATGCTAATTACTGGAATAGTGCTGCATAATAATTACTCGAATATTGCTCTGTACTAATTACTGGAATAGTGCTGTGTACTGATTACAGGAATAATGCTGCACACTAATCACTGCAATAGTGTGGTGTACTAATTACTGGAATATTGTTGTGTACTAATTACAGGAATAGTGCTGCATGCTAATTACACAAATAGTGCTGCATACTAATTACTGGAATAGTGCTCCACACTAATTGCTGTAATATTGTTGCATACTAATTACAGGAATAGTGCTGCATGCTAATTACTGGAATAGTGCTGCATAATAATTACTGGAATATTGCTGTGTACTAATAACTGGAATAGTGCTGCACACTAATTACAGGAATCTATCTGCGTACTAATTACTGGAATACTGCCGTGTACTAATTACTGGAATATTGCTGCGCACTAATAACTGGAATAGTGCTGTGTACTAATTACTGGAATAATGCTGCACACTAATTACTGCAATAGTGCGGTGTACTAATTACTAGAATATTGTTGTGTACTAATTACAGGAATAGTGCTGCATGCTAATTACTGGAATAGTGCTGCATAATAATTACTGGAATATTGCTGTGTACTAATTACTGGAATAGTGCTGCGTACTAATTACTGGAATAGTGCTGCACACTAATTACAGGAATCTATCTGCGTACTAATTACTGGAATACTGCCGATTACTAAATACTGGAACATTGCTGCGCACTAATAACTGGAATAGTGCTGTGTACTAATTACTGGAATAATGCTGCACACTAATTACTGCAATAGTGCGGTGTACTAATTACTAGAATATTGTTGTGTACTAATTACAGGAATAGTGCTGCATAATAATTACTGGAATATTGCTGTGTACTAATTACTGGAATAGTGCTGTGCACTAATTACTGGAATAATGCTGCACACTAATTACTGCAATAGTGCGGTGTACTAATTACTGGAATATTGTTGTGTACTAATTACAGGAATAGTGCTGCATGCTAATTATAAGAATAGTGCTGCCTACTAATTACAGGAAACGTTCTGCATGCGAATTGCAGGAATAGTGCTGTGTGCTAATTACTGGAATATTGCTGCGTAATCATTACTGGAATATTGCAGTGTACTAATTACAGGAATACTGCTGTGTACTAATTACTGGAATAGCGCTGTGTACTAATTACAGCAGTATTGCTTTATACTAATTACAGGACTGGTGCTGCGTACTAATTACAGGAATAGTTCTGCGTGCTAATTATAAGAATAGTGCTGCGTACTAATTACAGGAATAGTTCTGCGTGCTAATTATAAGAATAGTGCTGCGTACTAATTACAGGAAACGTTCTGCATGCTAAATACAGGAATAGTGCTGCATACTACTTACTGGAATATTGCTGAGTACTCATTATTGGATTATTGCAGTGTGCTAATTACTGGATTAGTGCTGTGTACTAATTACTGGAATGGTGCTGCACACTAATGACAGGAATACTGCAGCGTACTAATTACAGGAATAGTTCTGCGTGCTAATTATAAGAATAGTGCTGCGTACTAATTACAGGAAACGTTCTGCATGCTAAATACAGGATTAGTGCTGTGTACTAATTACTGGAATGGTGCTGCACACTAATTACAGGAATACTGCTGTGTACTAATTACTGGAATATTGTTTTGTACTAATTACTGGAAAACTGCTATGTACTAATTACAAGAATAGCGCTGCATGCTAATTACAGGAATAGTGCTGCGTACTAATTACTGGAATAGTGCTGCATAATAATTACTGGAATATTGCTGTGTACTAATGACTTGAACAGTGTCATGTTCTAATTACTGGAATATTGTGGCATACTAATTACTGGAATGGTGATGTGTACTAATTACTGGAATGGTGCTGCGTATTAATTACTGGAATAGTGCTGTGTACTAATTACTGCAATAGTGCTGCGTACTAATTACAGGAATAGTGGTGTGTTCTAATTACTGGAATAGTGTCGCTTCGCAATTACTGCAATGGTGCTGCATTGTAATTACTGGAATAGTGCTGTTTACTAATTACTGGAATAGTACTGTGTACTAATTACTGGAAGAGTGCTGCGTACTAATTACTGGAATATTGCTGTGTACTAATTGAGGGAATGGTGCTGAGGACTAATAACCGGAATAGTGCTGTGTTCTAATTACTGGCAAATTGCCGCATCGTTATTAATGGAATGGTGCTGCATGCTAATTACAGGAACATTGCTGCATACTAATTACTGGAATAGAGCTGCATACTAATTAAAGGAATTTTGCAGTGTAATAATTACAGGAATGATTCTGCGTACTAATTACATGAATTGTGTACTACTAATTACTAATTACTGGAATATAGCTGTGTCCTAATTACAGGAATAGTGCTGTGTACTAATTACTGCAATATTGTGGTGTACTAATTACTGGAAAACTGCTATGTACTAATTACAGGAATAGTGCTGCATGTTAATTACAGGAATAGTGCTGCATACTAGTTACTGGAATAGTGCTGCATAATAATTACTGGAACATTGCTGTGTACTAATTACTTGAACAGTGTATTGTTCTAATTACTGGAATATGGTGGCATACTAATTACTGAAATGGTGAGTTGTACTAATTACTGGAATGGTGCTGCGTATTAATTACTGGAATAGTGCTGTGTACTAATTCCTGTAATAGTGCTGCGTACTAATTACAGGAATAGTGGTGTGTTCTAATTACTGGAATAGTGCTGTTTATTAATTACCGGAATAGTACTGTGTACTAATTACTGGAATATTGCTTTGTACTAATTGCGGGAATGGTGCTGAGGACTAATAACCGGAATAGTGCTGTGTTCTAATTACTGGCAAAGTGCCGCATCGTTATTAATGGAATGGTGCTGCATGCTAATTACAGGAATATTTCTGCCCACTAATTACTGGAATATTGCTGTGTACTAATTACAGGAATCGTTCTGCATACTAATTACACGAATAGTGCTGCATACTAATTACAGGAATCATTTGCGTAGTAATTACTGGATTACTGCCATGTACTAATTACTGGTATATTGCACACCAATTGCTCAAATAGTGCTGTGTACTAATTACTGGAATAGCGCTGTGTACTAATTACTGGAATAGCGCTGTGTACTAATTACTGGAATAGTTCTGCATACTAATTACTGGAACACCGCTGTATTAATTACAGGAATAGTGCTGTATACTAATTACTGTAATACTGCTGGGTACTAATTACAGAAATAATGCTATGTACTAATTACTGGAATAATGCTGGGTACTAAATAGTGGAATAGGATGTGTACTAATTACAGTAATTGTGCTCTACTAATTACAGTAATAGTACTGTGTACAAATTACTGGAATGCTGCTGAGTAACAATTACAGGAACAGTTCTCCATATTAATTACAGGAGCAATGCTGTGTGCTAATTACAGGAATGTTGCTGCTGTGTACTAATTACTTTAATGGTCCTTTGTACTAATGACTGGAATGTGCCTGTGTACTAATGATTGAAATGGTTTTGTTTACTAAAGACCGAGATATTGCTGTGTACTAATTGCTGTTATGGTGTTGTGTTCTAATTACCTATATGGTGCTGTGTACTCGTGACTGGAATAGTGCTTTATACTAATGACATGAATAATGTCATGTAACAATTACTGTAATACTGCTGACGAGTACTAATTACAGGAACCGTGCTGTGTACTAATCACAGGAACAGTGTACTGTACTAATTACTGGAATGGTGGTGTGTACTAATTACTGGAATAGTGCTATGCACTAATCACAGGAACAGGGATGTGGAATAGTGCTGCGAACTAATTACTGGAACATTGCCGTGTACTAATTATAGGAATAGTGTTGTGTACCAATTACTGGAATAGTGCTGCGTACTAATTACAGGAATAGTGCTGTATATTAATTACTGGAATAGTGCTGTGTACCAATTGCTGGAACAGTGCTGAGTACTAATTACAGGAATAGTGCTACGTACTAATTACAGGAATAGTGCTGTGTACTAATTACTGGAATGGTGCTGACTAATAATTACATGAACAGTTCTCTGTATTAATTACAGGAAGAGTGCTGTGTGCTAATTACAGGAATGGTGCTGCTGTGTACTAATTACTGGAATATTTCTGCGTACTAGTTACTGGAATAGTGCTTTGTACTAATTACAGGAATATTGCGTACTAATTATTTGAATAGTGCTACGTACTAATTACATGAATAGTGCTGCGAACTAATTACTGGAATAGTGCTGCGCATTAATTACTGGAATAGTGCTTTGTACTAATAACTGGAGTAGCGCTGTGTAATAATTACAGCAATATTACTGCATACTAATTACTAGACTGGTGCTGCGTACTAATTACTGGAATAGTGCTGCGTGCTAATGACAGGAAACGTTCTGCATACTAATTACAGGAATAGTGCGGCGTACAAATTACTGGAATATTGCAGTGTGCTAATTACAGGAATAGTGCTGTGTACTAACTACTGGAATGGTGCTATGTACTAGTTACAGGAATATTGCCACGTAGTAATCTCTGGACTGGTGCTGTGTACTAATTACTGGAATGGTGCTGCATACTAATTACTGGAATAGTGCTGCACACTAATTACAGGAATCTATCTGCGTACTAATTACTGAAATACTGCCGTGTACTAATTACTGGAATATTGTTGTGCACTAATAACTGGAATAGTGCTGTGTACTAATTACTGGAATAATGCTGCACACTAATTACTGCAATAGTGCGGTGTACTAATTACTAGAATATTGTTGTGTACTAATTACAGGAATAGTGCTGCATGCTAATTACTGGAATAGTGCTGCATAATAATTACTGGAATATTGCTGTCTACTAATTACTGGAATAGTGCTGTGTACTAATTACTGGAATAATGCTGCACACTAATTACTGAAATAGTGCGGTGTATTAATTACTGGAATATTGTTGTGTACTAATTACAGGAATAGTGCTGCATGCTAATTACACAAATAGTGCTGCATACTAATTACTGGAATAGTGCTCCATACTAATTGCTGGAATATTGTTGCATACTAATTACTGGAATAGTGCTGTATACTAATTACTGGAATATTTCTGTGTACTAATTACAGGAATAGTGCAGTGTATCAATTACTGGAATAGTGCTGCATACTAATTACTGTAATAGTGCTGTGTACTAATTACCGGAATAGTGCTTTGTACTAATTACTGGAATAGCGCTGTGTACTAATTATAAGAATAGTGCTGCCTACTAATTACAGGAAACGTTCTGCATGCGAATTACAGGAATAGTGCTGTGTGCTAATTACTGGAATATTGCAGTGTACTAATTACTGGAATATTGCAGTGTACTAATTACTGGAATAATGCTGCACACTAATTACTGCAATAGTGCGGTGTACTAATTACTGGAATATTGTTGTGTACTAATTACAGGAATAGTGCTGCATGCTAATTACACGAATAGTGCTGCATACTAATTACTGGAATAGTGCTCCATACTAATTGCTGGAATATTGTTGCATACTAATTACTGGAATAGTGCTGTATACTAATTACTGGAAAATTTCTGTGTACTAACTACAGGAATAGAGCAGTGTATCAATTACTGGAATAGTGCTGCATACTAATTACTGTAATAGTGCTGTGTACTAATTACAGGACTGGTGCTGCGTTCTAATTACAGGAATAGTGCTGCATGCTAATTATAAGAATAGTGCTGCCTACTAATTACAGGAAACGTTCTGCATGCGAATTGCAGGAATAGTGCTGTGTGCTAATTACTGGAATATTGCTGCGTAATCATTACTGGAATATTGCAGTGTACTAATTACAGGAATACTGCTGTGTACTAATTACTGGAATAGCGCTGTGTACTAATTACAGCAGTATTGCTGCATACTAATTACAGGACTGGTGCTGCGTACTAATTACAGGAATAGTTCTGCATGCTAATTATAAGAATAGTGCTGCGTACTAATTACAGGAAATGTTCTGCATGCTAAATACAGGAATAGTGCTGCATACTACTTACTGGAATATTGCTGAGTACTCATTATTGGATTATTGCAGTGTACTAATTACAGGATTAGTGCTGTGTACTAATTACTGGAATGGTGCTGCACACTAATGACAGGAATACTGCAGCGTACTAATTACAGGAATAGTTCTGCGTGCTAATTATAAGAATAGTACTGCGTACTAATTACAGGAAACGTTCTGCATGCTAAATACAGGAATAGTGCTGCATACTACTTACTGGAATATTGCTGAGTACTCATTATTGGATTATGGCAGTATACTAATTACAGGATTAGTGCTGTGTACTAATTACTGGAATGGTGCTGCACACTAATTACAGGAATACTGCTGTGTACTAATTACTGGAATATTGTGGTGTACTAATTACTGGAAAACTGCTATGTACTAATTACAAGAATAGTGCTGCATGCTAATTACAGGAATAGTGCTGCGTACTAATTACTGGAATAGTGCTGCATAATAATTACTGGAATATTGCTGTGTACTAATGACTTGAATAGTGTCATGTTCTAATTACTGGAATATTGTGGCATACTAATTACTGGAATGGTGATGTGTACTAATTACTGGAATGGTGCTGTGTATTAATTACTGGAATAGTGCTGTGTACTAATTACTGTAATAGTGCTGCGTACTAATTACAGGAATAGTGGTGTGTTCTAATTACTGGAATAGTGTCGCTTCGCAATTACTGCAATGGTGCTGCATTCTAATTACTGGAATAGTGCTGTTTACTAATTACCGGAATAGTACTGTTTACTAATTACTGGAAGAGTGCTGCGTACTAATTACTGGAATATTGCTTTGTACTAATTGAGGGAATGGTGCTGAGGACTAATAACCGGAATAGTGCTGTGTTCTAATTACTGGCAAAGTGTCGCATCGTTATTAATGGAATGGTGCTGTGTGCTAATTACAGGAACATTGCTGCATACTAATTACTGGAATGTAGCTGCATACTAATTACAGGAATTTTGCTGTGTAATAATTACAGGAATGATTCTGCGTACTAATTACATGAATTGTGCTGTGAACTAATTACTGGAATAGTGCTGCATACTAATTACTGGAATATAGCTGTGTCCTAATTACAGGAATAGTGCTGTGTACTAATTACTGGAATATTGTGGTGTACTAATTACTGGAAAACTGCTATGTACTAATTACAGGAATAGTGCTGCATGCTAATTACAGGAATAGTGCTGCATACTAATTACTGGAATATTGCTGTGTACTAATTACTTGAACAGTGCCATGTTCTAATTACTGGAATATGGTGGCATACTAATTACTGAAATGTTGATTTGTACTAATTACTGGATTGGTGCTGCGTATTAATTACTGGAATAGTGCTGTGTACTAATTCCTGTAATAGTGCTGCGTACTAATTACAGGAATAGTGGTGTGTTCTAATAACTGGAATAGTGTCGCTTTGCAATTACTGCAATGGTGCTGCATTCTAATTACTGGAATAGTGCTGTTTACTAATTACCGGAATAGTACTGTGTACTAATTACTGGAATATTGTTTTGTACTAATTGCGGGAATGGTGCTGAGGACTAATAACCGGAATAGTGCTGTGTTCTAATTACTGGCAAAGTGCCGCATCGTTATTAATGGAATGGTGCTGCATGCTAATTACAGGAATATTTCTGCCCACTAATTACTGGAATATTGCTGTGTACTAATTACAGGAATCGTTCTGCATACTAATTACACGAATAGTGCTGCATACTAATTACAGGAATCATTCTGCGTAGTAATTACTGGATTACTGCCATGTACTAATTACTGGAATATTGCACACCAATTGCTCAAATAGTGCTGTGTACTAATTACTGGAATAGCGCTGTGTACTAATTACTGGAATATCGCTGTGTCCTAATTACTGGAATAGTTCTGCATACTAATTACTGGAACACCGCTGTATTAATTACAGGAATAGTGCTGTATACTAATTACTGTAATACTGCTGGGTACTAATTACAGAAATAATGCTATGTACTAATTACTGGAATAATGCTGGGTACTAAATAGTGGAATAGGATGTGTACTAATTACAGTAATTGTGCTCTACTAATTACAGTAATAGTACTGTGTACGAATTACTGGAATGCTGCTGAGTAACAATTACAGGAACAGTTCTCCATATTAATTACAGGAGCAATGCTGTGTGCTAATTACAGGAATGTTGCTGCTGTGTACTAATTACTTTAATGGTCCTTTGTACTAATGACTGGAATGTGCCTGTGTACTAATGATTGAAATGGTTTTGTTTACTAAAGACCGAGATATTGCTGTGTACTAATTGCTGTTATGGTGTTGTGTTCTAATTACCTATATGGTGCTGTGTACTCGTGACTGGAATAGTGCTTTGTACTAATGACATGAATAATGTCATATAACAATTACTGTAATACTGCTGACGAGTACTAATTACAGGAACCGTGCTGTGTACTAATCACAGGAACAGTGTACTGTACTAATTACTGGAATGGTGGTGTGTACCAGTTACTGGAATAGTGCTATGCATTAATCACAGGAACAGCGATGTGGAATAGTGCTGCGAACTAATTACTGGAACATTGCCGTGTACTAATTATAGGAATAGTGTTGTGTACCAATTACTGGAATAGTGCTGCGTACTAATTACAGGAATAGTGCTGTATATTAATTACTGGAATAGTGCTGTGTACCAATTGCTGGAACAGTGCTGAGTACTAATTACAGGAATAGTGCTACATACTAATTACAGGAATAGTGCTGTGTACTAATTACTGGAATGGTGCTGACTAATAATTACATGAACAGTTCTCTGTATTAATTACAGGAAGAGTGCTGTGTGCTATTTACAGGAATGGTGCTGCTGTGTACTAATTACTGGAATATTGCGTACTAATTATTTGAATATTGCTACGTACTAATTACATGAATAGTGCTGCGAACTAATTACTGGAATAGTGCTGCGTACTAACTACAGGAATAGTTCTTTGTACTAATAACTGGAGTTGCGCTGTGTAATAATTACAGCAATATTACTGCATACTAATTACTGGACTGGTGCCGCGTACTAATTACTGGAATAGTGCTGCGTGCTAATTACAGGAATAGTGCTGCGTACTAACTACTGGAATGGTGCTATGTACTAGTTACAGGAATATTGCTGCGTAGTAATCTCTGGACTGGTGCTGTGTTCTAATTACTGGAATAGTGCTGCGTACTAATTACTGGAATAGTGCTGCGTACTAATTACTGGAATAGTGCTGTGTACTAATTACTGGAATATCGCTGTGTCCTAATTACAGGAATAGTGCCATGTACTAATTACAGGAATAGTGCTGCATACTAATTACTGGAATAGTGCTTTGTACTAATTACTGGAATATCACTGTTTCCTAATTACAGGATTAGTGCTGTGTACTGATTACAGGAAAAGTGCTGTATACGAATTACTGGAATAATGCTGTGCACAAAATACTGCAATAGGTGTGTACTAATTACAGGAATAGTACTGTGTACTAATAACCATAAAACTGCTGTGTACTGAGTACTGGAATGGTGCTGAGGAATAATTACAGGAACAGTTCTCCGTATTTATTACAGGAGCAGTGCTGTGTGCTAATTACAGGAATGGTGCTACTGTGTACTAATTACTGGAATGGTCCTTTGTACTAATGACTGGAAAGTGGCTGTTAACTAATGGCTGGAATGGTGTTGTTTACCAATGACTGAGATATTGCTGTGTACTAATTGCTTTTATGGTGTTGTGTTCTAATTACCTAAATGCTGCTGTGCACTAATTACTGGAATGGTGCTGAGTAATAATTACAGGAACAGTTCTATGTATTAATTACAAGAGCAGTGCTGTGTGCTAATTACAGGAATGGTGCTGCTGTGTACTAATGACTGGACTGTTGGCCTGTGCCAATTACTTGAATACATCTGCTGTGTAATAATTACAGGAACAGTGCTGTGTACTAATCACAGGAACAGTATAGTGTACTAATTACTGGAATACTGCTGTGTACCAATTACTGGAATAGTGCTATGCACTAATTACAGGAACAGCGATGTGGAATAGGGCTGTGAACTAATTACTGGAACATTGCCGTGTACTAATTACAGGAAGAGTGCTGTGTACCAATTACTGGAATAGTGCTGCGTAATAACTACAGGAATAGTGTTGTGTACCAATTACCGGAATAGTGCTGTGTGCTAATTACTGGAATAGTGCTGTGTACTAATTACTGGAACTGTGCTGTGTGCTAATTACAGGAATGGTGCTGCTGTATACTAATTAGTGGAATAGTCCTTTGTACTAATGACTTTAAAGTGGCTGTGAACTAAGGACTGGAATGGTGTTGTGTACTCATGACTGAGATATTGCTGTGTACTAATTGCTTTTATGGTGTTGTGTACTATTTACCTATAAGGTGCTGTGTACTGATGACTGGAATAGTGCTGTGTACTAATAACTGGAATAATGTCATGTACCAATTCCTGGAATACTGCTGCTGTGTATTAATTACAGGAACAGTGCTGTGTACTAATCACAGGAACAGTGCAGTGTAGTAATTACTGGAATACTGCTGTGTACTAATTACTGGAATAGTGCTATGCACTAATTACAGGAACAGCATGTGAAATAGTGCTGCGTTCTAATTACTGGAACAGTGCCGTGTACTAAATACAAGAATAGTGTTGTGTATCAATTACTGGATTAGTGCTGCGTACTAATAACAGGAATATTGCTGTGTACTAATTACTTGAATAGGGCTGTGTACTAATTACTGGAATAGTGCTGCATACTAATTACAGGAATAGTGCTGTGTACTAATTACTGGAATATTGCTGCATACTCATTACTGGAATATTGCAGTGTACTAAGTACAGGAATAGTGCTCTGTACTAATTACTGGAATGGTGCTGTGTACTAGTTGCAGGAATATTGTTGTGTAGTATTACTGGACTGGTGCTGTGTATTAATTACAAGAATAATGCTGTGCACTAATTACAGGAATCTATCTGCGTACTAATTACTGGAATGCTGTCGTGTACTAAGTACTGGAATATTGCTGTGTACTAATTACTGGAATAGTGCTGTGTACTAATTACTGGAATAGTGCTGCACATTAATTACTGGAATAGTGCCATGTACTAATTACTGGAAGATTGTGGTGTACTAATTACTGGAAAACTGCTGTGCACTAATTAGAGGAATAGTGCTGCGTGCTAACTACAGGAATAGTGCTGCGACTAATTACTGGAATAGTGCTGAATACTCATTACTGGAATAGTGCTGCATACTAATTACTGGAATATTGTGACATACTAATTACTGGAATGGTGATGTGTACTAATTACTGGAATGGTGCTGCGTATTACTTACTGGAATAGTGCTGTGTACTAATTACTGTAATAGTGCTGCGTACTAATTACAGGGATAGTGGTGTGTTCTAATTAGTAGAATAGTGTCGCTTCACAATTACTGGAATGGTGCTGCGTCCTAATAACTGGAATAGTGCTGTTTACTAATTACTGGAATAGTACTGTGTACTAATTACTGGAATAGTGCTGAGTACTAATTACAGAAATCATGCTATGTATTAATTACTGGAATATTGCTTTGTACTAATTACTGGAATGGTGATGTGTACTAATTACTGGAATGGTGCTGTGTATTACTTACTGGAATAGTGCTGTTTACTAATTACTGGAATAGTACTGTGTACTAATTACTGGAATAGTTCTGAGTACTAATTACAGAAATCGTGCTATGTACTAATTGCTGGAATGGTGCTGAGCAATAATAACATGAATAGTGATGTGTTATAGTTACTGGCCAACTGCCGCATCGTAATTACTGGAATGGTGCTGCGCGCTAATTACATGATTAGTGCTGCGTACTAATTACAGGAATCGTTCTGCGTACTAATTACTGGAATACTGCCGTGTACTAATTACTGGAATATTGCGCAGTAATTACTCAAACAAATCTGTGTACTAATTATTGGAATATCGCTGTGTACTAATTACCGGAATACTGCTGTGTACTTATTATTGAAATAGTGCTGCGTACTACTTACTGGAATAGCGCTGTGTACTAATTACTGGAATATCACTGTGTCCTAATTACTGGAATAGTTCTGCATACTAATTACTGGAACACTGCTGTGTATTAATTAGAGGAATAGTGCTATGTACTAATTACTGGAATAGTGCTACGTACCAATTACAGGAATATTGCTGCGTACTAATTTCTGGAATAGAGCTGCGTGCTAATTACAGGAATATTGCTGCCCACTAATTACTGGAACATTGCTGTGTACTAATTACAGGAATCATTCTGCATACTAATTACACGAAAATTGCTGCGTACTAATTACTGGAATAGTGCTCCGTACTAATTGCTGGAATCTTGCTGCATATTAGTTACTGGAATAGTGCTGTGTGCTAATTACCAGAATGCTATGCAGCAATATTCCTAATTACAGGAAACATTCTGCATACTAATTACAGGAAGAGTGCTGTGTACTAATTACAGGAATAGTGCTGTGTACCAATTACTGGAAGAGTGCTGTGTACTAATTACAGCAATATTGCTGCATACTAATTATTGGACTGGTGCTGCGTACTAATTACAGTAATAGTGCTGCATGCTAATTACAGGAATAGTGCTGCGTACTAATTACAGGAAACATTCTGCATACTAATTACAGGAAGAGTGCTGTGTACTAATTACTGGAATATTGCTGCATAATCGTTACTGGAATATTGCATTGTACTAAGTACAGGAATAGTGCTCTGTACTAATTACTGGAATGGTGCTGTGTACTCGTTGCAGGAATATTGCTGCATAGCATTACTGGACTGGTGCTGTGTATTAATTACAGGAATAGTGCTGTGCACTAATTACAGGAATCTATCTGTGTACTAATTACTGGAATGCTGCCGTGTACTAAGTACTGGAATATTGCTGTGTACTAATTACTGGAATAGTGCTGTGTACTAATTACTGGAATAGTGCCGTGTACTAATTACTGGAAGATTGTGGCATACTAATTACTGGAAAACTGCTGTGCACTAATCAGAGGAATAGTGCTGCGTGCTAACTACAGGAACAGTGCTGCGACTAATTACTGGAATAGTGCTGCATACTAATTACTGGAATAGTGCTGCATACTAATTACTGGAATATTGTGGCAAACTAATTACTGGAATGGTGATGTGTATTGATTACTGGAATGGTGCTGCGTATTAATTACTGGAATAGTGCTGTGTACTAATTACTTTAATAGTGCTGCGTAATATTTACAGGGATAGTTGTGTGTTCTAATTACTGGAATAGTGTCGCTTCGCAATTACTGAAATGGTGCTGCGTCCTAATTACTGGAATAGTGCTGTTTACTAATTACTGGAATAGTATTGTGTACTAATTACTGGAATATTGCTTTGTAATAATTACCGGAATACTGCTGTGTATTTATTACTGGAATAGTGCAGCGTACTACTTACTGGAATAGTGCTATGTACTAATTACTGGAATATCGCTGTGTCCTAATTACTGGAATAGTTCTGCATACTAATTACTGGAACACTGCTGTGTATTAATTAGAGGAATAGTGCTGTGTACCAATTGCTGGAATAGTGCTGCGTACTAATTACAGGAATAGTGCTGTGTACCAATTACTGGAATAGTGCTGTGTACTAATTACAGGAATAGTGCTTTGTACCAATTGCTGGAACATTGCTGAGTACTAATTACAGGAGAAGTGCTGTGTACTAATTACTGGAATGGCGCTGACAAATAAGTAGAGGAACAGTTCTCTGTATTAATTACAGGAACAATGCTGTGTGCTAATTACAGGAATGGTGCTGCTTTATACTAATTACTGGAATATTGCTGTGTACTAATTACTGGAATAGTGCTTTGTACTAATTACAGTAATATTGCTCCGTACTAATTACTTGAATAGTGTTACATACTAATTACAGGAATATTGCTGCGCACTAATTACTGGAATAGAGCTGCGTACTAATTACTGGAATAGTGCTGCGTACTAATTACTGGAATAGTGCTGTGTACTAATTACGGGAATAGTGCATTGTACTAATAACTGGAGTAGCACTGTGTGCTAATTACAGCAATATTGCTGCATACTAATTACTGGACTGGTGCTGCGTACTAATTACTGGAAATGTGCTGCGTGCTAATTACAGGAATAGTGCTGCGTACTAATTACAGGAAACATTCTGCAATCTAATTACAGGAATAGTGCTGCGCACTAATTACTGGAATATTGCTGCATACGTATTACTGGAATAGTGTTGCGTACTAATTACTGGAATATTGCAGTGTACTAATTACAGGAATATTGCTGTGTACTAGTTACAGGAATATTGTTGCGTAGTAATTACTGGACTGGTGCTGTGTACTAATCACAGGAATAGTGCTGCGTACTGATTACAGGAATCTATCTGCATACTAATTACTGGAATACTGCCGTGTACTAATTACTGGAATATTGCTGCGTACTAATTATTGGAATACTGCTGTGTACTAATTACTGGAATAGTGCTGCAAACTAATTACTGGAATAGTGCCGTGTACTAAATACTGGAATATGGTAGCGTACTAATTACTGGAAAACTGCTGTGTACTAATTACAGGAATAGTGATGCATGCTACTTACATGATTAGTGCTGCGTACTAATTACTGGGATAGTGCTGCATACTAATTACTGGAATATTGCTGCTTACTAATTACTGGAATGGCGATGAGTAATAATTACTGAGAAAGTTGCTGTGTATTAATTACTGGAATAGTGCTGTGTGCTAATTACTAAATAGTGCCGCATACTAATTACAGGAATAGTGGTGTGTTCTAATTTCTGGAATAGTGTCGCTTTGCAATTACTGGAATGGTGCTGCTTACTAATTACTGGAATAGTGCCGTGTACTAATTACTGGAATAGTGCTGTCTACTAATTACCAGAATAGTACTGTGTGCTAATTACTGGAATAATGCTGAGTCCTAATTACAGGAATCGTGCTATGTACTAATTACTGGAATATTGCTTTGTATTAATTGCTGGAATGGTGCTGAGCACTAATAACAGGAATAGTGCTGTGTTCAAATTACTGGGAAAATGCCGCATCATAATTATTGGAATGGTGCTGCGTGCTAATTACAGGAATAGTGCTGTGTTCTCATTACAGGAATCATTCTGCGTACTAATTACTGGAATACTGCTGTATACTAATTACTGGAATATTGCGCACTAATTACTCAGATAGTGCTGTATACTCGTTATTAGAATATTGCTGTGTACTAATTACTGGAATAGTGCTGTGTACTAATTACTGGAATATCACTGTGTCCTAATTGCAGGAATAGTGCTGTGCACTAATTACAGGAATAGTGCTGCGCACTAATAACTGGAACACTGCTGTGTACTAATTACAGGAATAGTGCTGTGTATTAATTACTGGAATACTGCTGGGTACTAATTACAGGAATAGTGCTGTGTACAAATTACTGTAATGGTGCTGAGTAATAATTACAGGAACAGTTCTCTGTATTAATTACAGGAACAGTGCTGTGGGCTAATTACAGGAATGGTGCTGCTGTGTACTAATTACTGGAATGTTCCTTTGTACTAATGACTGGAAAGTGGCTGTGTATTAATGACTGGAATGGTGTTGTGTACCAACGACTGAGAAATTGCTGTGTACTAATTGCTGTTATGGTGTTGTGTACTATTTACCTACGTGGTGTAGTGTACTTGTGACCGGAATAGTGCTGGGTCCTAATGACTGGAATAATGTCATGTACCAATTACTGGAATTCTGCTGCTGTGTCCTAATTATAGGAACAGTGTAGTGTGTTAATTACTGGAATACTGCTGTGTACTAATTACTGGAATAGTGCTATGCACTAATTACAGGGACAGCGATGTGGAATAGTGCTGCATACTAATTACTGGAACATTACCGTGTGCTAATTACAAGAATAGTGCTGCATACTAATTACTGGAATAGTGCTGTGTACTAATTACTGGAACAGTGCAGAGTACTAATTACAGGAATAGTGCTATGTACTAATTACAGGAATAGTGCTGTGTACTAATTACTGGAATGATGCTGACTAATAATTAGAAGAACTGTTCTCTGTATTAATAACAGGAACAGTGCTGTGTGCTAATTACAGGAATGGTTCTGCTGTGTACTAATTACTGGAATATTGCTGCGTACTAATTACTGGAATAGTGCTTTGTACTAATTACAGGAATATTGCTGCGTACTAATTACTTGAATAGTGCTACGTACTAATTACAGGAATATTGCTGCATACTAATTACTGGAATAGAGCGGCGTTCTTTTTACAGTAATGGTGCTGCTGTGTACTAATGACTGGAATAATGGCATGTACCAATTACTGGAATTCTGCTGCTGTGACCTAATTACAGGAACTGTGCTGTATACTAATCATAGGAAGAGTGTAGTGTACTAATTACTGGAATACTGCTGCATACAAATTACTGGAACATTGCCTTGTACTAATTACAGGAATAGTGCTGTGTACCAATTACTGGAATAGTGCAGCGTACTAATTACAAGATTAGTGCTGTGTACTATTTACTGGAATAGTGCTGTGTACTAATTGCTGGACCAGTGCAGAGTACTAATTACAGGAATAGTGCTATGTACTAATTTCAGGAATAGTGCTGTGTACTAATTACTGGAATGGTGCTGAGCAATAATTACAGGAACAGTTCTCTGTATAAATTACAGGAACAGTGCTGTGTGCTAACTACAGGAATGATGCTGCTGTGTACTAATTACTGGAATGGTCCTTTGTACTAATGACTAGAAAGTGGCTGTGTATTAATGACTGTAATGGTGTGTGTACTAATCACTGAGATATTGCTGTGTAATAATTTCTGTTATGGCGTTGTGTACTATTTACCCATATGGTGCTGTGTACTAGTGACTGGAATAGTGCTGTATACTAATGACTGGAATAATATCATCTACCAATTACCAGAATACTTCTGCTGTGTAATAATTACAGGAACAATGCTATGTACTAGTTACTGGAATAGTGCTATGCACTAATTACAGGAATAGTGCTGTGTACTAATTACAGGAATAGTGCTGTCTACTAATTACTGGAATGGTGCTGAGTAATAATTACAGGAACAGTTCTCTGCATTAATTACAGGAATGGTGCTGCTGTGTACTAATTAGTGCTATGTACTAATTACGGGAATATTGCTGTGTACTAATTACTGGAATAGAGCTGTGTACTAATTACAGGAATATTGCTGCGTTTTAACTACTGGAATATTGCTGTGTAATGATTAAAGCTATATTGCTGCATACTAATTACTGGACTGGTGCCACGTACTAATTACTGGAATAGTTCTGCGTACTAATTACATGAATAGTGCTGCGAACTAATTACTGGAATAGTGCTGTGTACTAATTTCTGGAATAGTGCTTTGTACTAATAACTGGAGTAGCGCTGTATAATAATTAAAGCTATATTGCTGCATACTAATTACTGGACTGGTGCCGCGTACTAATTACTGGAATAGTGCTGCGTGCTAATAACTGGAATAGTGCTGCGTACTAATTACAGGAAACATTCTGCATACTAATTACAGGAATAGTGCTGCGTACGAATTACTGGAATATTGCAGTGTGCTAATTACAGGAATAGTGCTGTGTACTGACTACTGGAATGGTGCTGTGTATTGGTTACAGGAATATTGCTGCGCAGTAATCTCTGGACAGGTGCTGTGTACAAATTACAGGAATAGTGCTGCGTACTAATAACTAGAACACTGCTGTGTACTAATTTCTGGAATACTGCTGGGTACTAATTACAGGAATAGTGCTGTGTACAAATTACTGTAATGGTGCTGAGTAATAATTACAGGAACAGTTCTCTGTATTAATTACAGGAACAGTGCTGTGGGCTAATTACAGGAGTGGTGCTGCTGTGTGCTAATTACTGGAATGTTCCTTTGTACTAATGACTGGAAAGTGGTTGTGTATTAATGACTGGAATGGTGTTGTGTACCAACGACTGAGATATTGCTGTGTACTAATTGCTGTTATGGTGTTGTGTACTATTTACCTATGTGGTGTAGTGTACTTGTGACTGGAATAGTGCTGGGTCCTAATGACTGGAATAATGTCATGTACCAATTACTGGAATTCTGCTGCTGTGTCCTAATTATAGGAACAGTGTAGTGTACCAATTACTGGAATACTGCTGTGTACTAATTACTGGAATAGTGCTATGCACTAATTACAGGGACAGCGATGTGGAATAGTGCTGCGTACTAATTACTGGAATAGTGCTATGCACTAATTACAGGGACAGCGATGTGGAATAGTGCTGCGTACTAATTACTGGAACATTGCCGTGTGCTAATTTCAGGAATAGTGCTATGTACCAATTACTGGAATAGTGCTGCGTACTAATTACAGGAATAGTGCTGTGTACTAGTTACTGGAATAGTGCTGCGTACTAATTACTGGAACAGTGCAGAGTGCTAATTACAAGAAGTGCTATGTACTAATTACAGGAATAGTGCTGTGTACTAATTACTGGAATGGTGCTGACTAATAATTAGAGGAAAAGTTCTCAGTATAAATTACAGGAACAGTGCTGTGTGCTAACTACAGGAATGGTGCTGCTGTGTGCTAACTACAGGAATGGTGCTGCTGTGTACTAATTACTGGAATGGTCCTTTGTACTAATGACTGGCAAGTGGCTGTGTGTAAATGACTGCAATGGTGTTGTGTAATAATGACTGAGATATTGCTGTGTGATAATTTCTGTTATGGTGTTGTGTACTAATTACCTATATGATGCTGTGTACTAGTGACTGGAATAGTGCTGTATACTAATGACTGGAATAATGTCATCTACCGATTGCCGGAATACTGCTGCTGTGTAATAATTACAGGAACAGTGTTGTGTACTAATCACAGGAACAGTGTAGTGTACTAATTACTGGAATAGTGCTGTGTACTAGTTACTGGAATAGTGCTATGCACAAATTATAGGAATAGTGCTATGTACTAATTACAGGAATAGTGCTGTCTACTAATTACTGGAATGGTGCTGAGTAATAATTACAGGAACAGTTCTCTGCATTAATTACAGGAACAATGCTATGTGCTAATTACAGGAATGGTGCTGCTGTGTACTAATTAGTGCTACGTACTAATTACAGGAATATTGCTGTGTACTAATTACAGGAATATTGCTGCGTTCTAATTACTGGAATATTGCTGTGTACTAATTACAGGAATCGTTCTGTGTACTAATTACATGAATAGTGCTGTGTACTAATTAGTGGAATAGTGCTGCATACTAATTACTGGAATAGTGCTGTGTACTAATCACAGGAATAGTGCTTTGTTATAATTACTGGAGTAGCGCTGTGTACTAATTACAGCAATATTGCTGCGTACTAATTACTGAACTGGTGCTGCGTACTAATTACAGGAAACGTTCTGCATACTTATTACAGGAATAGTGCTGTGTACTAATTACTGGAATATTGCTGCATACTAATTACTGGAATAGTGCTGTGTACTAATCACAGGAATAGTGCTTTGTTATAATTACTGGAGTAGCGCTGTGTACTAATTACAGCAATATTGCTGCGTACTAATTACTGAACTGGTGCTGCGTACTAATTACAGGAAACGTTCTGCATACTTATTACAGGAATAGTGCTGCGTACTAATTACTGGAATATTGCTGCATACTAATTACTTGAACAGTGCTGCGTACTAATTACTGGAATATTGCAGTGTACTAATTTCAGGAATAGTGCTGTGTACTAATTACTGGAATGGTGCTGTGTCCTAGTTACAGAATTATTGCTGCACAGTAATTATTGGACTGGTGCTGTGTGCTAATTACAGGAAAAGTGCTGTGTACTAATTACAGGAATCTATCTGCGTACTAATTACTGGCATAAAGCCGTGTACTAATTACTGGAATATTGCTGCATAATAATTACTGGAATAGTGCTGTGTACTAATTACTGGAATAGTGCTGCATACTAATTACTAGAATAGTGCCGTGCACTAATTACTGGAATATTCTGGCATACTAATTACTGGAATGATGATGTGTACTAATTTTTGGAATGGTGCTTTGTACTAATTACTGGCATAGTGCTGTGTACTATTTACCGGAATAGTACTGTGTATTAATTACTGGAATAGTACTGAGTACTAATTACAGGAATTGTGCTATGTACTAATTGCTGAAATTGTGCTGAGCACTAATAACAGGAATAGTGCTGCCTTCTAATTACTGGTAAAGTGCTGCATCGTAATTACTGGAATGGTGCTGTGTGCTAATTACTGGAATAGTGCTGCGTACTAATTACAGGAATCATTCTGCATACTAATTACGGGAATACTGCCGTGCACTAGTTACTGGAATATTGCACACTAATTACTCAAATAATGCTGTGTATTCATTATTGGAATATCGCTATGTACTATTTACTGGAACAGTGCCGTGTACTAATTACTGGAATATCGCTGTGTACTAATTACTGGAATAGTGCTGCGTACTAATTACTGGAATAGTGTTGTGTACTAATTACTGGAATATCGCTGTGTCCTAATTACAGGAATAGTGCCGTGTACTAATTACAGGAATAGTGCTGCGTACTAATTACTGGAATACTGCTGTGTACTAATTACAGGAATAGTGCTGTGTACTAATTACTGGAATAAAGCTGTGTACTAAATTTTGGAATAGGATGTGTACTAATTACAGGAATAGTGCTCTACTAATTACAGGAATAGTGCTATGTACTAATTACAGGAATAGTGCTGTGTGCTAATTACTGGAATGGTGCAGAAACAGTTCTCTGTATTAATTACAGGAACAGTTCTGTAGGCTAATTGCAGGAATGGTGCTGCTGTGTACTAATTACTGGAATGTTCCTTTGTACTAATGACTGGAAAGTGGCTGTGTACTAATGACTGGAATGGTGTTGTGTACTAAAGACTGAGATATTGCTGTGTACTAATTGCTGTTTTGGTGTTGTGCTCTAATTACCTATATGGTGCTGTGTACTCGTGACTGGAATAGTGCTTTGTACTAATGACTGGAATAATGTCATGTACCAATTACTGGAATACTGCTGCTGTGTACTAATTACAGGAACATTGCTGTGTACTAATCACAGGAACAGTGTAGTGTACTAATTACTGGAATAGTGCTGTGTGCTAATTACTGGAATAGTGCTATGCACTAATTACAGGAACAGTGCTGTGGAATAGTGCTGTGCACTAATTACAAGTACTGCAATGTGGAATAGTGCTGGAATAATGTTGTGCACTAATTACTGGAATCGTACCGTGTACTAATTACTGGAATAGCACTATGTACTAATTATTTGAATGGTGCTGTGTACAAATCACTGGAATAATGCTGTGTACTAATCACTGGAATAGTGCTGTGTATTAATCATTGGAACAATGCCCTGTACTAATTGCATGAATAATGCTGTCTACTAATTACAGGAGTTGTGCTGGCTATTAATTGAAAAAACAGTTCTGTATACTAATTGCAGTATGGTGCTGTATTACAGAAATAGTGTTGGGTGCTGATTAACTGTATTGTGATGTGTACTGATTACAGGAGTAGTATTGTGTACTAATTACTGGAATGATGCAGTACACTAATTACTGCAATAGTGATGTGTCCTAATTACTGGAATAGTGCAGTGCGCTAATTACTGAAATAGTGCTGTGTATTAATTACTGGAATAGTGAAGTATACTAATTACTGGAATATTGCTGTATACCAATTACTGAAATAACTCGGTGTACTAATTGCTGGAATATTGCTGTGTACTAATTACTGGAATAGCGTAGTGTACTAATTATTGGAATAGTGCAGTGCAGTAATTACTGGAATAATCATGTTTAGTAATTACCTGAATAGTGCAGTGTACTAATTACTGGAATAGTGTGTACTAATTACTGGAATAATCATATTTACTAATTACTGGAATGACACCTTTTACTGATTACTGGGACATTAATTATAGGACGTTGCTGTTTAATAATTATCTGGTCATTGTTGATTAATAATTACAGGGATATTGCTGTTTAATAATTATCTGGTCATTGTTGATTAATAATTACAGTGATGTTGTTGTTTAATATTTATAGGGAGACTGCTGTTTAATAATTATAGCGGCATTGCTGTTTAATAATTAAAGGGACATTGTTGTTTAATAATTAAAGGGGCATTGCTGTTTAATAGTTAAAGGGACACTCCTGTTTAATAATTAAATGGAGACTGCTGTTTAATTACTATAGGGACATTGCTGCTTTATAATTATAGGGACATTTTTGTTTAATAATTAAAGGCACATTGCTGTTTAATAATTAAACGGACACTCCCGTTTAAAAATTACAGGGACATTGCTGTTTAATAATTAAAGGAACACTGCTGTTGAATAATTACAGGGACATTGTCGTTTAGTAATTATGGGGACATTGCTGTTTAATAATTAGAGTGATACTGCTGTTTAATAGTTACAGGGACAGTGCTGCTTTATAATTATAGGGACATTGCTGATTAATAATTAAAGGGACACTGCTGTTTAATAATTACAGGGACATTGTTGTTTAATAATTATACGACATTGCGGTTTAATAATTACAGGGATTTTTTCACTTAATAATTATAGGGCAATTGCTGTTTAATAATTACAGGGACATTGCTGTTTAATAATTATAAGGACATTGTTGTTTAATAATTACAGGGACATTGTTGTTTAATAATTACAGGGATGGTGCTGTTTAATAATTAAAGGGACTTTGCTGTTTAATAATCACAGGGACATTGCTGTTTAATAATTATAGTGATATCGCTGTTTAATAATTACAGGGGCATTGCTGTTTAATAATTATAGCGACATTTTTGTTAAATAATTATTGGGACATTGTTGTTTAATAATTACAGGGATGGTGCTGTTTAATAATTACAGGGACTTTGCTGTTTAATAATTATAGGGACATTGTTGTTTAATAATTAAAGGGATGATGCTGTTTAATAATTACAGGGCCTTTGCTGTTTAATAATGACAGGGACATTGCTGTTTAATAATTATAAGGATATCACTGTTTAACGATTACAGGGGCATTGCTGTTTAATAATTATTGGGATACTGCTGTTTAATAATTACAGGGACTTTGATGTTTAATAATTAAAGGGACACTGCTGTTTAATAATTATAGGTACATTGTTGTTTAATAATTACAGGTACATTGCTGTTTAATAATTACGGGGACATTGCTGATTAATAATTACAGGGACATTGCTGTTTAATAATTATAGGGTCATTGCTGTTTAATATTTACAGGGACATTGCTGATTAATAATTATAGGGTTATTGTTGTTTAATAATTATACTGACATTCCTGTTTAATCATTATAGGGACATTGCTATTTAATAATTATAGGGTCATTGTTGTTTATTAATTATACTGACATTCCGGTTTAATAATTATAGGGACATTGCTAGTTAATAATTATAAGGACATGCTGTTAAAAAATTAAAGGGACACTACTGTTTAATAATTATAGGGACTTTGCTGTTTAATAATTACAGGGGCAATGCTGTTTAATAATTATAGGGACATTGTTGTTTAATAATTATTGGGACATTGTTTAATAATTACAGGGATGGTGCTGTTTAATAATTGCAGGGACTTTGCTGGTTAATAATTATAGGGACATTGCTGTTTAATAATTACAGGGACATTGTTGTTTAATAAATAAAGGGACATTGTTGTTTAATAATTATAGGCACATTGCTGTTTAATAATTAAAGGGATATTGCTGTTTAGTAATTACAGAGACTTTGATGGTTAATAATTACAGGCACATTGCTGTTTAATAAATAAAGTGACATTGCTGTTTAATAATTATTGGGACATTGTTGTTTAATAATTACAGGGATGGTGCTGTTTAATCATCACTGGGACTTAGCTGGTTAATAATTACAGGGACATTGCTGTTTAACAATTATACAGACATTGTTGTTTAATAATTACATGGACATTGCTGTTTAATAATTATAGGGATGGTGCTGTTTAATAACTACAGGGACTTTGTTGGTTAATAATTACATGAACATTGCTGTTTAATAATTATAGGGACATTGTTGTTTAATAAATAAAGGGACTTTGCTGTTTAATAATTACAGGGACATTGCTGTTTAATAATTATAGCGATATCACTGTTTAATAATTACAGGGGCATTGCTGTTTAATAATAACAGGGACATTGTTGTTTAATAATTACAGGGACATTGCTGTTTAATAATTATTGGGACATTGATGCTTAATAATAAAAGGGGCACTGCTGTTTAATTATTATAGCTACTTTGTTGTTTAGTAATTAGAGGGACATTGCTCTTTAATAATAAAAGGGACATTCCTGTTTAATACTTACATGGAGATTGCTATTTATTAATTATATGGACCTTGTTGTTTAATAATTACTGGGACATTGCTGCTTAGTATTTATAAGGGCATTGCTGTTTAATATTTACAAGGACATTGATGATTAATAATTATCGGGTCATTGCTGTTTAATAATTAAAGGGACACTGCTGTTTAATAATTACAGGGACATTGCTGTTTAATAATTATAGGGACATTGTTGTTTAATAATTAGAGGGTCATTGCTGATTAATAATTATAGGGCCATTGTTGTTTATTATTTACAGGGATATTGTTGTTTAATAATTACAGGTACATTGCTGTTTAATTATTATTGGGACATTTCTGCTTAATAATTACAGGGTATATTGCTTTTTAATAATTAAAGGAACACTGCTGTTTAATAATTACATGGACATTGTTGTTTAATAATTATAGAGACATTGCTGTTTAATAATTATTGGGACACTGCTGTTTAATAATAAAAGGGACATTGCTGTTTAATAAGTACATGGAGATTGCTATTTAATAATTATATGGACCTTGTTGTTTAATAATTACTGGGACCTTGTTGTTTAATAATTACTGGGACATTGATGCTTAAGATTTATAGGGACATTGCTGTTTAATATTTACAAGGACATTGCTGATTAATAATTATAGCAATATCGCTGTTTAATAATTACAGGGGCATTGCTGGTTAATAATTACAGGGACATTGCTGATTAATAATTATATAGTCATTGTCGTTTAATAATAACAGAGGCAATGCTGTTTAATAATGATAGGGACATTGTTTTTTAATAATTATCGGGACATTGCTGTTTAATAATTATTGGGACATTGCTGTTTAATAATTATAGGGACATGTTTTTTAATAATTAAAGGGACACTGCTGTTTAATAATTATAAGGACTTTGCGGTTTAATAATTGTAGGGACTTTGCTGTTTAATAATTACAGGGACATTGCTGTGTAATAATTATAGGGACATTGTGGTTTAATAAATATTGGGACATTGTTGTTTAATACTTACAGGGATGGTGCTGCTTAATAATTACAGGGACTTTGCTGGTTAATAATTACAGGGTGATTGCTGTTTAATAATTATAAGGACATTGTTGTTTAATAATTACAGGGAGATTGCTGATTCATAATTACAGGGCTGGTGCTGTTTAATAATTACAGGGACTTTGCTGTTTAATAATTACAGGGACATTGCTGTTTAATAATTACAGGGACATTGTTGTTTAATAAATAAAGGTACATTGCAGTTTAATCATTATAGGGACATTGCTGTTTAATAATTACAGGGACATTGCTGTTTAATAATTACAGGGACATTGTTTTTTAATGAATAAAGGGACATTGCTGTTTAATCATTATTGGGACATTGATGTCTAATAATTACAGGGCTGGTGCTGTTTAATAATTACGGGGACTTTGCTGTTTAATAATTAAATTGATATTGCTGTTTAATAATTGCAGGGACAGTCTTGGTTAATAATTACAGGGACTTTTTTGTTTAATAATTATAGTTACGTTGGTGTCTAATAATTACAAGACGGTGTTGTTTGATAATTACAGTGACAGTGCTGTGTAACAATTAAAGGGACAATGCTGTATAATAATTATAGGGATATTATTGGTCAATAATTACAGGGACTTTGCTGTTTACTAATAATAGGGACATTGTTGTTTAATAATTACATGACGGCGCTGTGTAATACTTACAGTGACAGACCTGTTTATAATAATAGGGACATTACTGTTTAATAATTACAGGAAGGTGATGCTTAATAATTACAGGGACACTGCTGTTTAATAATTACAGGATGATGTTGTTTAACAATTACAGGTAAATTGCTGTTTAATAATTACAGGGACATTGTTGTTTAATCATTATAGGAACATTGCTCTTCAATAATTACAGGGACATTGTTGTTTAATAATTATAGGGACATTGCTTTTCAATAATTATATAGACATTGCTGTTTAATTATTACAGGGACATTGCTGTTTAATAATTACAGGGACTTTGTTGTTTAATAATTACAGGGACATTGTTGTTTAATAATTAGAGGGAAAGTGTTGTTTAAAAATTTCAGGACGGTGTTGTTTAATAATTACAGGGACAGTGCTGTTTAATAATTACAGGGAAATTGGTGTTTAATAACAACAGGATGGTGTTGTTTCATAAATACAGGGACAGTGCTGTTTAATAATTACAGGATGGTGTTGTTTTATAATTACATGGACAGCGCAGTTTAATAATTACAGGAACATTGTTGTTTAATTATTATAGCGACATTGTTGTTTAATAATTACAGGGACATTGATGTTAACAATTACAGGGACATTGCTGTATAATATTTACAGGGACAGTGCTGTTTAAGAATTACAGTGACATTGCTGTTTAATAATTACAGGGACATTGATGTTTAATAATTATAGGCAAATTGCCGTTTAATAATTACAGGGACTTTGTTGTTTAATAGTTTTCGGAACATTGCTGTTTAATAATTACAGGGACATTGTTGTTTAATAATTAGAGGGAAAGTGTTGTTTAAAAATTTCAGGACAGTGTTGTTTAATAATTACAGGGACAGAGCTGTTTAATAACAACAGGATGGTGTTGTTTCATAAATACAGGGACAGTGCTGTTTAATAATTACAGGATGGTGTTGTTTTATAATTACACGGACAGCGCAGTTTAATAATTACAGGGACATTGTTGTTTAATTATTATAGCGACATTGTTGTTTAATAATTACAGGGACATTGATGATAACAATTACAGGGACATTGCTACATAATATTTACAGGGACAGTGCTGTTTAAGAATTACAGTGACATTGCTGTTTAATAATTACAGGGACATTGATGTTTAATAATTATAGGCAAATTGCCATTTAATAATTACAGGGACTTTGTTGTTTAAAAGTTTTTGGGACATTGCTGTTTAATAATTACAGGGACATTGTTGTATAATATATACACGGATATTGTTGTTTAATAATTATAGGGACATTTCTTTTTAATAATTATAGGGACTTGTTGTTTAAAAATTACAATGACATTGTTGTTTAATAATTACAGGGACATTGCTGTTTAATAATTAGATGACTGTGTTGTTTAATAATTACAGTGATAGAGTTGTTTATAATAATAGGGTCATTGCTGTTTAATAATTACAGGACGGTGAGGCTTAATAATTACAGGGGCATTGCTCTTTAATAAATATAGGGACATTGCTGTTTAATAATTAGAAGGACATTGCTGTTTAATAATTTCAGGGATAGAGCTGTTTAATAATTATAGGGACATTGCTTTTTAATAATTATAGGGACATTGTTGTTTAATAATTATAGGGACACTGTTGTTTAATAATTGTGGGAACATTGCTCTTCAATAATTACAGGGACATTGTTGTTTAATAACTATAGGGACATTGCTGTTTAATAATTATAGTGACAGTTTTGTATAAAAGTAACAGGACGGTGTTGTTCAATAATTAAAGGGACAGTGCTGTTTAATAATTACATAATTACAGGGATATTGCTGTTTAATAATAACAGTATGGTGTTGTTTAATAAATACAGGGACAGTGATGTTTAATAATTACAGGACCGTTTTGTTTAATAATTACAGGGTCAGTGCAGTTTAATAATTAGACTAACATTGTTGTTTAATCACTACAGGGACATTTTTTGTTTAATAATTATAGGGACATTGTTCCTTAATTTTTACAGGGACATTGCTTTTTAATAATTACAGGGAATTTGTTGTTTAACAATTATAGTGACATTGCTTTTTAATAATTACAGGGACACTTCTGTTTAAAAATGACAATGACATTGTTGTTTAATAATTACAGGGACATTGCTGTTTAATAATTAAATGACGGTGTTGTTTAATAATTACAGTGATAGAGTTGTTTATAATAATAGCGACATTGCTGTTTAATAATTACAGGATGGTGAGGCTTAATAATTACAGGGACATTGCTCTTTAATAAATATAGGGACATTGCTGTTTAATAATTACAGGGACACTCTTGTTTAATAATTACAGGGACTTTTTTGTTTAATAATTAGAAGGACATTGCTGTTTAATAATTACAGGGATACAGCTGTTTAATAATTATAGGGACATTGCTGTTTAATAATTACAGGGACATTGTTGTTTAATAATTATAGGGACACTTGTTTAATAATTGTAGAAACATTGCTCTTCAATAATTACAGGGACATTGTTGTTTAATAACTATAGGGACATTGCTGTTTAATAATTATAGTGACAATGTTGTATAAAAATTACAGGACGGTGTTGTTTAATAATTACAGGGACAGTGCTGTTTAATAATTACAGGGAAATTGCTGTTTAATAATAAGAGTATGGTGTTGTGTAATAGATACAGGGACAGTGATGTTTAATAATTACAGGACCGTTTTGTTTAATAATTACAGGGACAGTGCAATTTAATAATTAGACTAACATTGTTGTTTAATTATTACAGGGACATTTTTGTTTAATAATTATCGGGACATTTTTCTTTAATATTTACAGGGACATTGCTGTTTAATAATTACGGAGACTTTGTTGTTTAACAATTATAGTGACATTGTTGTTTTATAATTACAGGGACATTGCTGATAACAATTACAGGGACATTGCTGTTTAATAATTACAAGGACATTATTGTTTAATAATTACAGGGACATTGTTATTTAATAATTATAGACACATTGATGTTTAATAATTACAGGACGGTATTGTTTAATAATTACGAGGACAGGGCAGTTTAACAATTACAGGGACAATGCTGTTTAATAACTACAGGGACATTATTGTTTAATAATTATAGGAACATTGTTTAATTATTATAGGGACATTGTTGTTTAATAATAATAGGGACACTGTTGTTTAATAATTATAGGAACATTGCTCTTTAATAATTAAAGGGACATTGTAGTTTAAAAATTACTGGACAATGTTGTTTAATAATTACAGCACAGAGTTTTTTTTACTAATTACAGTGACAGTGCTGTTTAATAATTACCGGCACATTGCTGTTTAATTATAACAGTATTGTGTTGTTTAATGAATACAGGGAGAGTGCTCTATAAGAATTACAGGACGGTGTTGTTTAATAATTACCGGGACAGTGCAGTTTCATAATTACAGGGACATGTTTGTATAACAATTACAGGGACATTGTTGTTTAATAATTATAGTGACCTTGTTATTGTATTATTACAGGGACTTTGCTGTTTAATAATTACAGTGATGTTGTTGTTTAATAATTACAGAGGCATTGCTGTTTAATAATTAAAGGGACATTGTTTTTTTATTAATTACTGGACATTGTTGTTTAATAATTACAGGGACATTGTTGTTTAATAATTATCACTACATATGTGATTAATAATTATAGGTACACTGCTGTTTAATAATTACAGGATGGTGTTGTTTAATAATTACATGGACATTGTTGTTTAATAATTACAGGGACATTACTTTTTAATAATTATATTGGCAATGTTGTTTAAAAATTATAGGGACATAGCTGTTTAATAATGATAGGGACATTGTTGTTTAATAATTACAAGACTGTGTTGTTTAATAATTACAGGGACAATGCTGTTTAATAATTACAGGGACATTGCTGTTTAATAACAACAGGAAGGTGTTGTTTAATAAATACAGGGACAGTGCTGTTTAATAATTACAGGATGTTGTTGTTTAATAATTACAGGGACTGCAGTTTAATAATTACAGGGACATTGTTGTTTAATAATTATAGAGACATTGTTCTTTAATATTTACTTAATCTTTAATATTTAATAATTAAAGCACGATTGTTGTTCAATAATTACAGGGAAATTGCTTGTAATAATTAACGGGACATTGCTGTTTAATAATTACAGGCACCGTGCTGTTTAATAATTAAAGGGACATTGCAGTTTAATAATTATAGGGACATAGTTGTTTAATAATTATAGGCACACTGCTGTTTAATAATTACAGGACGGCATTGCTTAATAATTACAACGGCAGTGCTGTTTAATAATTACAGTGACATTGCTGTTTAATGATTACAGGACAGTGTTGTTCAATAATTACAGGCGAAGTGCTGTGTAATAATAACAGACACATTGCTGTTTAATAATTGCAGGATGGTTTTGTTTAATAGTTACAGGGACAGTGCTGTTTAATAATTACAGGATGTTGTTGCTTAACAATTAAAGGTACCTTGCTGTTTAATAATTACAGGGACACAGCTGTTTAGTAATTACAGGACATTGTTATTTAATAACTACAGGGAAATTGCTGTTTAATATTTATAGGAAGGTGTTGTTAAATAATTACATGGACATTGTCATTTAATAATTATAGGGACATTGCTGTTTAATAATTACAAGGACATTGATGTTTAATCATTATAGGGACATTGCTGTTTAATAATTACAGGGACATTGTTATTTAATAATTATAGATACATTGATGTTTAATAATTACAGGACGGTATTGTTTAATAATTACGAGGACAGTGCAGTTTAACAATTACAGGGACAATGCTGTTTAATAACTACAGGGACATTATTGTTTAATAATTATAGGAACATTGTTTAATTATTATAGGGACATTGTTGTTTAATAATAATAGGGACACTGTTGTTTAATAATTATAGGAACATTGCACTTTAATAATTAAAGGGACATTGTAGTTTAAAAATTACTGGACAATGTTGTTTAATAATTAAAGGAATATTGCTGTTTAATAATTACAGCACAGTGTTTTTTTTTTACTAATTACAGTGACAGTGCTGTTTAATAATTACAGGCACATTGCTGTTTAATAATAACAGTATTGTGTTGTTTAATAAATACAGGGAGAGTGCTGTATAAGAATTACAGGTCGGTGTTGTTCAATAATTACCGGGATAGTGCAGTATAACAATTACAGGGAAATGGTTGTTTAATAAGTATAGTGACATTGTTATTTAATTATTACAGGGACATTGCTGTTTAATAATTACAGTGACATTGTTGTTTAATAATTACAGAGGCATTGCTGTTTAATAATTAAAGGGACATTGGTTTTTTAATTAATTACAGGGACATTGTTGTTTTATAATTATAGGGACATTGCTGTTTAAAAATTACAGGCATCATTGCTGTTTAATAATTAATGGAACATTGTTGTTTAATAATTACAGGGACATTGTTATTTAATAATGTTAGTGAAATTGCTTTTTAATTTTTGTAGGGTCATTGCTGTTTAATAAATACAGGGTCATTGTTGTTTACTAATTACAGGGGCTGTGCTGTTTAATAATTACAGGGACATTGCTGTTTAATAATTACAGGGACATTGTTGTTTAATAATTATCGCTACATATTTGATTAATAATTATAGGTACACTGCTGCTAATAATTACAGGATGGTGTTGTTTAATAATTACAGGGAGAGTTCTGTTTAATAATTACAGGGACATTTTTGTTTAATAATTACTTGATGGTGTTGTTTAATAATTACAGGGACATTGCTGTTTAATAATTGGAGGGACATTGATTTTTTATTAATTATAGGGACATTGATGTTTAAGAATTACGGGAACATTAATTTTTAATAATTAGAAGGTCATTGTTGTTTAATAATTACAGGATGGTTTTGTTTAATGGTTACAGGGACAGTGCTGTTTAATAATTAAAGCGCGGTGTTGTTTAATAATTACAGGGACAGTGCTGTTTAATAATTACAGGATGTTGTTGTTTAATAATTAAAGGTACATTGCTGTTTAATAATTACAGGGACACAGCTGTTTAGTAATTACAGGGTCATTGTCATTTAATAACTACAGGGACATTGCTGTTTAATATTTATAGGATGGTGTTGTTTAATAATTACAGGGTCATTGTCATTTAATAATTATAGGGACATTGCTGTTTAATAATTACAGGGACATTGATGTTTAATAATTATAGGGACATTGCTGTTTAATAATTACAGGAACATTGGTGTTTAATAATTATCGGAACATTGCTGTTTAATAATTACAGGGCTCATTGCTTTTTAATAACTATAGGGACATTGTTGTTTAATAAATACACGGACATAGCCATTTAATTATTACAGGGACCTTGTTGCTTAATAATTATAGGGACATTGTTGTTTAATAATTACAGGAACATTGATGTTTAATAATTACAGGGACATTGTTGTTTAATAATTACCGGGACATTGTTGTTTAATAATTATAGGGACACTGTTGTTTAATAATTATAGGAACATTGCTCTTTAATAATTAAAGGGACATTGTAGTTTAAAAATTACTGGACAATGTTGTTTAATAATTACAGCACAGTGTTTTTTTTACTAATTACAGTGACAGTGCTGTTTAATAATTACCGGCACATTGCTGTTTAATTATAACAGTATTGTGTTGTTTAATGAATACAGGGAGAGTGCTCTATAAGAATTACAGGACGGTGTTGTTTAATAATTACCGGGACAGTGCAGTTTCATAATTACAGGGACATGTTTGTATAACAATTACAGGGACATTGTTGTTTAATAATTATAGTGACCTTGTTATTGTATTATTACAGGGACTTTGCTGTTTAATAATTACAGTGATATTGTTGTTTAATAATTACAGAGGCATTGCTGTTTAATAATTAAAGGGACATTGTTTTTTTATTAATTACTGGACATTGTTGTTTAATAATTACAGGGACATTGTTGTTTAATAATTATCGCTACATATGTGATTAATAATTATAGGTACACTGCTGTTTAATAATTACAGGATGGTGTTGTTTAATAATTACAGGGAGAGTGCTGTTTAATAATTACAGGGACATTTTTGTTTAATAATTACTTGATGGTGTTGTTTAATAATTACAGGGACATTGCTGTTTAATAATTGGAGGGACATTGATTTTTTATTAATTATAGGGACATTGCTGTTTAATAATTATAGGGACATTGCTGTTTAAGAATTACAGGAACATTGATTTTTAATAATTATAGGGTCATTGTTGTTTAATAATTACAGGATGGTTTTGTTTAATAGTTACAGGGACAGTGCTGTTTAATAATTAACGCGTGGTATTGTTTAATAATTACAGGGACAGTGCTGTTTAATAATTACAGGATGTTGTTGTTTAATAATTAAAGGTACATTGCTGTTTAATAATTACAGGGACACAGCTGTTTAGTAATTACAGGGTCATTGTTATTTAATAACTACAGGGACATTGCTGTTTGATATTTATAGGACGGTGTTGTTTAATAATTACAGGGTCATTGTCATTTAATAATTATAGGGACATTGCTGTTTAATAATTACAGGGACATTGATGTTTAATCATTATAGGGACATTGCTGTTTAATAATTACAGGAAGATTGGTGTTTAATAATTATTGGAACATTGCTGTTTAATAATTACAGGGCTTATTGCTTTTTAATAACTATAGGGACATTGTTGTTTAATAAATACACGGACATAGCTGTTTAATAATTACAGGGACATTGATGTTTAATAATTACAGGGACATTGTTGTTTAATAAATACACGGACATAGCCATTTAATTATTACAGGGACCTTGTTGCTTAATAATTATAGGGACATTGTTGTTTAATAATTACAGGGACATTGATGTTTAATAATTACAGGGACATTGTTGTTTAATAATTACCGGGACATTGTTGTTTAATAATTATAGGGACACTGTTGTTTAATAATTATAGGAACATTGCTCTTTAATAATTAAAGGGACATTGTAGTTTAAAAATTACTGGACAATGTTGTTTAATAATTACAGCACAGTGTTTTTTTTACTAATTACAGTGACAGTGCTGTTTAATAATTACCGGCACATTGCTGTTTAATTATAACAGTATTGTGTTGTTTAATGAATACAGGGAGAGTGCTCTATAAGAATTACAGGACGGTGTTGTTTAATAATTACCGGGACAGTGCAATTTCATAATTACAGGGACATGTTTGTATAACAATTACAGGGACATTGTTGTTTAATAATTATAGTGACATTGTTATTGTATTATTACAGGGACTTTGCTGTTTAATAATTACAGTGATATTGTTGTTTAATAATTACAGAGGCATTGCTGTTTAATAATTAAAGGGACATTGTTTTTTTTATTAATTACTGGACATTGTTGTTTAATAATTATAGGGACATTGCTGTTTAATAATTAATGGAACATTGCTGTATAATAATTACAGGGACATTATTGTTTAATAATTTCAGGGACTTTGCTGTTTAATAATTACATGGACATTGTTGTTTAATCATTACAGTGACATTGTTGTTTAATAATTATAGGGATATTGCTCTTTAATAATTGCAGAAATATTGTTGTTTAATAATTAATGGAACATTGTTGTTTAATAATTACAGGGACATTGTTGTTTAATAATTACGAGGACATTGCTGTTTAATAATTACAGGGACATTGTTGTTTAATAATTATAGGGACATTGCTGTTTAATAATTACAAGGACTGTGCAGTTTACTAATTACAGGGAGATTGTTGTGTAATAATTGCAGGGACATTCCTGTTCGTTACTTACAGGGATTTACTGTTTTATAATTATAGGGACATTGTTGTTTAATAATTATAGGGAAATTGCTTTTTAATAATTACAGGGACATTGCTGTTTCATAATTATATGGACACTGCTGTTTAATAATTTCAGGGCAGTGTTGTTTAATAAATACAGTGACATTGCTGTTTAATAACTACAGGGACACTGTTGTTTAGTAATTACAGGAGCATTGATGTTTAATAATTATAGGGACATTGTTGTTTAATAATTACATGTACATTGCTGTTTAATAATTACAGGACATTATTGGGACAGTGCTGTTTAATAATTACAGGGACATTGCTGTTTAATAATTACAGGGACTTTGTTGTTTATTAATTATAGGCAAATTGTTGTTTAATAATTAAAGGGACATTGCTGTTTAATAATTACAGGGATACAGCTGTTTAATAATTATAGGGACATTGCTTTTTAATAATTATTGGAACATTGCTCTTTAATAATTGCAGGGACATCATTCTTTAACAATTATAGTGACATTGATGCTTAATAATTACAGGGACATTGCAGTTTAATAATTATGGGGACATTGTTATTTAATAATTACAGGGACATTGCTTTTTAACAATTACTGGGACATTGCTGTTTAATAATTATAGTGACATTGCTGTTTAATAATTACAGTGACATATCTGTTTATTAATTAAAGGGTCATTGTTGTTTAATAATTACAGTGACATTGCTGCTTAATAATTACAGGGACATTGTTGTTTAATAATTATTGGAACATTGCTCTTTAATAATTGCAGGGACATCATTCTTTAACAATTATAGTGACATTGATGCTTAATAATTACAGGGACATTGCAGTTTAATAATTATGGGGACATTGTTGTTTAATAATTACAGGGACATTGCTTTTTAACAATTACTGAGACATTGCTGTTTAGTAATTATAGTGACATTGCTGTTTAATAATTACAGTGACATATCTGTTTATTAAATAAAGGGTCATTGTTGTTTAATAATTACAGTGACATTGCTGCTTAATAATTACAGGGACGTTGTTGTTTAATAATTACAGGGACATTGTTGTTTAATAATTACAGGGACGTTGTTGTTTAATAATTACAGGGACATTGTTGTTTAATAATTACAGGGACATTGTTGTTTGATAATTGTTGGGATATTGCTGTTTAATACTTACAGGACGGTGTGGCTAAATAATTACAGGGAAATTGTTGTTTAATAATTATAGGATCATTGCTGTTTAGTAGTTACAGGGATGGTGTTTTTTAAACAATTAAAGGGACTTTGCTGCTAAATAATTATAGGCACATTGCTGTTTAAAAATACAGGATGGTGTTGTTTAATAATTACAGGGACATTGTTGTTTCATAATTACAGGGGTATTGCTGTTTAATAATTATAGGGACATTGCTATTTAACAAAAATAAGAACATTGCTGTTTATTGCTGCTTTATAATTACAGGTACGTTGTGGTTCAATAATTACAGGAACACTGCTCTTAAATATTTACAGTGACATTGCTGTTTAATAATTACAGGGACTGTGTTGATTAATAATTACAGGGACATTCCTGTTTAATAATTACAGGGACTTTGTTGTTTATTAATTATAGGGACGTCGTTGTTTAATAATAACACGGACATTGCTGTTTAATAATTACGGGGATATAGCTGTTTAATAATTATATGGACATTGATTTGTAATAATTATAGGGACATTGTTATTTCATATTTATAGGGACATTGTTGTTTAATAATTATAGTGACATTGCTGCTTAATAATTACAGGGACATTGCTGTTTAATAATTACAGGGGCATTGCTGTTTAATAATTACAGGGACATTGCTTTTTAACAATTACAGGGACATTGCTGTTTAATAATTACAGGCACATTGCTGTTTAACAATTATAGTGACATTGATTCTTAATAATTACAGGGACATTGCTGTTTAATAATTACAGGCACATTGCTGTTTAACAATTATAGTGACATTGATGCTTAATAATTACAAGAACATTGCTGTTTAATAATTACAGGGACATTGTTGTTTAATAATTACAAGGACATTGCTTTTTAACAATTACAGGGACATTGCTGTTTAATAATTATAGTGACATTGCTGTTTAATAATTGCAGTAACATTTCTGTTTATTAATTACAGGGTCATTGTTGTTTAATAATTACAGTGACATTGCTGGTTAATAATGACAGAGACATTGTTGTTTAATAATTACATGGACATTGTTGTTTAATAATTACAGGGACATTGCTGTTAAATAAATATAAGATCATTTCTGTTTAGTAATTACAGGGATGGTGTTTTTTAACAATTACAGAGACTTTGCTGCTTAATAGTTATAGGGACATTGCTAAAAACAAAAAGCTAAAAGCTACTGCGGATGCTGGAAATCCAAAACAAAAACAGAATTACCTGGAAAAACTCAGCAGGTCTGGCAGCATCGGTGGAGAAGAAATCAGCTAACGTTTCGAGCCTTCACGGCCCTTTGGCAGAACTGAAGCATAGTTAGGAGAGGGGAGAAATATAAGCTGGTTTAAGGTGGGGGGGGCGGGGGGAGAGAGAAGTTGAGGGTGTGGTGATTGTGGAGATAAGCAAGCAGTGATTGGAGCAGATAATCAAAAGATGTCACAGACAAAAGGATCAAAGAGGTGTTGAAGGTGGTGATATTTGTCTAAGAAAAGTGCTAATTAAGAATGGAAGACAGGACACTCAAAGTACAGCTCTTGTGGGGGTGGAGTGGAAAGACTAACAAGGTTTTAGTTCTAGATTTAAAAATAATGGAAATAGGTGGGGAAGGAAGAATCTATATAAATTATTGAAAAAAAAGGGGGAGGGGGGAGAAACGGGGTGGGGATGGGGGGAGGGGGAGTTTAAGATCTAAAGTTGAATTCAATATTCATTCCGGAAGGCTGTAAAGTGCCTAGTCGGAAGATGAGGTGCTGTTCCTCCAGTTTGCGTTGGGCTTCACTGGAACAATGCAGCAAGCCAAGGACAGACATGTGGGCAAGAGAACAGGGTGGAGTGTTAAAATGGCAAGCGACAGGGAGGTTTGGGTCTTTCTTGCGGACAGACCGCAGCTGTTCAGATCGCAGGACATTGCTGTTTGATAATTACAGGACGGTGTTGTTAAATAATTACAGGGAAATTTTTGAATCATAATTACAGGGGTATTGCTGTTTAATAATTATAGGGACATTGCTATTTAATAAATATAGGAACATTGCTGTTTAATAATTACAGGGATATTCCTGATTAATAATTACAGGGTTCATTGTTGTTCAATAATTACAGGTACACTGCTGCTTAATAATTTCAGAGACATTGCTGTTTAATAATTACAGGGAAATTGTTGATTCATAATTACAGGGGAATTGCTGTTTAATAATTATAGGGACATTGCTATTTAATAAATATAGGAACATTGTGGTTTAATAATTGCAGGGACATTGCTGTTTAATAATTACAGGACGGTGTTGCTTAATAATTACAGGGAAATTGTTGATTCATAATTACAGGGGTATTGCTGTTTAATAATTATAGGGACATTGCTATTTAATAAATATAGGAACATTGTGGTTTAATAATTACAGGGACATTGCTGTTTAATAAGTACATGGACTGTGTTGTTTAATAATTACAGGGACATTGCGGTTTAATAATTGCAGGGACTTTGTTGTTTATTAATTATAGGGACATTGTTGTTTAAGAATTACAGGAACACTGCTGTTTTATAATTACAGTGACATTGCTGTTTAATAATTACAGGGACTGTGTTGGTTAATAATTACAGGGACATTGCTGTTTAATAATTACAGGGACTTTGTTGTTTATTAATTATAGGGTCATTGTTGTTTAATGATTAAAGGGACATTGCTGTTTTATAATTACAGGGATACAGCTGTTTAATAATTATAGGGACATTGCTTTTTAATAATTACAGGGTCATTGTTGTTTAATAATAATAGGGACATTGTTGTTCAATAATTATTGGTACATTGCTCTTTGATAATTACAGGATCATTGCTTTTTAACAATTACAGGGACATTGGTGTTAAATAATTATAGTGATATTGCTGTTTAATAATTACAGTGACATTTCTGTTTATTAATTACAGTGTCATTGTTGTTTGATAATTACAGTGACATTGCCACTTAATAATTACAGGGACATTGTTGTTTCATAATTACAGGGACATTGTTGTTTAATAATTATAGAGATATTGCTGCTTAATAATTTTGGGGATGCTGCTGTTTAATAATTACAGGACGGTGTTGCTAAAAAATTACAGGGACATTGTTGTTTAATAATTGTAGGGACATTGCTGCTTAATAATTACAGGGACATTGTTGTTCAATAATTACAGGAATACTGCTGTTTAATAATTACAACGACATTGCTGCTTTATAATTAAAGGGACACTGCTGTTTAATATTTACAGGGACTGCTGTTTAATAATTAAAGGGACACTGCTGTTTAATATTTATAGGGACATTACTGTTTAATAATTACAGGGATGTTGCTCTTTAATAATTATAGGGACATTGTTGTTTAATAATTATAGGGACATTGCTGTTTAATAATTATAGGGACATTGCTGTTTAATAATTACAGTGACATTGCTGCTCAATAATTACAGGGCCATTGTTGTTTAATAATTAGAGGGACAATGCTGATTAATAATTACAGGGACATTGTTGTTTAAAAATGATAGGGACATTGCTGTTTAATAATTAGAGTGCCCTGCTGTTTACCAATTACTGGGACGTTGCTGTTTAATAATTACAGGGACATTGTTGTTTAATAATTACATGGACATTGTTGTTAAACAATTATAGGGCCATTGTTGTTTAATAATTACAGGGACAATGCTGATTAATAATTACAGGGACATTGTTGTTTAAAAATTATAGGGACATTGCTGTTTAATAATTAGAGTGCCCTGCTGTTTAACAATTACTTGGACGTTGCTGTTTAATAATTTAAAGGGACATTGTTGTTTAATAATTACATGGACATTGCTGTTTAATAATTACGGGGACATTGTTGTTTAATAATTGCAGGGCCATTGTTGTTTAATAATTACAGGGAATTTACTGTTTTATATTTATAGGGACTTTGTTGTTTATTAATTATAGGGATATTGCTGTTTAATAATTATAGGGACGCTGTTGTTTAATAATTGTAGAGAAACTGTTGTTTAATAATTATTGGACGGTGTATTTTAATAATTACTGGGACATTGTTCTTTATTTATTATAGGGAAATTGCTGTTTAACAATTACAGGGAAATTGATGTTTAATAATTATAGGGACACTACTGTTTAATATTTACAGGGCGGTGTTGTTTAATAATTAAAGGGACATTTCTCGTAATAATTACAGGGACAGTGCTGTTTAATAATTACTGGGACATTGTTGTTTAATAATTACAGGAACGTGTTGTTTAATAATTACAGGGACATTGTTACTTAGTAATTATAGTGACACTGCTGTTTCGTAATAACAGGGACACTGCTGTTTAATAATTACAGGTCGGTGTTGCTTAATATTTACAGGGACATTGTTGTTTAATCAGTATATGGACACTGCTGTTTAATAATTATATAGAAAATGCTGTTTAATAATAACAGGACAGTGTTGTTTAATAATTGTAGGGACATTGTTGTTTAAAAATTACATGTCGGTATTGTTTAATAATTATAGGGACATTGTTGCTTAATAATTACAGAATGGTGTTGTTTAATAATAATTGGGATTATGTAGTTTAATTATTACAGGATGGTGTTGTTTAATAATTATATGGACATTGCTATTTAATAATTACAGGATGGTGTTGTTTAATAAATACATGGACATTGTTGTTTAATAATTACAAGGACATTGCTGTTTAATCATTACAGGGACATTGTTGTTTAATAATTAGAAGGACATTGTTGTTTAATAATTACAGGGACATTGCTATTTAATAAATATAGGAACAGTGCTGTGTAATAATTACAGGGACATTGCTGTTTAATAATTACAGGGACATTGTTGTTCAATAATTACAGGAACACTGCTGTTTAATAATTACAGGGACATTGCTGCTTACTAATTAAAGGGACTTTGTTTTTTTAATATTTACAGGGGCATTGCTGTTTAATAATTAAAGGGACACTGCAGTTTAATATTTATAGGGACATTGCTGTTTAATAATTACAGGGACATTGCTCTTTAGTAATTATAGGGACATTGTTGTTTAATAATTATAGTGACATTGCTTTTTAATAATTATAGGGACATTGCTGTTTAATACTTATAGGGACATTTTTGTTTAAAAATTACAGGGACATTGCTTTTTAACAATTACAGGGACATTGCTGTGTAATAATTACAGGGACATTGCTGTATAATAATTCCAGGGATACTGCTGTTTAATCATTACTGGACAGTGTTTTTTTAATAATTACAGGGACATTGTTGTTTAATAAATATAGGGATATTGCTGTTTAATAATTATAGGGATACGGCTGTTTAATAATTACAGGACGGTGTTGTTTAATAGTTACAGTGACACTGTTGCTTAATAATTACAGGGACATTGCTGTTTAATAATTATAGGGACATTGCTGTTTAATAATTACAGAAGGTTTTGTTTAATAATTACAGGGACATTGTTGTTCAATAATTATAGGGACAGTGCTGTTTAATAATTACAGGGATGTTGTTGTTCAATAATTACAGGGACAGTGTTGTTTAATAATTACAGGGGTATTGCTGTTTAATAATTATGGGGACATTGCTATTTAATAAATATAGGAACATTGCTGTTTAATAATTACAGGGACATTGCTGTTTAATAATTACTGGTACATTGTTGTTCGATAATTACAGGAACACTGCTGTTTAATATTTACAGTGACATTGTTGTTTAATAATTACAGGGATGTTGTTCAATAATTACAGGGACAGTGCTGTTTAATAATTACAGGGACTGTGTTGATTAATAATTACAGGGACATTGCTGTTTAATAATTACAGGGACTTTGTTGTTTATTAATTATAGGGACATTGTTGTTTAATAATAACATGGACATTGTTGTTTAATAATTACAGGGATATAGCTGTTTAATAATGATAGGGACATTGGTTTGTAATAATTATAGGGACATTGTTGTTTAATAATTAATGGAAAATTGCTCTTTAATAATTATAGGGACACTGGTTTTTAACAATTATAGTGACATTGCTGCTTAATAATTAGAGGGACATTGCTGTTTAATAATTACAGGGAAAATGTTGTTTAATAATTACAGGGACATTGCTGTGTAATAATTATGGGATCATTACTGTTTAGTAATTACAGGGATGGTGTTTTTTAACAATTACAGGGACTTTGCTGCTTTATAATTATAGGGACATTGATGTTTAATAATTACAGGACGGTGTTGTGTAATAATTACAGGGATATTGCTGTTTAATAATTATAGAGACATTGCTATTTAATAAATATAGGAACATTGCTGTGTAATAATTATAGGGACATTGCTGTTTAATAATTACAGGGACATTGTTGTTCAATAATTACTGGAACACTGCTGTTTAATAATTACTGTGACAATGCTGCTTAATAATTAAAGGGACATTGCTGTTTAATACTTATAGGGACATTGTTGTTTATAAATTACAGGGACATTGTTGTTTAATAATTATAGGGACATTGTTGTTTAATAATTATTGGAACATTGCTCTTTAATAATTGCAGGGACATCGTTGTTAACAATTATAGTCACATTGATGCTTAACAATTACAGGGACATTGCTGTTTAATAATTACAGGGACATTGTAGTTTAATAATTACAGGGACATTGCTTTTTAACAATTACAGGGACATTGCTGTTTAATGATTATAGTGACATTGCTGTTTAGTAATTACAGGGGTGGTGTTTTTTAACAATCACAGGGACTTTGCTGCTAAATAATTATAGAGACATTGCTGTTTAATAATTAAAGGGATACTGCTGTTTAATATTTACAGTGACATTGCTGTTTAGTAATTACAGAGACGTTGTTGTTCAATAATTACAGGGACCGTGCTGTTTAATAATTACAGGGACTGTGTTGATTAATAATTACAGGGACATTGTTGTTTAATAATTACAGGGACTTTGCTGTTTATTAATTATAGGAACATTGTTGTTTAATAATAACACGAACATTGCTGTTTAATAATTACAAGGATATAGCTGTTTAATAATTATAGGGACATTGCTTTGTAATAATTATAGGGACATTGTTGTTTAATAATTATAGGGACATTGTTGTTTAACAATTATAGTGACTTTGCTGCTTAATAATTATAGGGACATTGTTGTTCAATAATTATAGGAACACTGCTGTTTAATAATTACAAGGACATTGCTGCTTAATAATTAAAGGGACACTGCTATTCAATATTTACAGGGACATTGCTGTTTAATAATTACAGGGACATTGCTCTTTAATAATTATAGGGACATTGTTGTTTAATAATTATAGGGACAATGCTTTTTAATAATAATAGGGACATTGCTGTTGTATACTTATAGGGACATTGTTGTTTAAAAATTACAGGGACATTTCTGCTTAATAATTACAGGGACATTGTAGTTTAATAATTACAGGGACATTGCTTTTTAACAATTACAGGGACATTGCTGTTGAATGATTATAGTGACATTGCTGTTTAGTAATAACAGGGGCATTGCTTTTTAACAATTACAGGGACATTGCTGTTTAATGATTATAGTGACATTGCTGTTTAGTAATTACAGGGGTGGTGTTTTTTAACAATCACAGGGACTTTGCTGCTAAATAATTATAGGGACATTGCTGTTTAATAATTTCAGGATGGTGTTGTTTAATAATTACAGGGACATTGCTGTTTAATAATTAAAGGGACACTGCTGTTTAATATTTACAGTGACATTGCTGTTTAATAATTACAGGGATATTGCTGTTTAATAATTACAGGCACATTGTGGTTGAATAATTAGAGGAACACTGCTGTTTAATAATTACAGGGACATTGTTGTTTAATAATTAAAGGGATATTGCTGTTTAATATTTACAGTGACATTGCTGTTTAGTAATTACAGGGACGTTGTTGTTCAATAATTACAGGGACAGTGCTGTTTAATAATTACAGGGACTGTGTTGATTATTAATTACAGGGACATTGTTGTTTAATAATTACTGGGACTTTGCTGTTTATTAATTATAGGAACATTGTTGTTTAATAATAACACGAACATTGCTGTTTAATAATTACAGGGATATAGCTGTTTAACAATTATAGGGACATTGCCTTGTAATAATTATAGGGACATTGTTGTTTAATAATTATAGGGACATTGTTGTTTAATAATTATTGGAACATTGCTCTTTAATAATTACAAGGACATTGTTGTTTAACAATTATAGTGACTTTGCTGCTTAATAATTACAGGGACATTGCTGTTCAATAATTACAGGGACTTTGCTGTTTAACAATTATAGTGACAGGTAGGCTTAATTATTACAGGGACATTGTTGTTTAATAATTACAGGGACATTGCTGTTTAACAATTATAGTGACATTGATGCTTAGTAATTACAGGGACATTGCTGTTTAATAATTACAGGGATATTGCTGTTTAATAATTACAGGCACATTGTGGTTGAATAATTAGAGGAACACTGCTGTTTAATAATTACAGGGACATTGTTGTTTAATAATTAAAGGGATATTGCTGTTTAATATTTACAGTGACATTGCTGTTTAGTAATTACAGGGACGTTGTTGTTCAATAATTACAGGGACAGTGCTGTTTAATAATTACAGGGACTGTGTTGATTAATAATTACAGGGACATTGTTGTTTAATAATTACTGGGACTTTGCTGTTTATTAATTATAGGAACATTGTTGTTTAATAATAACACGAACATTGCTGTTTAATAATTACAGGGATATAGCTGTTTAACAATTATAGGGACATTGCTTTGTAATAATTATAGGGACATTGTTGTTTAATAATTATAGGGACATTGTTGTTTAATAATTATTGGAACATTGCTCTTTAATAATTACAAGGACATTGTTGTTTAACAATTATAGTGACTTTGCTGCTTAATAATTACAGGGACATTGCTGTTCAATAATTACAGGGACATTGCTGTTTAACAATTATAGTGACATTGATGCTTAGTAATTACAGGGACATTGCTGTTTAATAATTATAGGGATATTGCTGTTTAATAATTTTAGGAATACTGCTGTTTAATAATTACAGGACGGCGTTGCTAAATTATTACAGGGACATTGTTGTTTAATCATAATAGGAATATAGCTGCTTAATAATTTTATGGATACTGCTGTTTAATAATTACAGGACGGTGTTGCTAAATAATTACAGGGACATTGTTGTTCAATAATTACAGGGACAGTGCTGTTTAATAATTACAGGGACTGTGTTGATTAATAATTACAGGGACATTGTTGTTTAATAATTACTGGGACTTTGCTGTTTATTAATTATAGGAACATTGTTGTTTAATAATAACACGAACATTTGCTGTTTAATAATTACAAGGATATAGCTGTTTAATAATTATAGGGACATTGCTTTGTAATAATTATAGGGACATTGTTGTTTAATAATTATAGGGACATTGTTGTTTAATAATTATTGGAACATTGCTCTTTAATAATTACAGGGACATTGTTGTTTAACAATTATAGTGACTTTGCTGCTTAATAATTACAGGGACATTGCTGTTCATTAATTACAGAGACATTGCTGTTTAACAATTATAGTGACAGGGATGCTTAATTATTACAGGGACATTGCTGTTTAACAATTATAGTGACATTGATGCTTAGTAATTACAGGGACATTGCTGTTTAATAATTATAGGGATATTGTTGTTTAATAATTTTAGGGATACTGCTGTTTAATAATTACAGGACGGCGTTGCTAAATTATTACAGGGACATTGTTGTTTAATCATGTTAGGGATATAGCTGCTTAATAATTTTAGGGATACTGCTGTTTAATAATTACAGGACAGTGTTGCTAAATAATTACAGGGACATTGTTGTTTAATAATTACAGGGACATTGCTGTGTAATACTTATAGGGACACTGCTATTTAATAAATATAGGAACATTGCTGTTTAATAATTACAGGGACATTGCTGTTTAATAATTAAAGGGACATTGTTGTTCAATAATTATAGGAACACTGCTGTTTAATAATTACAAGGACATTGCTGCTTAATAATTAAAGGGACACTGCTATTCAATATTTACAGGGACATTGCTGTATAATAATTACAGGGACATTGCTCTTTAATAATTATAGGGACATTGTTGTTTAATAATTATAGGAGCAATGCTTTTTGATAATAATAGGGACATTGCTGTTGTATACTTATAGGGACATTGTTGTTTAAAAATTACAGGGACATTTCTGCTTAATAATTACAGGGACATTGTAGTTTAATAATTACAGGGACATTGCTTTTTAACAATTACAGGGACATTGCTGTTTAATGATTATAGTGACATTGCTGTTTAGTAATTACAGGGGTGGTGTTTTTAAACAATCACAGGGACTTTGCTGCTAAATAATTATAGTGACATTGCTGTTTAATAATTTCAGGATGGTGTTGTTTAATAATTACAGGGACATTGCTCTTTAATAATTATGGGGACATTGTTGTTTAATAATTATAGGGACAATGCTTTTTAATAATAATAGGGACATTGCTGTTGTATACTTATAGGGACATTGTTGTTTAAAAATTACAGGGACATTTCTGCTTAATAATTACAGGGATATTGTAGTTTAATAATTACAGGGACATTGCTTTTTAACAATTACAGGGACATTGCTGTTTAATGATTATAGTGACATTGCAGTTTAGTAATTCCAGGGGCATTGCTTTTTAACAATTACAGGGACATTGCTGTTTAATGATTATAGTGACATTGCTGTTTAGTAATTACAGGGGTGATGTTTTTTAACAATCACAGGGACTTTGCTGCTAAATAATTATAGGGACATTGCTGTTAAATAATTTCAGGATGGTGTTGTTTAATAATTACAGGGACATTGCTGTTTAATAATTAAAGGGACACTGCTATTCAATATTTACAGGGACATTGCTGTTTAATAATTACAGGGACTGTGTTGATTAATAATTACAGGGACATTGTTGTTTAATAATTACAGGGACTTTGCTGTTTATTAATTATAGGAACATTGCTGTTTAATAATAACACGAACATTGCTGTTTAATAATTACAGGGATATAGCTGTTTAACAATTATAGGGACATTTCTTTGTAATAATTATAGGGACATTGTTGTTTAATAATTATAGGGACATTGTTGTTTAATAATTATTGGAACATTGCTCTTTAATAATTACAAGGACATTGTTGTTCAACAATTATAGTGACTTTGCTGCTTAATAATTACAGGGACATTGCTGTTCAATAAATACAGGGACTTTGCTGTTTAACAATTATAGTGACAGGGATGCATAATTATCACAGGGACATTGTTATTTAATAATTACAGGGACATTGCTGTTTAACAATTATAGTGACATTGATGCTTAGTAATTACAGGGACATTGCTGTTTAATAATTATAGGGATATTGTTGTTTAATAATTTTAGGGATACTGCTGTTTAATAATTACAGGACGGCGTTGCTAAATTATTACAGGGGCATTGTTGTTTAATCATAATAGGGATGTAGCTGCTTAATAATTTTAGGGATACTGCTGTTTAATAATTACAGGACGGTGTTGCTAAATAATTACAGGGACATTGTTGTTTAATAATTACAGGGACATTGCTGCTTAATAATTAAAGGGACACTGCTATTCAATATTTACAGGGACATTGCTGTTTAATAATTACTGGGACATTGCCCTTTAATAATTATAGGGACATTGCTTTTTAATAATAATAGGGACATTGCTGTTGTATACTTATAGGGACATTGTTGTTTAAAAATTACAGGGACATTTCTGCTTAATTATTACAGGGACATTGTTATTTTATTATTACAGGGACGATGCAGTTTAATAATTACAGGGACATTGTTGTTTAAAAATTATAGGGACATTGTTGTTTAATAATTATTGGAACATTGCTCTTTAATAATTACAGAGACATTGTTATTTAATTATTACAGGGACGATGCAATTTAATAATTACAGGGACATTGTTGTTTAAAAATTATAGGGACTTTGCTGTTTAATAATTAGAGTGCCCTGCTGTTTAATAATTACATGGACATTATTGTTAAATAATTATTGGGGCATTGCTGTTTAATAATTACAAGGACATTGCTGTTTAATAATTACAGGGACATTGTTGTTTAATAATTGCAGGGACGTTGCTGTTTAATAATTCTAGAGAAACTGCTGTTTAATAATTACTGGACGGTGTATTTTAATAATGACAGGGACATTGTTGTTTAATAATTATAGGGAAATTACTGTTTAATAATTACAGGGACATTGCTGTTTCATAATTATAGGGACACCGCTGTTCAATATTTACAGCGTGTTGTTGTTTAATAATTACAGGGACATTCCCTGTAATTATTAACGAGCACAGTGCTGTTTAATAATTACTGGGACATTGTTGTTTAATAATTATATGCAAGTTGCTGTTTAATAATTATAGGAACGTGTTGTTTAATAATTACGGGGACATTGTTGCTTAGCAATTATAGTGACACTGCTGTTTAATAATAACAGGGACACTGCTGTTTAATAATTACAGGTCGGTGTTGCTTAATAATTACAGGGACATTGTTGTTTAATCAGTATAGGGACACTGCTGTTTAATAATTATATTGACAATACTGTTTAATAATTACAGGACAGTGTGGTTTAATAATAACTGGGACGTTGTTGTTTAATAATTACAAGACGGTTTTGTTTAATAATTGTAGGGTCATTGTAGTTTACCAATTACAGGATGGTGTTGTTTAATAATTATACAGACATTGCTGTTTAATAATTACAGGATGGTGTTGTTTAATAATTATAGGGACAAATCTGTTTAATAATTACAGGATGGTGTTGCTTAATAATTATAGGGACAAAGCTGTTTAATAATTATAAGGACAGTGCTGTTGAATTATTACAGGACAGTGTTGTTTAGTAAATACAGGGACATTGTTGTTTAATAATTACAAGGACATTGCTGTTTCATCATTACAGGGACATTGTTGTTTAATAATTAGAAGGATATTGCTGTTTAATAATTACAGGGACAATGGTGTTTAATAATTACAGGGACATAGCTGTTTAATAATTACAGGGATATTGTTGTTTAATAATTATAGGGATATTGCTGTTTAATAATTGTAGGAATACTGCTGTTTAATAATTAAAGGACGGTGTTGTTTAATAATTACAGGGACATTGTTGTTTAATAATTACAGGGACATTGCTGTTTATTAATTATAGGGACATTGTTGTCTAATAAATAGAGGGACATTGCTGTTTAATAATTACAGGGATACAGCTGTTTAATAATTATAGGGACATTGCTATTTAATAATTACAGGGAAATTGTTGTTTAATAATTATAGGGACATTGTTGTTTAATAATTATTGGAACATTGCTCTTTAATAATTAAAGGGACATTGCTGTTTAATATTTATAGGGACATTGCAGTTTAATACTTACAGGGAGATTGCACTTTAATAATTATAGGGACATTGTTACTTAATAATTATAGGGACATTGCTGCTTAATATTTATAGGGACATTGCTGTTTAATAATTACAGGATGGTGTTGTTTAATAATTATAGGGAAATTGCTGTTTAATAATTACAGGGACATTGCTGTTTAATAATTATAGTGACACTGCTGTTTAATATTTACAAGGTGGTGTCTTTTAATAATTACAGGGACATTGTTGTTTAATAATTATAGGGAAATTGCTGTTTAATAATTACAGGGGCATTGCTGTTTAATAATTATAGGAACACTGCTGTTTAATATTTAAAGGGCGGTGTATTTTAATAATTACAGGGACATTGCTCGTTAATAATTACAGGGACAGTGCTGTTTAATAATTACTGGGACATTGTTGTTTAATAATTATAGGGACATTGTTGTTTAATAATTATTGGAACATTGCTCTTTAATAATTACAGGGACATTGTTTTTTAACAATTCTAGTGACATTGCTGCTTAATAATTATAGGGATATTGGTGTTTAATTATTACAGGTACATTGCTTTTCAACAATTACAGGGACATTACTATTTAATATTTAATGTGACATTGCTGTTTAATAATTACAGGGACATTGCTGTTTAATAATTATATGGACATTGCTGTTGAATAAATAAAGGAACATTGCTGTTTAATAATTACAGGGATATTGCAGTTTAATAATTACAGGGACATTGTTGTTTAATATTATAGGGATATTTCTGTTTAATATTGACAATGAAGTTGTTGTTTAATAATTACAGGGACATTGCTTTTTACTAATTACATGGACATTGTTGTTTATTATTTATAGGGACATTTTTGTTTAATAATTACAGGGACATTGCTGTTTAATATTTACAAGGATACAACTGTTTCATAATTATAGGGACATTGCTTTTTAATAATTACATGGACATTGTTGTTTAATAATAACAGTGACATTTCTCTTTAATAATTACAGGGACAGTGTTGTTTAATAATTACAGGGACATTGCTTTTTAATAATTATAGAGACATTGTTGTTTAATAATTACAGGGACATTGCTGTTTAACAATTACAGGGCCATTGCTGTTTAATAATTACAGAGACATTTCTGTTTAATAATTACAGGGACATTGTTTTTTAATAATTATAGGGACATTGTAGTTTAATAAGTACAGGGACATTGCTGTTTAATAATTATAGGGCATTGCTGTTTAATAATTATAGAGAAACTGCTGTTTAATAATTACAGGGACATTTTTGTTTAATTATTACACGATGTTGCTGTTTTATAATTATAGGGACATTGCTGTTTAATAATTATAGGGACATTGATGTTTAATATTATAGGGACATTTCTGTTTAATATTTGTAGGGACACTGCTGTTTCATAATTACAGTTCGGTGTAGCTTAATAACTACAGGGACATTTTTGTTTAATAATTATATGGACACTGTTGGTTAATAATCATAGAGAAACTGATGTTTAATAATTACAGGATGGTGTATTTTATTAATTACAGGGACATTGTTGTTGAATTATTATAGGGAAATTGCTGTTTAATAATTTCATGGACATTGCTGTTTAATAATTAGAGGGACATTGCTGTTTCATAATTGTAGAGACACTGCTGTTTAATAATTATAGAGAAACTGCTGTTTAATAATTACAGCACGGTGTATTTTAATAATTACAGGGACATTGTTGTTTAATCACTATACGGAAATTGCTGTTCAATAATTGCAGGGACATTGCTGTTTAATAATTATAGGGACATTGTTGTTTACTAATTATAGGGACATTGCTGTTTAATAATTATAGGGACACTGCTGTTTAATAATTACATGGCAGAGCTGTTTAATAACGACAGGGACATTGTTGTTTAATATTTATAAGGACATTGTTGTTTAAAAATTATAGAGAAACTGCTGTTTAACAATTACATGATGGTGTATTTTAATAATTAAAGGGACATTAATGTTTAATTATTACAGGGAAATGGCTGTTTAATAATTACAGGGATATCGCTGTTTAATAATTATAGGGACATTGTTGTTTAATAATTATAGGGATATTGCTGTTTAATAATTATAGGGACACTGCTGTTTAATAATTACAGGTCGGGGTTGCTTAATAATTACAGGGACATTGTTGTTTAATAAGTATAGGGACACTGCTGTTTAATAATTATAGAGACACTGCTGTTTAATAATTACAGGAATGTGTATTTTAATAATTACAGGGACATTGCTGTTTAACAATTATAGTGACAGGGAGGCTTAATTATTACAGGGACATTGCTGTTTAATAATTACAGGGACGTTGCTGTTTAACAATTATAGTGACATTGATGCTTAGTAATTACAGGGACATTGCTGTTTAATAATTATAGGGATATTGCTGTTTAATAATTTCAGGGATACTGCTGTTTAATAATTACAGGACGGTGTTGCTAAATAATTACAGGGGCATTGTTGTTTAATAATAATAGGGATATAGCTGCTTAATAATTTTAGGGATACTGCTGTTTAATAATTACAGTACGGTGTTGATAAATAATTACAGGGACATTGTTGTTTAATAATTACAGGGACATTGCTGTGTAATAGTTATAGGATCATTGCTGTTTAGTAATTACAGGGATGGTGTTTTTTAACAATTACAGGGACTTTGCTGATTAATAATTATAGGGACATTGCTGTTTAATAATTACAGGACGGTGTTGTTTAATAATTACAGGGAAATTGTTGGTTCACAATTACAGGGATATTGCTGTTTAATAATTATAGGGACATTTAATAAATATAGGAACATTGCTGTGTAATAATTACAGGGACATTGCTGTTTAATAATTAAAGTGACATTGTTGTTCAATAATTACAGGTACACTGCTGTTTAATAATTATGAGGACATTGCTGCTTAATAATTAAAGGGACACTGCTGTTCAATATTTACAGGGACATTGCTGTTTAATAATTACAGGGACAGTGTTGTTTAATAATTACAGGGACATTGCAGTTTAATATTTGCAGGGACATTGCTTTTTAATAATTATAGAGACATTGTTGTTTAATAATTACAGGAACATTGCTGTTTAACAATTACAGGGCCATTGCTGTTTAATAATTACAGAGACATTTCTGTTTAATAATTACAGGGACATTGTTTTTTAATAATTATAGGGACATTGTAGTTTAATAAGTACAGGGACATTGCTGTTTAATAATTATAGGGACATTGCTGTTAATAATGATTGGGACATTGCTGCTTAATAATTACAGGACAGTGCTGTATAATAATTACTGGGACATTGTTGTTTAATACTTATAGGGACATTGTTGTTTAATAATTATTGGAACATTGCTCTTTAATAATTACAGGGACATTATTTTTTAACAATTCTAGTGACATTGCTGCTTAAAAATTATAGGGACATTGGTGTTTAATTATTACAGGTACATTGCTTTTCAACAATTACAGGGACATTACTATTTAATATTTAATGTGACATTGCTGTTTAATAATTGAAGAGACATTGCTGTTTAATAATTATATGTACACTGCTGTTGAATAAATAAGGAACATTGCTGTTTAATAATTACAGGAATGTGTATTTTAATAATTACAGGGACATAGTTGTTTAATAATTATAGGGTCATTGCTGTTAATAATGATTGGGACATTGCTGTTTAATAATTACAGGACAGTGCTGTATAATAATTACTGGGACATTGTTGTTTAATAATTATAGGGACATTGTTGTTTAATAATTATTGGAACATTGCTCTTTAATAATTACAGGGACATTGCTTTTCAACAATTACAGGGACATTACTATTTAATATTTATAGTGACATTGCTGTTTAATAATTGCAGGGACATTGCTGTTTAATAATTATATGTACATTGCTGTTGAATAAATAAGGAACATTGCTGTTTAATAATTACAGGAATGTGTATTTTAATAATTATACGGACATTGCTGTTTAATAATTACAGGACGGTGTTGTTTAATAATTACAGGGACATTGCTGTTTAATAATTACAGGGACTCTGTTGTTTAATAATTATAGGTACATTGTTGTTTAATAATTACAGTGATATTGTTGTTTAATAATTATAGGGACATTGCTGTTTAATAATTACAAGAACTCTGCTGTTTAATAATTACAGGGGCATTGTTGTTTAATAATTGAAGGCACATTGCTGTTTAATAATTACAGGGAATTTACTGTTTAATAATTATAGGGTCATTGTTGTTTAATAATTATAGGGATATTGCTGTTTAATAATTACAGGATGGTGTATTTTAATAATTACAGGGATATTGTTGTTTAATTATTACAGGGGCATTGCTGCCTAATAATTACAGACACAGTGCTGTTTAATTATTATACGCACATTGCTTTTTAATAATTATAGTAACACTGCTGTTTAATAATTACAGGACGGTGTTTTTTAATAATTGCAGGGACATTGTTGGTTAATAATTATAGTGACACTGTTGTTTAATTATTATAGGGACACTGCTGTTCAATAATTACAGGTCGGTGTTGCTTAATAATTACAGGGATGTTGTTGTTTAATAAGTATTGGGACAGTGCTGTTTAATAATTATAGAGACACTAATAATTACAGAAATGTGTATTTTAATAATTACAGGGAGATTGTTGTTTAATAATTATAGGGACATTGCTTTTTAATAATTATTGGGACATTGCTGTTTAATAATTACGGGACGGTGTTGTTTAATAATTATAGTGACATTGTTGTTTAATAATTACAGGACGGTGTTGTTTAATTATTATAGGATCATTGTTGTTTAATAATTATAGGCACATTGCTGTTCAAAAATTATAGCGACACTGCTGTTCAATAATTACTGTACAGTGTTGTTTAATAATTACATTGACATTGTTGCTTAATAATTATAGTGACACTGCTTTTTAATAATTATAGGGACACTGCCGTTTAATAATTACAGGTCGGTGTTGCTTAATAATTACAGGGACATTTAAAAAAAATAATTATAAGGACACTGCTGTTTAATAATTATAGTGACACTGCTGTTTAATAATTACAGGAATGTGTATTTTAAGAATTACAGGGGCATTGTTGTTTAATAATTATATGGACATTGCTCTTTAATAATTATTGGGACATTGCTGTTTAATAATTACAGGACGGTGTTGTTTAATTATTATAGGGGCATTGTTTAAAAATTACAAGGACATTGCTGTTTAATTATTATAGGGACATTGTTGTTTAATAATTATAAGGACATTGCTGTTTAATAATTATAGTGACACTGCTGTTTAATAATTACAGGTCGGCGTTGCTTAATAATTACAGGGACATTGTTGTTTAATAAGTTTAGGGACACTGCTGTTTAATAATTATAGAGACACTGCTGTTTAATAATTACAGGAATGTCTATTTTAATAATTACAGGGACATTGTTGTTTAATAATTATAGGGACATGGCTTTTTAATTATTATTGGGACATTGCTGTTTAATAATTACGGGACAGTGTTGTATAATAATTATTGGGACATTGTTGTTTAATAATTACATGACGGTATTGTTTAATAATTAAAGGGACATTGCTGTCTAAGAATTACAGTGGCATTGTTGTTTCATACTTAAAGGGCCCTGCTGTTTAATAATTACAGGGACATTACTGTTTAATAATTACAGGGTCATTGTTGTTTAATAATTACAGAGACATTGCTGTTTAATAATTACAGGGGCATTTTTGTTTAAAAATTAGAGAGACATTGCTGTTTAATAATTACAGGGGCATTGTTGTTTAATAATTGAAGGCACATTGCTGTTTAATAATTACAGGGAATTTACTGTTTAATAATTATAGGCTCATTGCTGTTTAATAATTATAGGGATATTGCTGTTTAATAATTATAGGGATGCTGCTGTTTAATAATTATAGAGAAACTGCTGTTTAATAATTACAGGGACATTGCTGTTTAATAATTGTGGGATCAGTGCTGTTTAGTAATTACAGGGACGGTGTTTTTTAATAATAACAGAGAGTTTGCTGCTTAATAATTACAGGGACATTTTTGTTTAATGATTACAGGTGTATTGCTGTTTAATTATTATAGGGACATTGTTGTCTAATAATTATAAGGACATTGCTGTTTAATAATTATAGTGACACTGCTGTTTAATAATTACAGGTTGGCGTTGCTTAATTATTACAGGGACATTGCTGTTTAATAAGTATAGGGACACTGCTGTTTAATAATTATAGAGACACTGCTGTTTAATAATTACAGGAATGTCTATTTTAATAATTACAGGGACATTGTTGTTTAATAATTATAGGGACATTGCTTTATAATAATTATTGGGACATTGCTGTTTAATAATTACGGGACAGTGTTGTTTAATAATTATAGGGACATTGTTGCTTAATAATTACCGGACGGTGTTGTTTAATAATTATAGGATCAGTGTTGTTTAACAATTATAGGCACATTGCTGATCAATAATTATAGTGACACTGATGTTTAATAATTATAGGGACACTGCTGTTTAATAATTACTGGTTGGTGTTGCTTAATAATTACAGGGACATTTTTAAAAAATAATTATAAGGACACTGTTGTTTAATAATTATTGAGACACTGCTGTTTAATAATTACAGGAATGTGTATTTTAATAATTACAGGGACATTGTTGTTTAATAATTATAGGGACATTGCTGTTAATAATTATTGGGACATTGCTATTTAATAATTACAGGACAGTGTTGTATAATAATTATAGGGACATTGTTGTTTAATAATTACATGACGATATTGTTTAATAATTATAGGGACATTGTTGTTTAAAAATTACAGGACGGTGTTGTTTAATAATTATAGGGACATTGCTGTGTAATAATTATAGGAACACTGCTGTTTAATAAATACTGGACAGTGTTGTTTAATAATTTTTGGGTCATTGTTGTTTAATAATTGCAGGACTGTGTTGTTTAATAATTATACGGACATTGCTGTTTAATAATTACAGGACGGTGTTGTTTAATTATTATAGGGGCATTGTTTAATAATTACAAGGACATTGCTGGTTAATTATTATAGGGACATTGTTGTTTAATAATTATAGTGACACTGCTGTTTAATAATTATAGGAACACTGCTGTTTAATAATTACAGGTCGGCGTTGCTTAATAATTACAGGGACATTGTTGTTTAATAAGTATAGGGACACTGCTGTTTAATAATTATAGAGACACTGCTGTTTAATAATTACCAGAATGTCTATTTTAATAATTACAGGGACATTGTTGTTTAATAATTATAGGGACATTGCTTTTTAATAATTATTGGGACATTGCTGTTTAATAATTACGGGACAGTGCTGTTTAATAATTATAGGGACATTGTTGTTTAATAATTACAGGACGGTGTTGTTTAATAATTATAGGATCATTGTTGTTTAACAATTATAGGCACATTGCTGATCAATAATTATAGTGACACTGCTTTTTAATAATTATAGGGACACTGCTGTTTAATAATTACTGGTCGGTGTTGCTTAATAATTACAGTGACATTTTTAAAAAATAATTATAAGGACACTGTTGTTTAATAATTATAGAGACACTGCTGTTTAATAATTACAGGAATGTGTATTTTAATAATTACAGGGACATTGTTGTTTAATAATTATAGGGACATTGCTGTTAATAATTATTGGGACATTGCTATTTAATAATTACAGGACAGTGTTGTATAATAATTATAGGGACATTGTTGTTTAATAATTACAGGACGGTGTTGTTTAATAATTATAGGGACATTGCTGGTGAATAATTTCAGGACGGTGTTGTTTAATAATTATAGGGACATTGCTGTGTAATAATTATAGGGGCACTGCTGTTTAATAAATAGTGGACAGTGTTGTTTAATAATTACAGGACTGTTTTGTTTAATAATTATACGGACATTGCTGTTTATTATAGGGACAGTGATTTTTAATAATTACAGGGACAGTGCTGTTAATTAATTTGAGGGACATTGCTGTTTAATAATTACAGGGACATTGTTGTTTAATAATTATACGGACGTTGTTCTTTAATAATTATAGGGACATTGTTGTTTAATTATTTTGGGACACTGCTTTTTAATAATTACAGGGAATTTACTGTTTAATAATTATAGGGATATTGTTGTTTAATAATTATAGGGACATTGTTGTTTAATAATTACAGGGAAATTGCTGTTTAATAATTACGTGGACCTTGCTGTTTAATTATTATAGGGACATTGTTCTTTAATAATTATAGTGACATTGTTGTTTAATTATTATAGGGACAGTACTTTTTAATAATTACAGGGACAGTGCTGTTAATTAACTTGAGGGAGATTGCTGTTTAATAATTACAGGGAAATTGCTGTTTAATAATTACAGGGACATTGCTGTTTAATAATTATAGGGACATTGTTCTTTAATAATTATAGTGACATGGTTGTTTAATTATTTTGGGACACTGCTTTTTAATAATTACAGGGACAGTGAAGTTCATTAATTATAGGGACATTATTGTTTAATAATTACAGGACGGTGTTGTTTAATAATTATAGGCACATTGCTGTGTAATAATTATAGGGACACTGCTGTTTAATAATTACTGGACAGTGTATTTTAATAATTATAGGGTCATTGTTGTTTAATAATTACAGGACTGAGTTGTTTAATAATTATACGGACATTGCTGTTTAATAGTTACAGGACGGTGTTGTTTAATTATTATAGGGGCATTGTTTAATAATTACAAGGACATTGCTGTTTAATTATTATAGGATCATTGTTGTTTAACAATTATAGGCACATTGCTGATCAATAATTATAGTGACACTGCTGTTTAATAATTATAGGGACGCTGTTGTTTAATAATTACTGATCGGTGTTGCTTAATAATTACAGGGACATTTTTTAAAAATAATTATAAGGACACTGTTGTTTAATAATTATAGAGACACTGCTGTTTAATAATTACAGGAATGTGTATTTTAATAATTACAGGGTCATTGTTGTTTAATAATTATAGGGACATTGCTGTTAATAATTATTGGGACATTGCTGTTTAATAATTACAGGACAGTTTTGTATAATAGGTATAGGGACATTGTTGGTTAATAATTACAGGACGGTGTTGTTTAATAATTATAGGGACATTGCTGGTTAATAATTATAGGGACACTGCTGTTTAAGAAATAGTGGACAGTGTTGTTTAATAATTACCGGACTGTGTTGTTTAATAATTATACGGACATTGCTGTTTATTATAGGGACAGTGCTTTTTAATAATTACAGGGACAGTGCTGTTAATTAATTTGAGGGACATTGCTGTTTAATAATTACAGGGAAATTGCTGTTAAATAATTACAGGGAATTTACTGTATAATAATTATAGGGATATTGTTGTTTAATAATTACAGGGAAATTGCTTTTTAATAATTACAAGGACATTGTTGTTTAATAATTATAGGGACATTGTTCTTTTATAATTATAGGGACATTGTTGTTTAATTATTTTGGGACACTGCTTTTTAATAATTACAGGGAATTTACTGTTTAATAATTATAGGGATATTGTTGTTTAATAATTACAGGGAAATTGCTGTTTAATAATTACGGGGACCTTGCTGTTTAATAATTATAGGGACATTGTTCTTTGATAATTATAGTGACATTGTTGTTTAATTATTTTGGGACACTGCTTTTTAATAATTACAGGGACAGTGATGTTCATTAATTTAAGGGACATTGTTGTTTAATAATTACAGGGACATTGCTGTTTAATAATTACAGGGAATTTACTGTTTAATAATAGAGGAATATTATTGTTTAATAATTATAGGGACATTGTTGTTTAATAATTACAGGGAAATTACTTTTTAATAATTACAGGCACATTGCTGTTTAATAATTACAGGGACATTGTTGTTTAATAACTATAGCGACATTGTTGTTTAATAATTACAGGGACATTGATGTTTAATGATTACAGGGAGATAGTTGTTTAATGATTACAGGGACATTGTTGTTTAATAATTACTGGGAGATTGTTTTGTAATAATTATTGGGGCATTGCTGTTTAATGATTACAGGGACATTCTTGTTTAATGATTACTGGGACATTGTTGTTTAATAATTACAGGGAATTTACTGTTTAATAATTACAGGGACATTGTTGTTTAATAATTATAACGATATTGTTGATTAATAATTACAGGGACATTGCTGTTTAATGATTACAGGGAGATAGTTGTTTAATGATTACAGTGGCATTGTTGTTTAATAATTATAGGGAGATTGTTGTTTAATAATTATAGGGGCATTGCTGTTTAATGAATACAGGGACATTCTTGTTTAATGATTACAGGGACATTGTTGTTTAATGACTACAGGGAGATTGTTGTTTAATAATTATAGGGACATTGCTTTTGAATAATTACAGGGACATTGGTGTTTAATAATTACACGGGCACTGCTGTTTAATAATTACAGGTGCATTGCTGTTTAATAATTATTGGGACATTGTTGTTTAATAATTACAAGGACATTGCTGTTTAATAATTACAGGGACATTGTGGTTTAAAAATTACAGGGAAATTGGTGTTTAATAATTACAGTGACATTGTTCACTAATAATTATTGGGACATTGTTGTTTAATAATTAGATGGCCATGCTGTTTAATAATTACTGGGACATTGCTGTTTAATAATTATAGGGACATTGTTCTTTAATAATTATAGGGACATTGTTGTTTAATTATAATACGATCACTGCTGTTTAATAATTACAGGGAATTTGTTTTGTAATTACTGGGACATTGTTGTTTAATAATTACATGGACATTGTTGTTTAATCATTATAAGGACCTTGCTGTTTAATAATTACAGGAGCATTGCTGTTTAAGGATTACAGGGACATTGTTGTTTAATAATTACAGCGAGATTGTTGTTTAATAATTATCAGGATATTGCTGTTTAATAATTACAGGTACATTGTTGTTTAATGATTACAGGGACATTATTGTTTAATAATTACAGGGGGGTTGTTGATTAATAATTATCAGGATATTGCTGTTTAATAATTACTGGGACATTGCTGTTTAATAATTATAGGGACATTGTTCTTTAATAATTATAGGGACATTGTTGTTTAATTATAATACGATCACTGCTGTTTAATAATTACAGGGAATTTGTTTTGTAATTACTGGGACATTGTCGTTTAATAATTACATGGACATTGTTGTTTAATCATTATAAGGACCTTGCTGTTTAATAATTACAGGAGCATTGGTGTTTAAGGATTACAGGGACATTGTTGTTTAATAATTACAGCGAGATTGTTGTTTAATAATTATCAGGATATTGCTGTTTAATAATTACAGGTACATTGTTGTTTAATGATTACAGGGACATTATTGTTTAATAATTACAGGGGGGTTGTTGATTAATAATTATAGGGACATTGGTGTTTAATAATTAAACGGGCACTGCTGTTTAGTAATTACAGGGGTATTGCTGTTTAATAGTTAAAGGGACATTGTTCTGTAATAATTACAGGGACATTGCTGTTTAATAATTATTGGAACATTGTTGTTTAATAATTACATGGACATTGCTGTTTAATAATTACAGGGACATTGTTGTTAAATAATTATCGGGACATTGCTGTTTAATATTTATAGCGACAGTGCTGTTTGATAATTACAGGGACATTGTTGTTTAATAATTATAGTGACATAGTTGTTTAATAATTATTTTGACACTGCTGTTTAATAATTACATTACGTTGTTGTTTAATAATTATAGGGTCAGTGCTGTTACTAATTACAGGGATAGTGATTTTTAATAATTACAGGCACATTGCTGTTTAATAATTACAGGAAGGTGTTTAATATTTACAGGGACAGTGCTGTTTAATAATTGCAGGGCGGTATTGTTTAATAATAACAGGGGCAGTGCTGTTCAATAATTACAGGGACCTTGCTGTTTAATAATTACAGGATGGTGTTGTGTAATAATTACAGGGACAGTGCTGTTTAATAATGACAGGGACATCGCTATTTAATAATTACGGGATGCTCTTGTTTAATAAAGGGACATTGCTGTTTAATAATTACAGGATGGTGTTGCTTAATAATTACAGGGATATTGCTGTTTAATAATTACATTGACATTGCTGTTTAATAATTACAGGGAGACTGCTGTTTAGTAATTACACGGATATTGTTGTTTAACAATTATAGGGATTTTGCTGTTTAATATTTACAGGGACATTATTGTTCAATAATTACATGGACGTTGTTGTTTAATAATTATAGGTACATTGCTGTTTAATATTTACAGGGACATTGTTGTTTAATAATTACAGGAACATTGCTGCTTAATAATTACTGGGACATTGTTGTTTAATAATTATAGCGACATTGTTGATTAATAATTACAGGGACACTGCTGTTTAATAATTACAGGGAGATTTTTGTTTAATAATTACAGGGACATTGCTGTTCAATAATTATAGGATGGTGTTGTTTAATACAGGGACATTGCTGTTTAATAATTATAGGTCGGTGTTGATTAATAATTACATTGACGTTGCTCTTTAATAATTACAGTGAGACTGCTGTTTTATAATTACTGGGACATTGTTATTTAATAACTATAGGTACATCGCTGTTGAATAATTACAGGATGGTGCTGTTTAACCATTACAGGGAGAGTGCTGTTTAATAATTAGAGGGACAATGCTGTTTAATAAATACAGGGACATTGTGGTTTAAATATTACAGGGACATTGCTGTTTAATAATTACAGGGACATTGTTCTTTAATAATTATAGGGACATAGGTGTTTAATAATTAGATGGCCCTGCACTTTAATAAGTACAGGGACATTGCTTTTTACTAAATATAGGGACATTGTTGTTTAATAATTATAGGGACATTGTTGTTTAATTATTATAGGGACACTGCTGTTTAATAATTACAGGGACAGTGCTGTTTCTTAATTATAGGGACATTGTTGTTTAATAATTATAGGGACATTGTTGTTTAATAATTACAGGGAAATTACTGTTTTTTGATTACAGGGACATTGTTGTTTAATAATTATAAGGACATTGTTATTTCATAATTATAGGGACATAGATGTTTAATAATTGACACTGCTGTTTAATAATTACAGGGTGGTTTTTTAAAATATTTACAGGGACTGTGCTGTTACTAATTACAGGGACATTGCTGTTTAATAATTACAGGGACATTGTTGTTTAATAATTAAAGGGACATTGTTGTTTAATAATTACAGGGAAATTGCTGTTTAATTATGACAGGGACATTGTTGTTTAATAATTACAGTGACATTGCTGTTTAATAATTACAGGGACATTGTTGTTTAATGATTATAGGGACATTGTTGTTTAATAATTACTGGGACATTGTTGTTTAATAATTATAGGGACATTGTTGTTTAATAATTATAGGTACACTGTTGTTTAATAATTACAGGCACATTGCTGTTTAATAATTATAGGGACATTGTTGTTTAATAATTATATGGATATTGTTTTTAAATAATTAATGGGACACTGCTGTTTAATAATTATAAGTACATCGCTTAGTTACAGGGACACTGTTGTTTAATAATTACAGGCACATTGCTGTTTAATAATTATAGGGACATTGTTGTTTAATAATTATATGGATATTGTTTTTAAATAATTAATGGGACACTGCTGTTTAATATTTACAGGGAGACTGCTGTTTAGCAATTACAGGGACATTGCTTTTTAATAATTACATGGACAGTGCTGTTTAATAATTACAGGGACATTGAGGTTTAATAATTATAGGGACATTGTTCTTTAATAATTATAGGGACATTGTTGTTTAATTATTATAGGGACCCTGCTTTTTAATAATTACAGGGACAGTGCTGTTCATTAATGTAAGGGATGTTGTTGTTTAATAATTACATGGAAATTGCTGTTTAATAATTATGGGACATTGTTGTTTAATACTTATAGGGACATTGTTGTTTAATAATTACAGGGAAATTTCTGTTTAGTAATTACAGGGACATTGTTGTTTAATAATTACAGGGACATTTTTGTTTAATAATTTCAGTGACTTTGTTGTTTAATAATTATATTGACACTGCTGTTGAATAATTACAGGACGGTGTATTTTAATAATTGCAGGGACAGTGCTGTTAATAATTACAGGGGCATTGCTGTTTAATAATTACAGGGACATTGTGGTTTAAAAATTACAGGGACATTGCTGTATAATAATTACAGGGACATTGCTGTTTAATAATTATAGGGACATTGTTCTTTAATAAGTTTAGAAACATTGTTGTTTAATTATTATAGGGACACTGCTTTTTAATAATTACAGGGACAGTGCTGTTCATTAATTTAAGAGACATTGTTGTTTAATTATTACAGGGACATTGCTGTTTAATAATTACAGGGAATTTACTGTTTAATAATTACAGGGATATTGTTGTTTAATAATTATAGGGACATTGTTGTTTAATAATTACAGGGAAATTGCTGTTTTGTAATTAGAGGGACATTGTTTTTTAATAATAACAGGGAAATTGCTGTTTAATAATGTCAGGGACATTGTTGTTTAATAATTATAGTGTCATAGTTGTTTAATAATTATACTGACACTGCTGTTTAATAATTACAGGACGGTGTTGTTTAATAATTACAGGAACATTGCTGTTTAATAATTACAGGGACCTTGTTGTTTAATAATTATAGCGACATTGTTGTTTAATAATTGCAGGGAGATTGCTGTTTAATAATTACAGGGACATTGATGTTTAATAATTATTGGGACATAGTTGTTTAATAATTACAATTGTAATTAGTAATTAGTACACAGCACTAGTCCTGTTAATTATTATATTATATTATATTACATTCCTATAATTAATGCGGCACTTTTCCTAATTGCAGGAATTGTGCTGTGAACTAATTACAGGAATAGTGCTCTTGATGAATTCACTTCAAGAGCACTATTCCTGTAATTAGTTCATAGCACAATTCCTGCAATTAGTACACAGCACTATTCCTATAATTAGTGCACAGCACAGTTTCTGCAATTAGTACACAGCACTATTCCTGAAATTAGTACACAGCACTATTCCTGTAATTAGTATACAGCACTATTCCTGTAATTAGAACGCAGCCGTATTCCTGTAATTATAACGCTGCACTATTCCTGTAATTATTGCACAGCACTATTCCTGCAATTAGTGCACAGCACAATTCCTGTAATTACTACACAGCACTATTCCTGCACTTAGTACACAGCACTATTCTTATTCTTAGAACGCAGCACTATTCCTCTAATTAGTATACAGCACTATCCCTGATTTTAGATAGCAGCAATAATGTTGTAATTTGTACATAGCGCTATTCCTGTAATTAGAGCACAGCACTATTCCTGTAATTAGTAAACAGCTCAATTCCTGTATTTAGTACACAGCACTATTCCTGTAATGAGAACACAGCACAATTCCTTCAATTAGTACACAGCACTATTCCTGTAATTAGAACGCAGCACAATTCCTGCAATTAGTACACAGCACAATTCCTGTAATTATTACACAGCGCTATTCCTTCAATTAGTACACTGCACTTTTCCTGTAATTAGAAAGCAGCACTATTCCTGTAATTAGTACACAGCTCAATACCTCTAATTAGTACAGAGCACTATTCCTATAATTAGAACGCAGCACAATTCCTGTAATTTGTACACAGCACAATTACTGTAATTAGTACACAGCACAATTCCTGTAATTAGTACACATCACTATTCCTATAACTAGAACGCAGCACAATTCCTGCAATTAATAAACCGCACTATACCTGTAATTAGTACACAGCACTATTCCTGCATTTAAAATGCAGCACTATTCCTGCAACTACTAAACAGCACTATTCCGGTAAGTAGTACACATCACTATTCCTGCAATTAGAACACGGCACTATTCCTCTAATTAGTACACAGCACTATTTCTGTAGTTAGAACGCAGCACTGTTCCTGTAATTAGTGCACAGCACAATTCCTGCAATTAGTAGACAGCTCAATACCTGTAATTAGAACGCAGCACTTTTGCTGTAAGTAGTACATAGCACTATTCCTGTAATTCAAACGGAGCACTATTCCTGTAATAGGTACACAGCACTATTCCTGTAATTAGAACGCAGCGCTATTCCTATAAGTAGTACACAGCACTATTCCTCTAATTGGAATGCAGCACTATTCCTGCAATTAGTACACAGGACTATTCCTGCAATTAGAACGTAGCACTATTCCTGTAAGTAGAACACAACACTTTTCCTGTAATTAGAATGCAGCACTTGTCCTGTAATTAGAACGCAGCACTATCCTGTAATTAGTACACAGCACAATTCCTGTAATTAGAATGCAGCACTTTTCCTGTAATTAGTACGCAGCACATTCCTGTGATTAGTACACAGCACAATTCCTGTAATTAGTACACAGCAATATTCCTGTAATAAGTACACAGCACAATTCCTGCAATTAGTTTACAGCACCATTACTCTAATTAATGCACAGCACTAGTCTTGCAATTAGTACACAGCACAATTCCTGTAATTAGTACACAGCACGATTCCAGCAATTAGAACACAGCATTTTTCCTCTAATTTCTGTACTTCTGTAATTAGAATGCAGCACTATTCCTGTAATTAGTACGCAGCACTATTCATGCAATTAGTACACAGCACTATTCCTGAAATTAGTACACAGCACTATTCCTGTAATTAGTATACAGCACTATTCCTGTAATTAGAACGCAACACTATTCCTGTAATTAGAACGCTGCACTATTCCTGTAATTATTGCACAACACTATTCCTGCAATTAGTGCACAGCACAATTCCTGTAATTAGTACACAGCACTATTCCAGTAACTAGTGCACATCACAATTCCTGCAATTAGTGCACAGCATAATTCCTGCACTTAGTACACAGCACTATTACTGTAATTAGTACATAGCGCTATTCCTGTAATTAGAGCACAGCACTATTCCTATAATTAGTAAACAGCTCAATTCCTGTATTTAGTACACAGCACTATTCCTGTAATGAGAACACAGCACAATTCCTTCAATTAGTACACAGCACTATTCCTGTAATTAGAACGCAGCATAATTCATGCAATTAGTACACAGCACAATTCCTGTAATTATTACACAGCACTGTTCCTTCAATTAGTACACTGCACTTTTCCTGTAATTAGAAAGCAGCACTATTCCTGTAATTAGAACGCAGCACTATTCCTATATGTAGTACACAGCACTATTCCTCTAATTGGAACGCAGCACTATTCCTGCAATTAGTACACAGGACTATTCCTGCAATTAGAACATAGCACTATTCCTCTAATTAGAATGCAGCACTATTCCTGTAATTAGAACACAGCACTTTTCCTGTAATTAGAAGCAGCACTTGTCCTGTAATTAGAACGCGGCACTATTCCTGTAATTAGTACACAGCATAATTCCTGTAATTAGTACAAAGCACAATTCCTGCAATTAGTACACAGCACTATTACAGTAATTATTACACAGCACTATCCCTGTAATTAGTATGCAGCACTATTCCTGTAATTAGTACACAGCGCTATTCCTGTAATTATTACACAGCACTATTCCTGTAATTAGTACGCAGCGCTATTCCTGTAATTAGTACGCAGCACTATTCCTGTAATTAGTACACAGCACTATTCCTGTAATTAGTACGCAGCACTATTCCTGTAATTAGTCGGCAGCAATATTCCTGTAATTAGAACGCAGAACTATTCCTGCAATTAGTACACAGCAATATTCCTGTAATTAGGGCGCAACACTATTCGTGTAATCAGAATGCAGCACTATTCCTGTAATTAGTACACAGCACTAGTCCTGTAATTAGAGCGCAGCACTATTCCTGTAATTATTACACAGCACAATTCCTGTAATTAGTACACAGCACAATTCCTGCAATTAATACACAGCACTATTCCAGTAATTAGAATGCAGCACTATTCCTATAATTAGTACACAGCAAAATTCCTGTAATTAGTACACAGCACAATTCCTGCAATTAGTACACAGCAATATTCCTGTAATTAGTACACAGCACAATTCCTGCAATTACTTCACAGCACTATTAATGTAATTAGTACACAGCAGAATTCCTGCAATTAGTTTACAGCACTATTACTCTAATTAGTGCACAGCCCTAGTCTTGCAATTAGTACACAGCACAATTCCAGTAATTAGTACACAGCACGATTCCAGCAATTAGAACACAGCACTTTTCCTCTAACTAGTACACAGCACTATTCCTGTAATTATTACACAGCACTATTTCTGTAATTAGTACGCAGCACTATTCATGTAATTAGTACGCAGCACTATTCCTGTAATTAGTACACAGCACAATCATGTAATTAGTATGCAGCAATGTTCCTGTAATTAGTAGGCAGCACTATTCCTGTAATTTATGCACAGTGCTATTCCTGTAATTAGATCGCAGCACTATTCATGTAATTAGTACGCAGCACTATTCCTGTAATTAGTACGCAGCAATATTCCTGTAATTAGTAGGCAGCACTATTCCTGTAATTTATGCGTAGCGCTATTCCTGTAATTAGATCGCAGCACAATTCCTTCAATTAGTACACAGCACTATTCCTGTAATTAGAACGCAGCACAATTCCTGCAATTAGTACACAGCACAATTCCTGTAATTATTACACAGCACAATTCCTGTAATTATTACACAGCACTATTCCTTCAATTAGTACACTGCACTTTTCCTGTAATTAGAAAGCAGCACTAGTCCTGTAATTAGTACGCAGCACTATTCCTGTAATTAGTACACCATACTATTCCTGTAATTAGTACACAGCACAATTCCTGCAATTTGTACACAGCACTATTCTTATAATTAGAACGCAGCACCTTTCCTGCAATTGGTACACAGCACTATTCCTGTAATTAGTACACAGCTCAATACCTCTAATTAGTACAGAGCACTATTCCTATAATTAGAACGCAGCACAATTCCTGTAATTTGTACACAGCACAATTACTGTAATTAGTACACAGCACAATTCCTGTAATTAGTACACATCACTATTCCTATAACTAGAACGCAGCACAATTCCTGCAATTAATAAACCGCACTATACCTGTAATTAGTACACAGCACTATTCCTGCATTTAAAATGCAGCACTATTCCTGCAACTACTAAACAGCACTATTCCAGTAAGTAGTACACATCACTATTCCTGCAATTAGAACACGGCACTATTCCTGTAATTAGTACACAGCACTATTCCTGTAGTTAGAATGCAGCACTGTTCCTGTAATTAGTGCACAGCACTATTCCTGTAGTTAGAACGCAGCACTGTTCCTGTAATTAGTGCACAGCACTATTCCTATAATTAGTGCAGCACTTTTCCTTGAATTAGTAAAGAGCACTATTCCTGTAATTAGTTCACAGCACAATTCCTGCAATTAGTAGACAGCTCAATACCTGTAATTAGAACACAGCACTTTTGCTGTAAGTAGTACATAGCACTATTCCTGTAATAGGTACACAGCACTATTCCTGTAATTAGAACGCAGCACTATTCCTATAAGTAGTACACAGCACTATTCCTGTAATTGGAACGCAGCACTATTCCAGCAATCAGTATACAGGACTATTCCTGCAATTAGAACTTAGCACTATTCCTGTAATTAGAATGCAGCACTATTCCTGTAATTAGAACACAGCACGTTTCCTGTAATTAGAATGCAGCACTTGTCCTGTAATTAGAACGCAGCACTATTCCTGTAATTAGTACACAGCACAATTCCTGTAATTAGTACACAGCACAATTCCTGCAATTAGTACACAGCACTATTCCTGTAATTAGAATGCAGCACTATTCCTGTAATTAGTACGCAGCACATTCCTGTGATTAGTACACAGCACAATTCCTGCAATTAGTTTACAGCACCATTACTCTAATTAATGCACAGCACTAATCTTGCAATTAGTACACAGCACAATTCCTGTAATTAGTACACAGCACGATTCCAGCAATTAGAACACAGCATTTTTCCTCTAATTTCTGTATTTCTGTAATTAGAATGCAGCACTATTCCTGTAATTAGTACACAGAACAATTCCTGCTATTAGAACACAGCACTTTTCCTCTAATTAGTACACAGCACTATTCCTGTAATTAGTACGCAGCACTATTCATGCAATTAGTACACAGCACTATTCCTGAAATTAGTACACAGCACTATTCCTGTAATTAGTATACAGCACTATTCCTGTAATTAGAATGCAGCACTATTCCTGTAATTAGAACGCTGCACTATTCCTGTAATTATTGCACAACACTATTCCTGCAATTAGTGCGCAGCACAATTCCTGTAATTAGTACACAGCACTATTCCAGTAACTAGTGCACAGCACAATTCCTGCAATTAGTACACAGCACAATTCCTGCACTTAGTACACAGCACTATTACCGTAATTAGTGCACAGCACTATTCCTGTTCTTAGAACGCAGCACTATTCCTCTAATTAGTATACAGCACTATTCCTGATTTTAGATAGCAGCACTAATGTTGTAATTAGTACATAGCGCTATTCCTGTAATTAGAGCACAGCACTATTCCTATAATTAGTAAACAGCTCAATTCCTGTATTTAGTACACAGCACTATTCCTGTAATGAGAACACAGCACAATTCCTTCAATTAGTACACAACACTATTCCGGTAATTAGAACGCAGCACAATTCATGCAATTAGTACATAGCACAATTCCTGTAATTATTACACAGCACTGTTCCTTCAATTAGTACACTGCACTTTTCCTGTAATTAGAAAGCAGCACTATTCCTGTAAATAGAACGCAGCACTATTCCTGTATGTAGTACACAGCACTATTCCTCTAATTGGAACGCAGCACTATTCCTGCAATTAGTACACAGGACTATTCCTGCAAATAGAACGTAGCACTATTCCTCTAATTAGAATGTAGCACTATTCCTGTAATTAGAACACAGCACTTTTCCTGTAATTAGAACGCAGCACTATTCCTGTAATTAGTAGACAGCACAATTCCTGTAATTAGTACAAAGCACAATTCCTACAATTAGTACACAGCACTATTCCTGCAATTAGTTTACAGCACTATTACTCTAATTAGTGCACAGCACTAGTCTTGCAATTAGTACACAGCACTATTCCTGTAATTATTACACAGCACTATTCCTGTAATTAGTTCACAGCACTATTCCTGTAATTAGTACGCAGCACTATTTCTGTAATTAGTAGGCAGCAATATTCCTGTAATTAGGGTGCAACCCTATTCGTATAATTAGAATGCAGCACTATTCCTGTAATTAGTACACAGGAATATTCCTGTAATTAGTACACAGCACTATTCCTGTAATTAGAATGCAGCACTTTTCCTGTAATTAGTACACAGCACTAGTCCTGTAATTAGAGCGCAGCACTATTCCTGTAATTATTACACAGCACAATTCCTGTAATTAGTACACAGCACAATTCCTGCAATTAGTACACAGCACTATTCCAGTAATTAGAACGCAGCACTATTCCTGTAATTAGTACATAGCAAAATTCCTGTAATTAGTACACAGCACAATTCCTGCAATTAGTACACAGCAATATTCCTGTAATTAGTACACTGCACAATTCCTGCAATTACTTCACAGCACTATTCATGTAATTAGTACACAGCAGAATTCCTGCAATTAGTTTACAGCACTATTACTCTAATTAGTGCACAGCCCTAGTCTTGCAATTAGTACACAGCACAATTACAGTAATTAGAACACAGCATGATTCCAGCAATTAGAACACAGCACTTTTCCTCTAACTAGTATACAGCACTATTCCTGTAATTATTACACAGCACTATTTCCGTAATTAGTACGCAGCACTATTCATGTAATTAGTACGCAGCACTATTCCTGTAATTAGTACACAGCACAATTCCTGTAATTAGTACGCAGCAATATTCCTGTAATTAGTAGGCAGCACTATTCCTGTAATTTATGCGCAGCGCTATTCCTGTAATTAGATCGCAGCACTATTCATGTAATTAGTACGCAGCACTATTCCTGTAATTAGATCGCAGCACTATTCCTGCAATTAGTACACAGCACTATTCCTGTAATTAGAACGCAGCATTATTCCTGTAATTAGAATGCAGCACTATTCCTGTAATTAGTACACAGCACAATTCCTGCAATTTGTACACAGCACTATTCTTATAATTAGAACGCAGCACCTTTCCTGCAATTGGTACACAGCACTATTCCTGTAATTAGTACACAGCTCAATACCTCTAATTAGTACAGAGCACTATTCATATAATTAGAACGCAGCACAATCCCTGTAATTTGTACACAGCACAATTACTGTAATTAGTACACAGCACAATTCCTGTAATTAGTACACATCACTATTCCTATAACTAGAACGCAGCACAATTCCTGCCATTAGTAAACCGCACTATACCTGTAATTAGTACTCAGCACTATTCCTGCAATTTGTACACAGCACTATTCTTATAATTAGAACGCAGCACCTTTCCTGCAATTGGTACACAGCACTATTCCGGTAAGTAGTACACATCACTATTCCTGCAATTAGAACACAGCACTATTCCTGTAATTAGTACACAGCACTATTCCTGTAGTTAGAACGCAGCACTGTTCCTGTAATTAGTGCACAGCACTATTCCTATAATTAGTGCAGCACTTTTCCTTGAATTAGTAAAGAGCAGTATTCCTGTAATTAGTTCACAGCACAATTCCTGCAATTAGTAGACAGCTCAATACCTGTAATTAGCATGTAGCACTTTTGCTGTAAGTAGTACATAGCACTGTAATTAGTACACAGCACTCTTCCTGCAATTAGTACACAACACTATTCCTGTAATTAGTACACAGCACTATTCCTGTAATTAGAACGCAGAAACATTACCGTAATTAGAAAGCAGCACAATTCCAGTAATTAGTACAGAGCACAATTCCAGCAATCAGTACACAGCACAATTCCTGCAATTAGTACACAGCACTATTCTTGTAATTAAAACGCAAGACTATTTCTGCAATTAGTACACAGTACTATTCCTATAATTAGAACGCAGCACAATTCCTGCAATTAGTACACAGCACTATTCCTGCAAATAGTTTACAGCACCATTACTCTAATTAGTGCACAGCACTAGTCTTGCAATTAGTACACAGCACAATTGCTGTAATTATTACACAGCACTATTCCTGTAATTAGTATGCAGCACTATTCATGTAATTAGTACACAGCACTATTCCTGTAATTATTACACAGCACTATTCCTGTAATTAGTACGCAGCACTATTCTTGTAATTAGTATGCAGCACTATTCCTGTAATTAGTACGCAGCACAATTCCTGTAATTAGTTCACAGCACTATTCCTGTAATTAGTACGCAGCACTATTCCTGCAATTACTACACAGCAATATTCCTGTAATTAGGGCGCAACACTATTCGTATAATTAGAATGCAGCACTATTCCTGTAATTAGTACACAGGAATATTCCTGTAATTAGTACACAGCACTATTCCTGTAATTAGAATGCAGCACTTTTCCTGTAATTAGTACACAGCACTAATCCTGTAATTGGAGCGCAGCACTATTCCTGTAATTATTACACAGCACAATTCCTGTAATTAGTACACAGCACAATTCCTGCAATTAGTACACAGCACTATTCCAGTAATTAGAATGCAGCACTATTCCTGTAATTAGTACATAGCAAAATTCCTGCAATTACTTCACAGCACTATTCCTGTAATTAGTACACAGCAGAATTCCTGCAATTAGTTTACAGCACTATTACTCTAATTAGTGCACAGCCCTAGTCTTGCAATTAGTACACAGCACAATTCCAGTAATTAGTACACAGCATGATTCCAGCAATTAGAACACAGCACTTTTCCTCTAACTAGTATACAGCACTATTCCTGTAATTATTACACAGCACTATTTCCGTAATTAGTACGCAGCACTATTCATGTAATTAGTACGCAGCACTATTCCTGTAATTAGTACACAGCACGATTCCTGTAATTAGTAGGCAGCACTATTCATGTAATTAGTACGCAGCACTATTCCTGTAATTAGTACACAGCACCATTCCTGTAATTAGTACGCAGCACTATTCCTGTAATTAGTGCACAGCACTATTCCTGTAATTAGTACGCAGCACGATTCCTGTAATTAGTAGGCAGCACTATTCCTGTAATTTATGCGCAGCACTATTCCTGTAAATAGTACACAGCACCATTCCTGTAATTAGTACGCAGCACAATTCCTGTAATTAGTACGCAGCACTATTCCTGTAATTAGTACGCAGTGCTATTCCTGTAATTAGTATGCAGCAATATTCCTGTAATTAGTAGGCAGCACTATTCCTGTAATTTATGCGCAGCGCTATTCCTGTAATTAGATCGCAGCACTATTCATGTAATTAGTACGCAGTGCTATTCCTGTAATTAGTACGCAGCAATATTCCTGTAATTAGTAGGCAGCACTATTCCTGTAATTTATGCGCAGCACTATTCCTGTAATTAGATCGCAGCACTATTCATGTAATTAGTACGCAGCACTATTCCTGTAATTAGTACACAGCACAATTCCTGTAATTAGTGCGCAGCAATATACCTGTAATTAGTAGGCAGCACTATTCCTGTAATTTATGCATAGCGCTATTCCTGTAATTAGATCGCAGCACTATTCCTGCAATTAGTACACAGCACTATTCCTGTAATTAGAATGCAGCACTATTCCTGTAATTAGCACACAGCACTAACCTGTAATTAGTACACAGCACAATTCCTGCAATTAATACACAACGCTATTCCTATAATTAGTACACAGCACTATTCCTTTAATTAGTACACAGCACTATTCCTGTAATTATTACATAGCACTATTTCTGTAATTAGTACACAGCACTATTCCAGTCATTAGTAAACAGCACTATTCCCTTAATTACTACACAGCACTATTCCTGCAATTAGTACACAGCACTATTCCTGCAATTAGTACACAGCACTATTCCTGTAATTAGAACGCAGCACTCATCCTGCAATTAGTACACAGCACTATTCCTGTAATTTGAACGCAGCACCATTCCTGTAATTAGTAGGCAGCATTATTCATGTAATTAGTACGCAGCACTATTCCTGTAATTAGTACGCAGCGCCCTTCTTGTAATTAGTAGGCAGCACTATTCATGTAATTAGTACGCAGCACTATTCCTGTAATTAGTACACAGCACTATTCCTGTAATTAGTATGCAGCACTATTCCTGTAATTAGTAGGCAGCACTATTCATGTAAATAGTACTCAGCACTATTCCTGTAATTAGTACACAGCACAATTCCTGTAATTAGTACGCAGCACCATTCCTGCAAATAGTAGGCAGCACTATTCATGTAATTAGTACACAGCACTATTCCTGTAATTAGTATGCAGCACTATTCCTGTAATTAGTAGGCAGCACTATTCATGTAAATAGTACTCAGCACTATTCCTGTAATTAGTACACAGCACAATTCCTGTAATTAGTACGCAGCACCATTCCTGTAAATAGTAGGCAGCACTATTCATGTAATTAGTACACAGCACTATTCCTGTAATTAGTATGCAGCACTATTCCTGTAATTAATAGGCAGCACTATTCATGTAAATAGTACTCAGCACTATTCCTGTAATTAGTACACAGCACAATTCCTGTAATTAGTACACAGCACAATTCCTGTAAATAGTAGGCAGCACTATTCATGTAATTAGTACGCAGCACCATTCCTGTAATTAGTATGCAGCACTATTCCTGTAATTAGTAGGCAGCACTATTCATGTAAATAGTACTCAGCACTATTCCTGTAATTAGTACACAGCACAATTCCTGTAATTAGTACGCAGCACCATTCCTGTAAATAGTAGGCAGCACTATTCATGTAATTAGTACACAGCACTATTCCTGTAATTAGTACGCAGCACCATTCCTGTAATTAGTAGGCAGCACTATTTATGTAATTAGTACGCAGCACTATTCCTCTAATTAGTACACAGCACCATTCCTGTTATTAGTACGCAGCACTATTCCTGTAATTAGTAGGCAGCACTATTCATGTAATTAGTATGCTGCACTCTTCCTGTAATTAGTACGCAGCACTATTCCTGTAAATAGTACGCAGCACTATTCCTGTAATTAGTACACAGCACAATTCCTGTCATTTATGCGCAGCACTCTTCCTGTAATTAGAACGCAGCACTATTCCTGTATTAAGTGCACAGCACAATTCCTGCAGTTAGTACACAGCACAATTCCTGCAATTAGCACACATCACTATTCCTGTAATTAGAATGAAGCACTATTCCTTATTTGTACACAGCACCATTCCTATAATTAGTACACAGCACTATTGCTGTAATTAGTGAACAGTGGTATTCCTGCAATTAGAACACAGCACTATTCCTCTAAGTAGTACACAGCACTATTCCTGTTATTATTACACAGCACTATTCACGTAATTAGTACGCTGCACTATTATTGTAATTAGTTGGCAACACTATTCCTGTCATTTGTACACAGCGCTCTTCCTGTAATTAGAATGCAGCACTATTCCTGTATTTAGTACACAGCACAATTCCTGCAGTTAGTACACAGCACAATTCCTGCAATTAGCACACATCACTATTCCTGTAATTAGAATGAAGCACTATTCCTGTTATGTACACAGCACCATTCCTATAATTAGTACACAGCGCTTTTCCTGTAATTTGTACACAGCATAATTCCTAGAAGTAATACACATCGCTATTCTGTAATTAGTAGAGTGCACTATTCCTGTAATTAGAACACAGCACTATTCCTGTATTTTGTACACAGCACTATTCCTGTAATTAAAACACAGCTCATTTCCTGAAATTAGTACACAGCGTAATTCATGAAATTAGAACGCAGCACTATTCCTGCATTAGTACACAGGACTATTCCTGTAATTATTACACAGCACTATTCCTGTAATTAGAATGCAGCACTATTTCTATAATTAGTACACAGCACAATTCCTGTAATTAGTACACAGCACAATTACTGTAATTAGTACACAGCACAATTCCTGCAATTAGTACACAGCACTATTCCTGTAATGAGTACACAGCAGAATTCCTGCAATTAGTTTACAGCACTATTACTCGATTTTGTGCACAGCTCTAGTCTTGCAATTAGTACACAGCACAATTCCTGTAATTAGCACACAGTGCGATTCCAGCAATTTGAAAACAGCAGTTTTCCTCTAACCAGCACACAGCACTATTCCTGTAATCATTACACGGCACTATTCCTGTAATTAGTAGGCAGCAGTATTCATGTAAATAGTACGCAGCACTATTCCTGTAATTAGTACGCAGCACCATTCCTGTAATTAGTAGGCAGCACTATTCATGTAATTACTACGCAGCACTATTCCTGTAATTAGTATGCAGCACCATTCCTGTAATTAGTAGGCAGCACTATTCCTGTAATTAGAACACAGCACTATTCCTGTCATTAGAACACAGCTCAATTCCTGCAATTAATACACAGCAATGTTCCTGTAATTAGTACACAGCAGTATTCCTGCAATTAGTACATAACACTATTCCTGTAATTAGTACACAGCACAATTCCTGCAATTAGTACACAGCAATATTCCTGTAATTAGTACACAGCACAATTCCTGCAATTACCTCACAGCACTATTCATGTAATTAGTACACAGCAGAATTCCTGCAATTAGTTTACAGCACTATTACTCTAATTAGTGCACAGCCCTACTCTTGCAATTAGTACACAGCACAATTCCAGTAATTAGTACACAGCATGATTCCAGCAATTAGAACACAGCACTTTTCCTCTAACTAGTATACAGCACTATTCCTGTAATTATTACACAGCACTATTTCCGTAATTAGTACGCAGCACTATTCATGTAATTAGTACGCAGCACTATTCCTGTAATTAGTACACAGCACGATTCCTGTAATTAGTAGGCAGCACTATTCATGTAATTAGTACGCAGCACTATTCCTGTAATTAGTACACAGCACCATTCCTGTAATTAGTACGCAGCACTATTCCTGTAATTAGTGCACAGCACTATTCCTGTAATTAGTACGCAGCACGATTCCTGTAATTAGTAGGCAGCACTATTCCTGTAATTTATGCGCAGCACTATTCCTGTAAATAGTACACAGCACCATTCCTGTAATTAGTACGCAGCACAATTCCTGTAATTAGTACGCAGCACTATTCCTGTAATTAGTACGCAGTACCATTCCTGTAATTAGTAGGCAACACTATTCCTGTAATTTATGCGCAGCACTATTCCTGTAATTAAAACGCAGCACTATTCCTGTAATTAGTACACAGCACTATTCCTGAAATTAGAACACAGCACTATTCCTGTAATTAGTAGGCAGCACTATTCCTGTAATTAGAAAGCAGCACAATTCCTATAATTAGTACACGGCACTATTCCTGTAATTAGAACGCGGCACAATTCCTGCAATTTGTACACCGCACTATTTCTGTAATTAGTACACAGAGCAATTCCTGTAATTAGTACACAGCTCTATTCCCATAATTAGAACGCAGTAAAATTCCTGCAATTAGTACACAGCATTATTCCTGTAATTTGTACACAGCACTCTTCCTGTAATTATAATGCAGCACTATTCCTGTAATTAGAATGCAGCACTATTCCTGTAATTAGAACGCAGCAGAATTCCTGTAATTAGAACACAGCACAGTTCCTGCAATTAGTACACAGCAATATTCCTGCCCTTAGTAAACAGCACAATTCCTGTAATTAGTACACAGCACTATTCCTGTAATTAGAACGCAGCACTATTCCTGTAATTAGTACATAGCACAATTCCTGTAATTAGAACGCAGCACTATTCCTGTAATTAGAACGCAGCAATATTCTTGTAATTAGAACACAGCACAATTACTGTAATTAGAACACAGCACAATTCCTGTAATTAGTACACAGCACTATCCTGTAATTAGTACACAGCAGAATTCCTGCAATTAATATACATCGCTATTTCAGTAATTAATACACAACGCTAATCCTGTAATTAGTACACAGCACTATTCCTTTCATTAGTACATAGCACTATTCCTGTAATTATTACATAGCACTATTTCTGTAATTAGTACACCACACTATTCCTGTAATTAGAGCACAGCACAATTCCTGTAATTAGTACACAGCACTATTCCTGCAATTAGTACACAGCACTATTTCTGTAATTAGTACACCACACTATTCCTGTAATTAGTACACAGCACTATTCCTGTAATTAGAACACAGCACAGTTCCTGCAATTATTACACAGCAATATTCGTGACTTACTAAACAGCACAATTCCTGCAATTAGTATGCAGCACAATCCCTGCAATTAGTACACAGCATTATTCCTGTAATTAGTACACAGCACTATTCCTGTAATTAGAACACAGCACAGTTCCTGCAATTATTACACAGCAATATTCCTGCCATAGTAAACAGCACAATTCCTGCAATTAGTTCACAGCACAATTCCTGCCTTAGTACACAGCAGAATTCCTGCAATTAGTTCTCAGCTCTATTACTCTAAGTAGTACGCAGCACTAGTCTTGCAATTAGAATGCACCACAATTCCTCTAATTAGTACACAGCACTATTGCTGTAATTAGTGAACAGTGGTATTCCTGCAATTAGAACACACCACTATTCCTAAATTAGTACACAGCGCTATTCCTGTTATATTACACAGCACTATTCCTGTAATTAGCACGCAGCACTATTCACGCAATTAATACGCTGCACTATTACTGTAATTAGTAGGCAACACTATTCCTGTCATTTGTACGCAGTGCTCTTCCTGTAATTAAAATGCAGCACTATCCCTATAATTAGTGCGCAGCACAATTCCTGCAATTAGTACACAGCACAATTCCTGCAATTAGTAAACATCACTATTCCTGTAATTAGAATGCAGCACTAATCCTGTAATTATGACAGAGCACAATTCCTGTAATTAGAACGCAGCACTATTCCTGTAATTTGTACACAGCACTATTCCTGTAATTAGAATGCAGCACTATTCCTGTAATTAGAATGCAGCACTATTCCTGTAATTAGTACACAGCACTATTCCTGTAATTAGAACGCAGCACTTTCCTGTAATTATTACACAGCACAAATCCTACAATTAGTGTGCAGCACAATTCCTGCAATTAGTACACAGCACTATTCCTGTAATTAGTACACAGCACTATTCCTGTAATTTGTACACAGCACTATTCCTGTAATTAGAATGCAGCACTATTCCTGTAATTAGAACACAGCACAGTTCCTGCAATTAGTACACAGCAATATTCCTGCCCTTAGTAAACAGCACAATTCCTGCAATTAGTTCACAGCGCAATACCTGTAATTGGTACACAGCAGAATTCTTGCAATTAGTTCACAGCTCTATTACTCTAAGTAGTACGGAGCACTAGTCTTGCAATTAGAATGCACCACAATTCCTCTAATTAGTACACAGCACTATTGCTGTAATTAGTGAACAATGGTATTCCTGCAATTAGAACATAGCACTATTCCTGTAATTAGCACACAGCACAATTCCTGTAATTAGTACACAGTGCTATTCCTGTAATTAGTGCACAGCACTATTCCTATATTTAGTACGCAGCACTATTCCTGTAATTAGTACACAGCACTATTCCTGTAATTAGAATGCAGCACTATTCCTGTAATTAGTACACAGCACAATTCCTGTAATTAGAACGCAGCACTATTCCTGTAATTAGAACACAGCAATATTCTTGTAATTAGAACACAGCACAATTAATGTAATTAGAACACAGCTCAATTCCTGTAATTAGTACACAGCACTATCCTGTAATTAGTACACAGCAGAATTCCTGCAATTAATACACAGCGCTATTTCTGTAATTAATACACAACGCTATTCCTGTAATTAGTACACAGCACTATTCCTTTAATTAGTACACAGCACTATTCCTATAATTATTACATAGCACTATTTCTGTAATTAGTACACTGCACTATTCCTGTAATTAGTGCACAGCACAATTCCTGTAATTACTACAGAGCACTATTCCTGGAATTAGTACACAGCACTATTCTTTTAATTAGTACACAGCACTATTCCTGCAATTATAACACAGAACTATTTGTGTAATTAGTACACAGCAGTTTTCCTGCAATTAGTACACAGCATTATTCCTTTAATTAGTACACAGCACCATTCCTGTAATTAGTACACAGCACTATTCCTGTAATTTGTATGCAGCACTATTCACGTAATTAATACGCTGTACTATTACTGTAATTAGTAGGCAACACTATTCCTGTCATTTGTACGCAGTGCTCTTCCTGTAATTAGAATGCAGCACAATCCCTGCAATTAGTACACATCACAATTCCTGCAATTAGTAAACATCACTATTCCTGTAATTAGAATGCAGCACTATTCCTGAAATTATGACAGAGCACAATTCCTGTAATTAGTACACAGCACTATTCTTGTAATTAGAACGCAGCACTATTCCTGCAATTAGTACACAGCACTATTCCTGTAATTAGTACACAGCACTATTCCTGTCATTTGAACACAGCTCAATTCCTGCAATTAGTACACAGCACTCATCATGCAATTAGTACACAGCACTATTCCTGTAATTAGATTGCAGCACAATTCCTGCAATTAGTGTACAGCAGTATTCCTGTAATTAGAACGCAGCACTATTACTTTAATTAGCACATGGCACAATTCCTGTAATTAGTACACAGCACTTTTCCTGCAAATAGTACACAGCACAATTCCTGTAATTAGTACACAGCACTATTCCTGTAATTAGAACGCAGCACTCTTCACGTAACTGCACGATTACTGTAATTAGTAGGCAACACTATTCCTGTCATTTGTACGCAGTGCTCTTCCTGTAATTAGAAAGCAGCACTATCCCTGTAATGAGTACACAGCACAATTCCTGCAATTAGTACACAGCACTATTCCTGTAATTAGTACACAGCACTATTCTTGTAATTAGTACGCAGCACTATTCCTGTCATTAGAACGCAGCTCAATTCCTGCAATTAGTACACAGCAATGTTCCTGTAATTAGTACACAGCAGTATTCCTGCAATTAGTACATAACACTATTCCTGTAATTAGTACACAGCACAATTCCTGTAATTAAAACGCAGCACTATTCCTCTAATTAGAAAGCAGCACACTTCCTGTAATTTGTACACAGCACTATTCCTGTAATTAGAACGCGGCACAATTCCTGCAAGTTGTACACCGCACTATTTCTGTAATTAGTACACAGAGCAATTCCCGTAATTAGTACACAGCTCTATTCCCATAATTACTACGCAGTACCATTCCTGCAATTAGTACACAGCATTATTCCTGTAATTTGTACACAGCATTCTTCCTGTAATTATAATGCAGCACTATTCCTGTAATTAGAACGCAGCACTATTCCTGTAATTAGAACGTAGCACAATTCCTGTAATTAGTAAACAGCACTATTCCTTTAATTAGTACACAGCACTATTCCTGCAATTAGTACACAGCACTATTTCTGTAATTAGTACACAGCACTATTCCTGTAATTAGAACGCAGCACTCGTCCTGCAATTAGTACACAGCACTATTCCTGTAATTAGAATGCAGCACAATTCCTGCAATTAGTACACAGCACTATTCCTGTAATTAGTAAACAGCAGTATTCCTGCAATTAGTACACAACACTATTCCTTTAATTAGTGCACAGCACTATTCCTGCAATTAGTACACAGCACTCATCATGCAATTAGTACACAGCACTATTCCTGTAATTAGATTGCAGCACAATTCCTGCAATTAGTGTACAGCAGTATTCCTTTAATTAGTGCACAGCACTATTCCTGCAATTAGTACACAGCACTCATCATGCAATTAGTACACAGCACTATTCCTGTAATTAGAATGCAGCACAATCCCTGTAATTAGTACACAGCATAATACCTGCAATTAGTACACAGCACAATTCCTGCAATTAGTAAACATCACTATTCCTGTAATTAGAATGCAGCACTATTCCTGAAATTATGACAGAGCACAATTCCTGTAATTAGTACACAGCACTATTCCTGTAATTAGAACGCAGCACTCGTTCTGCAATTAGTACACAGCACTATTCCTGTAATTAGAATGCAGCACAATTCCTGCAATTAGAACGCAACAATATTCCTGTAATTAGAACACAGCACAATTCCTATAATTAGTACAGAGCATTATTCCTTTAATTAGTACACAGCACAATTCCTGCAATTAATACAGAGCGCTATTTCTGTAATTAATACACAACACTATTCCTGTAATTAGTACACAGCACTATTCCTGTAATTATTACATAGCACTATTTCTGTAATTAGTACACTGCACTACTCCTGTAATTAGTACACAGCACTATTCCTATATTTAGTATGCAGCATAATTCCTGCAATTAGTACACAGCACTATTCTTTTAATTAGTACACAGCACAATTCCTGTCATTAGTACACAGTGCTATTCCTGTAATTAGTGTACAGCACTATTCCTATATTTAGTATGCAGCACTATCCCTGTAATTAGTAGACAACACTATTCCTATAATTAGTACGCAGCACTATTCCTGTAATTAGTGCACAGCATAATTCCTGTAATTAGTTGAAACCACTGTTCCTGTAATTAGAATGCAGCACTATTCCTGTAATTAGTACACAGCACAATTCCTGTAATTAGTACACAGCACTATTCCTGTTATTAGAACGCAGCACTATTCCTGTAATTAGCAGACAGCACAATTCCTGTAATTAGTACACAGTGCTATTCCTGTAATTAGTGCACAGCACTATTCCTATATTTAGTATGCAGCACTATTCCTGTAATTAGTACACAGCACTATTCCTGTAATTAGACCGCAGCACTATTCCTCTAATTAGTACACAGCACAATTCCAGCAATTAGGACACAGCACTATTCCTGTAATTAGTACACAGCGCTATTCCTGTAATTAGAACACAGCACAGTTCCTGCAATTAGTACACAGCAATATTCCTGCCTTAGTAAACAGCACAATTCCTGCAATTAGTTCACAGCTCTATTACTCTAAGTTAGTACGCAGCACTAGTCTTGCAATGAGAATGCACCACAATTCCTCTAATTTGTACACAGCACTATTGCTGTAATTATTACGCAGCACTATTCCTGTAATTAGTACGCAGCACTATTCAAGTAATTAATACGCTGTACTATTACTGTAATTAGTAGGCAACACTATTCCTGTCATTTGTACGCAGTGCTCTTCCTTTAATTAGAATGCAGCACTATCCCTGTAATTAGTACACAGCACAATTCCTGCAATTAGTACACATCACAATTCCTGCAATTAGTAAACATCACTATTCCTGTAATTAGAATGCAGCACTATTCCTGAAATTATGACAGAGCACAATTCCTGTAATTAGTACACAGCACTATTCTTGTAATTAGAACGCAGCACTATTCCTGCAATTAGTACACAGCACTATTCCTGTAATTAGTACACAGCACTATTCCTGTCAGTAGAACACAGCTCAATTCCTGCAATTAGTACACAGCACTGTTCCTGTAATTTGTACACAGCAATATTCCTGCAATTAGTACACCACACTATTCCTGTAATTAGTACACAGCACTATTCCTGTAATTAGTACACAGCACTATACCTGTAATTAGAACGCAGCACTATACCTGTAATTATTACACAGCACAATTCCTGTAATTAGTAAACAGCACTCTTCCTTTAATTAGTGCACAGCACTATTCCTCCAATTAGTACACAGCACTATTTCTGTAATTAGTACACAGCACTATTCCTGTAATTAAAACGCAGCACTCATCCTGCAATTAGTACACAGCACTATTCCTGTAATTAGAACGCAGCACTATTACTATAATTAGCACATGGCACAATTCCTGTAATTAGTACACAGCACTTTTCCTGCAATTACTACACAGCACAATTCCTGTAATTAGTACACAGCACTATCCCTGTAATTAGTACACAACACTATTCCTATAATTAGTACACAGCACTATTCCTGTAATTAGTGCACAGCATAATTCCTGTAATTAGTTGAAACCACTGTTCCTGTAATTAGAACGCATCACTATTCCTGTAATTAGTACACAGCACAATTCCTGTAATTAGTACACAGCACTATTCCTGTTATTAGAACGCAGCACTATTCCTGTAATTAGCAGACAGCACAATTCCTGTAATTAGTACACAGTGCTATTCCTGTAATTAGTGCACAGCACTATTCCTATATTTAGTACACAGCACTATTCCTGTAATTGGTACACAGTACTATTCCTGTAATTAGACCGCAGCACTATTCCTTTAATTAGTACACAGCACAATTCCAGCAATTAGTACACAGCACTATTCCTGTAATTAGTACACAGCGCTATTCCTGTAATTAGAACACAGCACAATTCCTGCAATTAGTACACAGCACTGTTCCTGTAATTAGAACGCAGCACTATTACTATAATTAGCACATGGCACAATTCCTGTAATTAGTACACAGCACTTTTCCTGCAATTACTACACAGCACAATTCCTGTAATTAGTACACAGCACTATTCCTGTAATTAGTGCACAGCATAATTCCTGTAATTAGTTGAAACCACTGTTCCTGTAATTAGAACGCAGCACTATTCCTGTAATTAGTACACAGCACAATTCCTGTAATTAGTACACAGCACTATTCCTGTTATTAGAACGCAGCACTATTCCTGTAATTAGCACACAGCACAATTCCTGTAATTAGTACACAGTGCTATTCCTGTAATTAGTGCACAGCACTATTCCTATATTTAGTATGCAGCGCTATTCCTGTAATTAGTACACAGCACTATTCCTGTAATTAGACCGCAGCACTATTCCTCTAATTAGTACACAGCACAATTCCAGCAATTAGGACACAGCACTATTCCTGTAATTAGTACACAGCGCTATTCCTGTAATTAGAACACAGCACAGTTCCTGCAATTAGTACACAGCAATATTCCTGCCTTAGTAAACAGCACAATTCCTGCAATTAGTTCACAGCGCAATACCTGTAATTAGTACACAGCAGAATTCCTGCAATTAGTTCACAGCTCTATTACTCTAAGTTAGTACGCAGCACTAGTCTTGCAATTAGAATGCACCACAATTCCTCTAATTTGTACACAGCACTATTGCTGTAATTATTACGCAGCACTATTCCTGTAATTAGTACGCAGCACTATTCAAGTAATTAATACGCTGTACTATTACTGTAATTAGTAGGCAACACTATTCCTGTCATTTGTACGCAGTGCTCTTCCTGTAATTAGAATGCAGCACTATCCCTGTAATTAGTACACAGCACAATTCCTGCAATTAGTAAACATCACTATTCCTGTAATTAGAATGCAGCACTATTCCTGAAATTATGACAGAGCACAATTCCTGTAATTAGTACACAGCACTATTCTTGTAATTAGAACGCAGCACTATTCCTGCAATTAGTACACAGCACTATTCCTGTAATTAGTACACAGCACTATTCCTGTCAGTAGAACACAGCTCAATTCCTGCAATTAGTACACAGCACTGTTCCTGTAATTAGTACACAGCAGTATTCCTGCAATTAGTACACCACACTATTCCTGTAATTAGTACACAGCACTATTCCTGTAATTAGTACACAGCACTATACCTGTAATTAGAACGCAGCACTTTGCTGTAATTATTACACAGCACAATTCCTGTAATTAGTAAACAGCACTATTCCTTTAATTAGTGCACAGCACTATTCCTCCAATTAGTACACAGCACTATTTCTGTAATTAGTACACAGCACTATTCCTGTAATTAAAACGCAGCACTCATCCTGCAATTAGTACACAGCACTATTCCTGTAATTAGAAAGCAGCACAATTCCTGCAATTAGTACACAGCACTATTCCTGTAATTAGAATGCAGCACTATTACTATAATTAGCACATGGCACAATTCCTGTAATTAGTACACAGCACTTTTCCTGCAATTACTACACAGCACAATTCCTGTAATTAGTACACAGCACTATCCCTGTAATTAGTACACAACAGTATTCCTATAATTAGTACACAGCACTATTCCTGTAATTAGTGCACAGCATAATTCCTGTAATTAGTTGAAACCACTGTTCCTGTAATTAGAACGCAGCACTATTCCTGTAATTAGTACACAGCACAATTCCTGTAATTAGCACACAGCACTATTCCTGTTATTAGCACACAGCACTATTCCTGTTATTAGAACGCAGCACTATTCCTGTAATTAGCACACAGCACAATTCCTGTAATTAGTACACAGTGCTATTCCTGTAATTAGTGCACAGCACTATTCCTATATTTAGTATGCAGCACTATTCCTGTAATTAGTACACAGCACTATTCCTGTAAATAGTACACAGCACTATTCCTGTAATTAGAACACAGCACAGTTCCTGCAATTAGTACACAGCAATATTCCTGCCTTAGTAAACAGCATAATTCCTGCAATTAGTTCACAGCGCAATACCTGTAATTAGTACACAGCAGAATTCCTGCAATTAATTCACAGCTCTATTACTCTAGGTTAGTACGCAGCACTAGTCTTGCAATTAGAATGCACCACAATTCCTCTAATTAGTACACAGCACTATTGCTGTAATTAGTGAACAGTGGTATTCCTGTAATTAGAACACAGCACAGTTCCTGCAATTAGTACACAGCAATATTCCTGCCTTAGTAAACAGCATAATTCCTGCAATTAGTTCACAGCGCAATACCTGTAATTAGTACACAGCAGAATTCCTGCAATTAGTTCACAGCTCTATTACTCTAGGTTAGTACGCAGCACTAGTCTTGCAATTAGAATGCACCACAATTCCTCTAATTAGTACACAGCACTATTGCTGTAATTAGTGAACAGTGGTATTCCTGCAATTAGAACACAGCACTATTCCTCTAATTAGTACACAGCACTATTCCTGTTATTATTACGCAGCACTATTCCTTTAATTAGTACGCAGCACTATTCACGTAATTAATACGCTGTACTATTACTGTAATTAGTAGGCAACACTATTCCTGTCATTTGTACGCAGTGCTCTTCCTGTAATTAGAATGCAGCACTATCCCTGTAATTAGTACACAGCACAATTCCTGCAATTAGTACACAGCACAATTCCTGCAATTAGTAAACATCACTATTCCTGTAATTAGAATGCAGCACTATTCCTGAAATTATGACAGAGCACAATTCCTGTAATTAGTACACAGCACTATTCCTGTCAGTAGAACACAGCTCAATTCCTGCAATTAGTACACAACACTATTCCTGTAATTAGTACACAGCACTATTCCTGTAATTAGTACACAGCACTATTCCTGTAATTAGAACGCAGCACTATTCCTGAAATTAGAATGCAGCACTATTCCTGTAATTAGTACACAGCACTTTACTATCCTGTAATTAGTACACAGCACTTTCCTGTAATTATTACACAGCACAATTCCTACAATTAGTTCACAGCACTATTCCTTTAATTAGTGCACAGCACTATTCCTGCAATTAGTACACAGCACTATTTCTGTAATTAGTACACAGCACTATTCCTGTAATTAAAACGCAGCACTCATCCTGCAATTAGTACACAGCACTATTCCTGTAATTAGAATGCAGCACAATTCCTGCAATTAGTACACAGCACTATTCCTGTAATTAGAACGCAGCACTATTACTATAATTAGCACATGGCACAATTCCTGTAATTAGTACACAGCACTTTTTGTGCAATTACTACACAGCACAATTCCTGTAATTAGTACACAGGACTATTCCTCTAATTAGTACACAGGACTATTCCTCTAATTAGTACACAGTACAATTCCTGGAATCAGTACACAGTGCTATTCCTTCTTCTCGAGGGCACACAACTTTGTACGTTTCGCCCGGGACCAGGACAGCCAGGATCCAAGGGCTATTGGATTCACCCAGATCTCGGGATTCTCACAGGTGCAGGGTGAGATTGACTGTACTTATGTGGTGCTCAGGTCTCCATCGCTAAACTCGGTGGACTTCATCAAACACAATGGCTTCCACTCACTGAATGTGCAGCTAGCATGCGCCCACCAGAAACACATCCTGCAGGTGTGCACATGGTTTCCAGGGAGGGTGCATGATGCCTACACCCTGAGTCGCTCGCAGATCCCTGGGTCCACGGAAGCTGCAGGGATGGCTCTTCGGGGACAAAGGCTACCCGCAGAGGCCGTGGCTGATGACACCCGTGCGGCAGCCTCAGACTGCTGCAGAGCGACACTATAATGAGTCTCATGCTGCAGCTCACAACTTGGTGGGGCAGACCATCGGGATGCTGAAGATAAGATTCTGCTGCCTGAACTGGTCTGGTGGAGCCCTGCAATACAGCCTGCAGAGGGTGTCACGCATCATCATCGTCTGCTGCACCCTTTACAACCTGGCGCTGCAACGGGGAGAGGAGCTGGTTGAGGAGGAGAGGTCTCCTCCGATGAGGAAGGCACCGGCGGGGATGAGGGTGAGGAGGTCCTCGGTGGTGATGATGGCGGGGAAGAGGCTTTCACACTGGCTAGACAAGGCAGGCACAGTCGGGAGGCCCTCATAACTGCTAGATTTGTGGAGGATGATGACGACATGCAATGAGGTGTCCCCGTAGATCCTCACATCACAGTTGTGAATGTTTGATTCCAATCTGGCTTATCTCAGGAGCAATACCCTCTGTGAGAATGCTTCTGTCATGGAGATGCAGTGGAGGCCATAATAGTCACTCAATTGCAGGAGGATGATGACAACATGCAGTGAGGACACTCCATAGATCTTCACATAGCCTCTGAGAATGTCTGACTCCTGTCTGGCTGAGGGCTGCTCGCTTGCGCTCTGTGATCAGGGTCATTTCAGAGACACAGCCGTGAAACTTTAGACACATCTGATGCTGTGTCAGCCTTCAGCACCTCAGCCCTTCAGGAGCTGGTGCACAGCATCACTGGTCACAGATGCTGGTGTGATGGGGGCCAGCCCCACCTTAAAGGTGCTGAGAGCACACAGAGAGAATGATGGAACTCTGTGGCGCCTGCCCACTACATTCTGGCAACAATGACCAGCACCGCCGAGGTGCAGGTATCAGTAATGTTTCCAGGGAGTGTGAGGCTGGACCATCACTTTGGTCTGAAGGCTGCACAGAGCACAGGGAAGAGGCCCTGGACTGAGACACCTGCCTTTATCTTGTGCAGAAAGGTTTCACATCTGAGTGACAGGAACACTGCTCATCAGAACAGTTGGCAGGGAGACATTCTTGGGAGTTTATTGACAATAGTGAACATTATGTACAAGTGATTAACACCCATGCCCAGGCTCTGCAAATAATTCTCCTTAACTGTCCTAAACCTGTGTACTAATTACAGGAATACCGCTCTCTCGTAATTAGGACAGTGCTGTGTACTCATTACAGGGACTGTGCTGTGTACTAATTACAGGATAAGTGCTTTGTCCTCATTGAAGGCACAATGCTGTGTGCTAACTACAGGGACAGCTGCACACTAAGGGTTGCACAGACTGGATGTGGGATGAAATTTCCTCTGGCTGGTAGGTCTTGAACAAACAGTCACAGTCTCAGTTTACAGGGTAAACCATTTAGGACTGAGATGAAGAGAAACTTCTTCACTCGGAGGGTGGTGAACCTGTGGAATTCTCTACCACTGAAGGCTGTGGAAGCCAATTAATATATTTAAGAAAGAAATAGATTTCTGGACTCTAAAGGTGTCGAGGGGTATGGGGAGAGAGCAGGAGTACGGCGTTGAGATAGAGGATCAGCCGTGATCATATTGAATGGCGGAGCAGGCTGGAAGTGCTGAATGACCTACTCCTGCTCCTATTTTCTATGTTTCTAATTACAGGTAGAATTGTGTGCTAATTAAAGGAACTGTGCCATGTACTAAAGATAGGTCAACCATGTACTAATTACAGGAACAGTGCTGTGTGCTTCTGACTGAATCGCTCTGTATTAATTACAGGAAGAACCATGTACTAATTACAGGAACTGTGTTTAATACTAATTACAGGAAAAGTGTGGAAATTAGATAATTAATCGAAGAGAAAAGATTAATGGATGTGGGAAGCAGGTGGCTTGTAGGGCATGCTTGCTTGCTCTTGCCAGAGGGCTGGCACAGTGATGATGGGTCAAATGGCCTCCTTCTATGCTGTTACCATTCTAGGATTCTATGATTGCAGGGAGCAGTACTGTGCAAGAATTAATAAAAGTACCATGTACTATTTACAGGACAATTGCCATCTACCAATAGTATTGTGTACTATTTACAGGATCAGTGTTGTATACTAATTATAGGAACAATTGTGTGCCAAATATAAGATGTGTTGTGTACCACTTAGTGGAATCACCGTGTACTAATTTGTCATCTGGTAGTGCAGAACTTGAGTATTGTTGAAAAAACATATGTTGTTGAAGCGTTTCATCTTGTACTCATCAGGACAATTCACAAGAATACCAAATGTAAAGGAAGCAACAACTTATACTTCATGAGAAGAGAGTGCTGAACAGCTTGTACACTTAGGCTCCACTCAAGGCTCCTCCCAACTTTCCTCTTTGAATAGTATCATCGTAACCATCTATTTCCTGCTCCCCCCACCCCACCCCTCATTTGCTTGTCTAGTTTCCCCTTAAATGTATCTATACTTTTCAGTTCAATTGTGTTATCGAGTTCCACATTCTCACCACTCTTTAGGTGAAAAAGTTTATTCTGACCCTATTGGATTACTTGGTGACTCTCTTATATTGATGATCTCTAATTAATGCTCTTCCCCACAAGAGGAAACATTCTGTATCCACTCTATCAAAACATTTCATGATTTTAAATCCCTCTATTATGTCACACCACAGCTGCCTTCTTTCAAGAGAAAAGAGACCAACCTGTCAATCCTTTCCTGATATGAATACCCACACATTTCTGGTATCATCCTTGTAAATCTTCTGTGCACCCTCCCAGTGCCTCTATATCCTTTTTATAAAAAGGTGACTAGAACTACATGCAGTAAAGTAAATGGGGTTGAACCAACGTCGACATATGTTTAGGATAACTTCCCTACTTTTCAATTCTATTCCTCCTGAAATAAAACTTTGGGCTTGGTTTGCCTTTTTATGGCCTTGCTTATCTGTGATGCAACTTTTAGTGATTGGTGTATTTGTATTCTGAGATCCCTTTCTCTACCCCACGTAGACTTTCAACTTCCACGTAATGTGGCCTCACTACTCTTCCTATCAAAGTGTGCTACCTCACAATTATCTGTGTTGAACTTCATTTGCCAATTATTTGTCCATTCTGAAAGTTTATTCATGTCCTCCTGTAATTTATTGCAGTCCTCTTCAATATTGATTATCCTCCCAATTTAGTGTCACCCAGGAATTTAGAAATTGTGTCTTTGATTCCAAACTCCAAATCGTTAATGTAAATGGTGAACAGCAGTGGTCCCAGCACTGAGCCTTGTAGAACACCATTTCCCACCTTCTGGCACTCTGAACAACTACCCTTTGTTCCCACTTTCTGCTTTCTGTCTTGAAGCTAGCTAGCAATCTATTCTGCCACTTGTCCTGATTCCATATTCTCTGACCTTGTTCATTATTCTATTATGGACAACTTATCAAAGACCTTTTGAAAACCAGATAAATCACATCTACTGAATTACCATTGTCTACTCTCTGTTACCTCCTCAAAAAATTCAGAAGGTTGGTCAAGCAAGATTTTCCCTTTTGAAATCCATCATTTCTATAGTTTTGATGGGCTGAATGGCCTATTTATGTACCATAATTTTTATCTTTTATTCTTTCCTTTCGTCGGAATTCCATTATTTTTCTACCAGTGATGTTAAGCTGTCTGATCTATAATTTGCTGAACACGTTCTGTCCCCCTTCTTAAGCACAGGAATTACATTAGCTATCCAGCCATCCATTGGCACTACAGCTTTGCCTAATGAATGATTAAATATTAACATATGAAAATATCAAAGGGAGTGGTACAGCAGGGATAGGAAGTTAGTTACAGGACACAAGAGAGAGAGCAAGGCTGAATGGGGAGTACAACTAAGGGGAGTTCTATTAGACAGAGGGCACAGGGAGGGCAGGGAATGGGACTGAGGGGATAGTTTTCAAAGAGAGGGCACAGTATTGAAAATGAAGATCAAGTCATAACAGAATTCTTAAAGGGCCAGTGGTATGGGAAACTAATAGGCCAGCCATTGTTCAATTGGTAGCAATGTCAACTCGTAGTCCCAGGCTTGTGGGTCTCACACCAGAGACTTGGCTGAATCATCCTGGCTGACACTCCAGTGCAGTACTGAGGGTGTGCTGCACTGTTGGAGATGTTAAACTGGGGGCCTCTTGTGGACATACAAGATCCTCTGACATTAAATTGACTGTAAAATGCTTTGGGACATCCTGAGGCTGTGAAAGGTGCTATGTAAATGTAAGTAATTTTCATGGTTGAATCATAACTCTGGTGCAAAAAAATGTCGAAGTGTTGTTTGCAAAATCCTGAAGTTGCTGAGTAGAATTGAGCCTTTTGCTAGAGTTCAGCTGAAAGAGCAGGTGATAGAGAGAGACAGCTGAGTATAACTTTGGAAGCGACAGATTATTTAGCTGGAAATTGAAGAATGAATTATTTAAAATGAATGATCGAGAACACTTTGAGAGTCCGAAGCTCCGTTTCACTATTTCTTGGTTGTAGCAGTACAGAGGAGTAGAGACATGTCATCAAGAGGGTAGGTATGCTCCCTTCATCAAACACAGCTCCAGGTTTGAGCACAGCTCCCTAACAATGACATGGTTTACTAGCATGGTCAAGTCACCAACTGGAAAGGTACTTGAAGCTAAGGACAGCATTGCCAATAGCAAGGTCCTCGTAGGTCAACTATCCTGTGACTGATATCAGTCAATGTGCACTCCACATTTATATTAAAGAGTTGATAGATATTGATAGATAAATCAGCAGCTTTATTTCAGGTTCTATGTACAGCCCTGCAATACTTATTGCCTACTGATCAGCAGCAAAATGGAAAGGAACCTTTCAGTTTTCAATAGCGGCCTGAAGGAGATCATTCATCCCAGAGCCAATCCCGTCCTGTCCTGTGTGAGACTCCTCTTACATTTCAGTACCTCCATCAGCAACATCAGCCTAACCAAGGCACAAACTCTCTCTCTCTCTCCCTCTATGTCTGTCTGACATTCAACTACATGGGAGTGACGCTGAGGGTCAGTGTCAGAGGAGTGGACACTTTCGGGGGAGAGGATCAGTGTGAGGGGGAGAGGGGGAGAGGGAAAATGTGAGGGGTGAGGGCAAAGAGTCAGTGTGAGGGGGAGGGGGCAGTGGGGTTAGTGTGAGAGGGTGGGGCAGGGGATCAGTGTGAGGGGGTGCAGGGCAAGGGGGTCAATGGGAAGGGGAAGGGGCAGGGGGTCAGTGCAATAGGGAGGGAGGTGGGTGGGTCAGTATGAGGGGTCAGGGCAAAGAGGTCAGTGAGAGGTAGTGGGGCAGCGGGTTCAATGTGAGGGGACAGGGCGGGGGGGTGGGATCAGTGTGAGGGGTTAGAGCAGGGGGGGTCAGTCAGTGGGACAGGGCATACTCAGGGATGGTGATGGTGGGACATTATCTGTAAGATATGATTCCGTGAGGATGACTATGTCAGGCTGTTGCTTGACTAGTCTGTGAGACAGCTCTCCCAGTTTTGGCACCAGCCCCCAGATGTTAGTAAGGAGGACTTTGCAGGGTCGACAGGGCTGAGATTGCTGCTGTCGTTTCCGGTGCCTAGGTCAATGCTGGGTGGTCTGTCCAGTTTCATTCTTTTTTTGAGACTTTGTAGTGGTTTGATACAACTGTGTGGCTTGCTCGGCCATTTCAGAGGGCATTTAAGAGTCAAAAACATTGCTGTGGTCTGAAGTCACATGTAGGCCAGACCAGGTAAAGATGGTAGATTTCCTTCCCTAAAGGACATTAGTGATCCTGATGGGTTTTTATGACAATCGGCAATGGTTTCATGGTCATCATTAGACTTTTAATTCCAGATTTTTATTGAGGGGAAGAGGACAGAGGATCAGTGTGTGGGGGAGAGGGGCAGGGGGTCAGCATAGGGGGAGGAAGCAGAGGGTCAGTGTGAGGGGGAGGGGGCAGGAGATCAGTGTGAGGGAGATGGAGGCAGGGGGTCAGTGTGAGGGAGATGGAGGCAAATGGTTAGCGTGAGGGGGAGTGGGGAAGAGGGTCAGTGTGAGGGGGAGTGGGGAAGAGGGTCAGTGTGAGGGGGAGCGGGGAAGAGGGTCAGCGTGAGGGGGATTGGGGAAGAGGGTCAGTGTGAGGGGGAGTGGGGAAGAGGGTCAGTGTGAGGGGGATTGGGGAAGAGGGTCAGTGTGAGAGGGAGCGGGGAAGAGGGTCAGTGTGAGGGGGAGTGGGGAAGAGGGTCAGTGTGAGAGGGAGTGGGGAAGAGGGTCAGTGTGAGGGGGAGTGGGGAAGAGGGTCAGTGTGAGAGGGAGTGGGGAAGAGGGTCAGTGTGAGAGGGAGTGGGGAAGAGGGTCAGTGTGAGGGGGAGTGGAGAAGAGGGTCAGTGATAGGGGGAGTGGGGAAGAGGGTCAGTGTGAGAGGGAGTGGGGAAGAGGGTCAGTGTGAGAGGGAGTGGGGAAGAGGGTCGGTGTGAGGGGGAGTGGGGAAGAGGGTCAGTGTGAGGGGGAGTGGGGAAGAGGGTCAGTTTGAGGGGGAGCGGGGAAGAGGGTCAGTGTGAGGGGGAGTGGGGAAGAGGGTCAGTGTGAGGGGAGAGGGGAAGAGGGTCAGCGTGAGGGGGAGTGGGGAAGAGGGTCAGCGTGAGGGGGAGCGCTAGTGAGTATCGAAATAGGAGGTTAATCCAGATGAATGCGTGGCTGGAGAGATGGTGTAGGAGGGAGGGCTTTAGATTTCTGGGACATTGGGACCATTTCTGGGGGCGGTGGGGCCTGTACAAGGTGGACCGGTTGCACCTGAACCGGAATGGGACCAACATCCTTGCAGGGACGTTTGCTAGTGCTGTTGGGGAGGGTTTAAACTAACTTGGCAGGGGGAAGGGACCCTGAGAGGAGGTTCAGCAGGGAGAGATGCACAGCCAGAATTAGAAGAGAGAGCAAGTGAGTCTGGAAGGCATAGAAATTATAGTCCAGTTAAGGCACAAGGGAGTTTGGCAAGGTTGGATGGTATTTATTTCAATGCAAAGAGTCTGATGAATAAGGCAGATGAGTTGAGGGCACAAATTAACACGTGGAAGTATGATGTCATTGCTACCACAGAGACATGGTTGAGAGAGGGATTGGCAGCTCAATATTCCAGGATATATCGGCTTCAGGCAAGACAGCGAAGGAGGTAAAAGAGGAGGGGGTATCGCAATATTGATCAAGGAATCAATTACAGCAGTAAGGAGGGATAACATCTTAGAAGGCACCTCAAATGAAGCCATATGGGTAGAACTTAAAAACAGAAAAGGAGCAATCACATTGCTGGGAGTGTACTACAGGTCACCAAACAGTCAGAGAGAAATAAAAGAACAGATATGTAGGCAAATTTCAGAGAAGTGTAAAAATAATAGAGTAGTAATAGTGGGGGATTTAAATTTCCCCAACATTAACTGGGCTAGTCATAGTGTGATAGGTTTAGAGGTAGCGGAATTCTTAAAATGCATCCAGGAGAGCTTTTTAAGTCAATACGTAGAATGTCCGACAAGAGAGCGGGTGGTCCTGGACTTAATTTTAGGGAATGAAGCCAGGCAAGTGGTAGAGGTATCAGTGGGGGAGCATTTTGCAGATAGTGATCATAACTCTGTTAGCTTCCAGGTTGTTATGGAAAAGGACAAGGATGGGCCAGAAATCAGAGTTCTAAATTGGGGGAAGGCCGATTTTAATAAGATCAGATATGATTTGGCCAGAGTGGACTGGGAGCAGCTACTTTTAGGTAAATCTGCATCAGAGCAGTGGGACTCATTCAAGAAGAAAATAGGGAGAGTACAGGGCCAACATATTCCAGTAAAGATAAAGGGTGGGACCAACAAATCCAGGGAACCCTGGATGTCAAGGGATATACAGGATTGGATAAAGAGAGAAAGGGAGGCTTATGGCAGACACTGACCGAGGGCTCAAAACAGCAGAAGTCCTAGAAGAGTATAGAATGTGTAGGGGGGAACTTAAAAAGGAAATTATGAGAGCGAAAAGGGGGCATGAAAAAACATTGGCAGGTAAAATAAAGGAAAATCCGAAGTTATTTTACAAGTACATTAAGAGTAAGAGGATAAGTAGGGAAAGAGTAGGGCCCATTAAGGACCATAGTGGTAATTTGTGTGTGGAGCTGGAAGACGTAGGTAGGGTTCTAAATGAATACTTTGTGTTGGTGTTCACAAGTGAGAGGGACGATGTGGGTATGAAATCAGGCAGAAGATCTGTGATATAATTAAATAAATTAGCATAGAAAGGGAAGAGGTTCTAAGTGGTCTGGCAGACTTAAAAGTAGATAAATCTCTAGTCCCGGATGAAATGTATCCCAGGCCCTTGAGTGAGGCAAGGGAGGAGATAGCAGGGGCGCTGGCAATAATTTTCAATACCTCTCTGCCCACAGGAGAGGTGCCAGAGGACTGGAGGACAGCCAATGTGGTACCGTTATTCAAGAAGGGAGGAAGAGTAAACCAGTGAACTACAGGCCAGTCAGTCAAACCTCAGTGGTGGGGAAACTATTGGAAGCAATTCTGAGGGACAGAATTAATGTACACTTGGGAGAGGCAGGGATTAATCAAGGACAGTCAGCATGGTTTTGTTAAGGAGAGGTCACATCTGACCAATCTGATTGAATTTTTCGAAGAGGTGACCAGGTGTGTAGATGAGGGCAATGCATTTGACGTAGTCTACTTGGGTCAGTGTGAGAGGGAGTGAGGAAGAGGGTCAGTGTGAGGGGGAGTGGGGAAGAGGGTCAGTGTGAGGGGGAGTGGGGAAGAGGGTCAGTGTGAGGGGGAGTGGGGAAGAGGGTCAGTGAGAGGGGGAGTGGGGAAGAGGGTCAGTGTGAGAGGGAGTGAGGAAGAGGGTCAGTGTGAGGGGGAGTGGGGAAGAGGGTCAGTGTGAGGGGGAGTGGGGAAGAGGGTCAGTGTGAGGGGGAGTGGGGAAGAGGGTCAGTGAGAGGGGGAGTGGGGAAGAGGGTCAGTGTGAGAGGGAGTGGGGAAGAGGGTCAGTGTGAGGGGGAGTGGGGAAGAGGGTCAGTGAGAGGGGGAGTGGGGAAGAGGGTCAGTGTGAGGGGGAGTGTTGAAGAGGGTCAGGGTGAGGGGGAGTGGGGAAGAGGGTCAGTGTGAGAGGGAGTGGGGATGAGGGTCAGTGTGAGAGGGAGTGGGGAAGAGGGTCAGTGTGAGGGGGAGTGGGGAAGAGGGTCAGTGTGAGGGGGAGTGGGGAAGAGGGTCAGTGTGAGGGGGAGTGGGGAAGAGGGTCAGTGTGAGGGGGAGTGGGGAAGAGGGTCAGGGTGAGGGGGAGTGGGGAAAAGGGTCAGGGTGAGGGGGAGCGGGGATAGAAGCGTCAGTTTTGGGAGCGGGAAAGAGGCTCAGTTTTGGAAGCGAGGAAGAGGGTCATTTTTGGGAGGGGGGAAGAGGGTCAGTTTTGAGAGCGGGACAGTGCATCAGTGTCCATTCTTCATGTATCGAAGTTCGGCCGCTATTGGACTGCGGGAGTCCTGACATTTAGCACATGCTTCATTTCCATGTACAATGCAATCACTCGTCAGATAACAACCTGGAAATATTATAGATAAAAACAAAAAACTGCAGATGCTGGAAATCCAAAACAAAAACAGAAACAGAAATACCTGCAAAAACTCAGCAGGTCTGGCAGCATCGGCGGAGAAGAGTACAGTTGACGTTTCGAGTCCTCATGACCCTTCAACAGAAAATATTATGCTGCTCTCAGTGAATGTGAATCCTTCAGATTGTCATAAAAAACCCAAGTCGATGGACTGCTGTTGATGCCGCTCTGATTCATATGTGACTCCAGTCTCACTGCCATTGTGGATAACTGAAACTTGACCATGCAAACAGCTCAGTCATGCTGCCAATGGTCAGTAACTGGTGATCCACATTGATGCTCATATCAGAAGGATAAATAATTAAAAACACATGAGAATCACCTCCTTAAAGCCGGTGTGTAAAGTTCACTTCCGATTATTGATCTGTATTATGCAGGTGCCTCCTCTCATTTGCTGCATTGTGACAACCATTTCTCAGAACAGGGCATCTGAATTTTACAATGATGACTGCAACATATCTTTCAATATTTCAATCAATATTTTGATAAAAACATAATTATCCTGCAACTGTGAAGGGAGATTGAATAGCCTCGAACTATAACGTGTCAATTAGTTAAATCCTCTGTATAAAGTGTTTGATCTATACTGAAAATGATAAAGAGGTTTCCAACAATTCAGACCGTCAAACCAGATTGCACAGCAAATCCATCTCCATCAACACTATTATAAAAATAACACTCAAACAGTGAGCAGTCTTTTTCACTTTCTACCTGGCCTTCTATTGGGACTAGAGTGATCACCTATTGGGATTAGGGTGACCTACTGAAGTTGGGAAGATCTGCTGGAGTTAGGGGGCTCTCCTGCTGGGGTTAGGGAGATCTGCTGGGGTTAGGGGGCTCTCCTGCTGGGGTTAGGAAGATCTGCTGGGGTTAGGGAGATCTCCTGTGGGTGTCTGTGTGGTCTTCTATTGGGGTTAGGGAGATCTGTTGGGGTTAGGGAGATTTGCTGGGGTTAGCTGTAGAGAATTTTGTTTCAGTTTGTAGGAAGTCCAAAATGAGGGTCCATCAGTCACTAATAAACCTAAGAGGAGATTCAGGGGAAACCTCTTCACCCAATGACAGTGAGAATGTGCAACTTGCCAACATGGGGAGTGTATGAGGGATAGGAATCAAAGGATAATATGTCAAGAGTTAATGTAGAAATGTTGTGGGGAGGTTCATGAGGACCATAAATAACAATGGCAAACCCCACCCCCGTTGGGGGGGAAGTGCGGGCGTGCACAGGCGCATTTCCGATCGGCGCCCCTGATTGGGGGTGCACCGCCATTTTATGTGGGCGGGCCAATTAAGGCCTGCCCAGCGTGATGTCCGCCAGGAAGCGCTATGCGCTCCCTGTGTGGGTGGGGGGGTGGGCATTCCCTGAGCCAGGAGTGCTAAGTGCTGCCTCAGGGAGATCGGCTGCAAATTAAAACTTTTATTAAACATGTTTACAAATGTTCCCTGCCATGTCCCTTCATGTGACATTGAAACCTTTCTTAAAAATTTAAATACCCTCAGAAAACCTCATCCTGCCCGCGGATGAAGTTTCATGCTTTTTCAGGTGGCTGCCAGCGCTCCCAACCTGCCCGCCAACCTTAAGGTTAGATGGGCAGGTCCGCTAATTGCTTTAATTGCTTTTTGAATGGCCTCAATAGGCCCCCGCCAACCTGAAAATGCGAATGACACGGGATGGTGTCGGGAGTTCCGCCAGAGGTCATTCCGCGTCGATGCGTCATTTTACGCATCGACGAGCTGGCCCCGCCCCCGCTCGTCAACCGGGAATTCCTGGCCAATGTAGACTTGTTGGGTCCAAGGACCTGCTTCTGAGTGGTACATTCTCAGTCTATCTGTTCCATTCACATGGTATCCGGGAAAACATCGCTATCTTGGCTTCATGGTTAACACGTCTGTATGAATGATCTCTCTCTGAAGGACTTCTGCTATCAATGACGGGTCATGCACAGTGTAGTCCCAGCCACCTCTCACAAGCAGCTGCACTACAAATGTGTGTCATCTTGACTGACAGCAGATTTAGTCGTAAGTGAGGGTGTTTTTAAGGCTTTAAGATCTGCTACCTGAATACATTGCTCAGGACTGTTGTCAGACAGCACTCGAATGTGAGCAGTGTCCTGCATTGAACACCTTGTGTAGCTGTTTATCATTATGTTATTACTGGGGTCTGTTCAGAGTGCTTCTCAGGAGCTGACTTAGTGATGAAGCTAAAGTTGAATGGTTTGACAGATCTGTCAGTGAGAGTCCAACTGATTTACAGATGTGAGCTGCTTCTCATATTTAATGACAGGCTCAGGTACAATCTTTGCTGCTGTTTGTTATTCCACTCAGGCTCAGGTACAATCTTTGCTGCTGTTTGTTATTCCACAGTCTATACTGTTGTCTGAATAAAAAACAACACTGTAACTGAGACAGAGACAGAGACACAAGTGCTCTGGTTCAATGCTGCAGACACACTCAGAGAAGGAGGATGATAGGTTCATTGTTCAGTCTGTGATCTGCTCAGTACAACTACCCTCCCCACTACTGGAAAAGACAGGCTTAGGCTGACCTGGGATCCACTACCTTTCTCGCTAACCAAATCCTGCCCCCATCTCCCCACCTCCTCAAAAGGTTGCCTGCTTGCCTGTTGGCTAAGAGAAGGCCATTCAACTTCAGCTTCATCACTAAGTCAGCTCCTGAGAAGCACTCTGAACAGACCCCAGTAACAATGCAATGATAAACAGCTACACAAGGTGTTCAGGCTTGATAGCAAAAACCGTTAAGGTGAAAAAATTGCTGCTTGACCAAATGTTGAGGTCTCAGAGACCAGACGCAGTGTGTGGATAGTCTCATCATAGTAGCAGGGACAGGAACATCATAGAGAAATGAACAAGACTGGGAAAGACTGAGGCAGTGTCATCATTGACAGAGAATCTCCCTGTATCCCTCACTCCCGCCTTCTCCCCATATCCCTCACTCCCACATTCTTCTCCCCGTATCCCTCACTCCCACCTTCTCCCCATATCCCTCACTCCCACCTGCCCACCTTCTCCCCGTATCCCTCACTCCCACCTTCTCCCCATATCCCTCACTCCCACCTGCCCACCTCCCCATATCCCTCACTCACACCTACCCACCTTCTCCCCATATCCCTCACTCCCACCTGCCCACCTTCTCCCCATATCCCTCACTCCCACCTACCCACCTTCACCCTGTATCCCACACTCCTACCCACCTTCTCCCTGTATACCTCACTCCCACCTACCCACCTTCTCCCCATATCCCTCACTCCCACCTACCCACCTTCTCCCCATATCCCTCACTCCCACCTACTCACCTTCTCCCCATATCCCTCACTCCCACCTACTCACATTCTTCCCTTATCCGTCACTCCCACCTATCCACATTCTCCCCGTATCCCTCACTCCCGCCTTCTCCCTGTATCCTTCACTCCTACCTACCCATATTCTCCCCGTATCCCTCACTCCCACCTTCTCCCGTAACCCTCAATCCCTCCTATACACCTATACAGGGCATAAGAGTACTACACAGGAACATACACAAGGCATACACAGGAACACACACAGGACATACACAGGAACACACACAGGACATACACAGGAACGCACACAGGACATACACAGGAACACACACAGGACATACACAGGAACGCACACAGGAACACACATGGACATACTCAAGACATACAGAGGAACATACACATGACATACAGAGGAACACACACAGGACATACACAGGAACACACACAGGATATACACAGGACATGCACAGTACTATGCAGGACATAAATGTTGGAGACAATACAAAATGGATTTACAAAGATGCTACCAAATCTCTAAACCCATATACGCCCTTTAGACTGAATTGTCCATTTTTCAATGTGGTGGTGGGTGGGACCCGCTGCACGTTTCCCACTGGTTGGAATGGTGGGTATTCGCTCCCTATTCTGCGCTTGGAAGCTCATTAATTATGCACATATGAGCATCTCTCCAAATCACCTGGCGGGTGGGGAACTGTTTCATCCCCCCCCACCATTACCTAACAGGGTTGAAGGACTGGGTGCATTATTTAAACGCTGCCTGAGCACACACATCTCACTCTCTCCAGCCCGTTGTCTCAACAAAGAACAAAAAAAAGTACAGCACAGGAACAGGCCCTTCAGCCCTCCAAGCCTGCGCCGATCATGTTGCCTGTCAAACTAAAACATTTTGCACTTCTGGGGTCCGTATCCCAATTCCCATCCTATTCATGTATTTGTCAAGCTGCCTCTTAAACACCACTATCGTACCTGCTTCCACCACCTCCTCTGGCAGCGAATTACCCTCTGCGTAAAAAACTTGCCCCGGACATCTCCTCTATAGTTTTATCCTCTCACCTTAAATCTATGTCCCCTACTAATTGACTCTTCCACCCTGGGAAGAAGCTTCTGACTATCTACTCTGTCCATGCCACTCATAATTTTGTAAACTTCTATCAAGTCGCCCCTCAATCTCCGTCTCTCTAGTGAGAACAATCCGAGTTTCTCCAACCTCTCCTCATAGCTAATAACCTCCAGACCAAGCAGCATCCTGGTAAACCTCCTCTGCACCCTATCCAATGCCTCCATATCCTTCTGGTAATGTGGCGACCAGAATTGCATGCAAATTTTCCAAGTGTGGCCTAACCAAGGTTCTATACAGCATGACTTCCCAGCTTTTATACTCAATACCCTTGCCGATGAAGGCAAGCATGACATATGCCTTCCTGACTACCTTATCCACCTGCGTTGCCACTTTCAGTGACCTGTGGACCTGTACATCCAGATCCCTCTGCCCGTCAATGCACTTATGAGTTCTGCCATTTACTGTATAATTCCTACCTGTATTAGGCCTTCCAAAATGCATTACCTCACATTTTTCCTGATTAAACTCCATCTGCCATTTCTCCCCCCAAGTCTCCAACCGATCTATATCCCGTTGTATCCTTTGACAATCCTCTTCACTATCTGCAACTCCTCCAACCTTAGTGTCGTCTGCAAACTTTCTAATTAGCCCAGTTACATTTTCCTCCAAATCATTTATGTATACTACAAACAGCAAAGGTCCCAGCACTGATCCCTGCGGAACACCACTAGTCACAGCTCTCCATTCAGAAAAGCACCCTTCCACTGCTACCCTCTGTCTTCTATGACCAAGCCAATTCTGTATCCATCTTGCCAGTTCACCTCTGATCCCGTGCGACTTTACCTTCTGCACCAGTCCGCCATGAGGGACCTTGTCAAAGGCCTTACTGAAATCCATGTGGATAACATCCACTGCCCTTCCATCGTCGATCATCTTTGTCACTTCCTCGAAAAACTCAATCAAGTTAGTGAGACATGACCTCCCCTTCACAAAACCATGCTGCCTCTCACTAATACGCCCATTTGCTTCCAAATGGTAGTAAATCCTGTCATGAAAAATCTTCTCCAATAATTTCTCTACCACTGACGTAAGGCTCACCGGCCTGTAATTTCCTGGATTATCCCTGCTACCCTTCTTAAACAATGGAACAACATTGGCCATTCTCCAGTCCTCTGGGACCTCACCCATAGCCAGTGAGGATACAAAGATTTCTGTCAAGGCCTCAGCAATCTCTTCCGGAGACCGTTAGAATTTCTGCCGACCAGAAGAAGGCGGCTGCACCCCGCTTCTACCACAATGCTCTGCAGGGGAATAGGGCAGCATTGGGATGTGCTTTATCCAGGGACGGCTCCAAGAAGCACACCGGCCTCACCAATCCGCCCTGGGAGGCTGCAGCAGAGCAGGTTGGCATGGCCGGTCACTGTACTTGCAGTGCCATCCAGTGTAAGAAGAGGATGAATGATCTCATACACTCTGCCAAGGTAAATCAACCTTCAACTCTCTCCTATATCAAACTCTCATTATGAAATCATGTACTCAAAGGGCTCCTCTCTTCAGGGATCTCACACAACCATTCGCCGGGGACGCACATCACCACTGATTTGCTCACAGAGACTTTCACATCACCACCATCTCATCTGTCATGCTGCTTACACCCCATCCTCAGCCCCTTCCAGGCAGGGCTCACCACACACAAAGGGCATGCATCTCTCCCAACCTCATCTCCCAACCTCCCAACCAGCTCTTCTCATCACGTGCTTTTCTTTTGTCTTCATCCAGTCCAAGCTGGCCCACAACAAGAGGGAAAGATCCCAGACCGGAGGAGGGACAGCCAATGTCGTGCTCAAATTCGAGGGGGCTGCTGCTGAGCTGGCTCCTGTGGGGAGGGGCGATCGAATTGCCCCAGCAGCCTAGTATGGATGACACTTCCATGAATTCATCACATCATGACATTCACAGTGAGTGGCATGCAATCTTGTAAACCAAAACTCTCTTCTCTCTCTTATGTTGGCCAGCCTTGTGGGCCTCGATGTGCAGATACCGTAAAGCCCCAGGCCCCAGACCACTCAGAGGAGGAAGCCACGGAAGAAAAACCATCACTGCCCTCACCCGCACCCTTAACCAACGCAGAGACACACACCTCAGTGGGGCATAGCTCTAGGTTAGGCTCGAGCTCACCTACTGGGGAACACCTCACTCACCCATCTCCACAGCAGCTGGAGGCAGGGACAGCCCAGACCTCTGGCACTCATAGAGTTGCTGGAGATGAGCCACCCACCAAGTCCAAGTCGGATGATGAGCCTCTGTGAACAGCCCCCAATACAATGCTGGAGATGTACTGACCAGTGGACGAACATCAGGCAGATATATGGCAGTCACTCAGCAGACTGGGGGAAGGATAAAGGAGTCAGTCCACGTTCTGTCTGATGTCATGTTCTGACATGCGAGCGCCTCGAGGTCACCATGTTGGTGGCCATTATGGAGATCTTCAACCAGCAGGTTCTGCCGGATTTGCGCTCAGCTCTGGACTCCATGGACACACACCCTGGTGGGCACCATCTGTTTCTAGACGAGACGGGGGGCAAGGAACCTTGACTTCCCTCCAGATGCTCCTTTTCCTCATGGAGTCAGGGCGGGGCCCTTGGGAACCCACAGGGAGGATGAGCATCAGCTGGACACCCCTGGGCCTCCTCTCAGGACACTCCAAGGGTGTTCAGCCACTCACAGCCCCCTCTGCCTGTGACCCTATCCACACCAGCTGCTCAGGCCGCCAAAGGCGCATCTGCCCCTCAGCAGGTGACCCTTATCATGCCGGGGCCCTCCAGGCCTTGGGCCACCAGAGGACGTCTGCCAAGGTCATCACAGACATCAGGACGTAGCAATTAGCAGCTGCCTCCACCTCTGCTGCGGATGTCAGGGCTGCACCCAGGAGTAGCTCTAGAGTTAGGAAAGTTAAATATTGAAATTACTTTTGGGTCATGGGTGTGCTGTCAGTGTAAAAATATTGCACTTCGTTCATACATTTGATCTTTATGTGAATGGCTTGGTCAACCCAAGGCATTGTGATTATTTACACATGAATCCATATTTCAAGGTTTAGCCAGCCTCCCACTCAGTGATAGTCTCCCGCTGTGAGATTCACATTCATGTAATGTCCCCCTCACTCAAGAGAGTCTCTGTACCTTTGTGTGATATCATGGAGATATGTTACAATCTTTATTGGAAGTGTGTGATTAAAGCGCTTTTCTTCCTCGTGATACACCATTGTAACAGGCAGCTCAGCAGCCTTGAGTGATTAGCAGCAGTTGTGTCTCCTCAGTGGTAGCACCAAAGAACAAGACCTGGATGGGAGGAGGTGATCCCCAACCATGTCCTCACCTGACTGCCCGCTGTAGTTTCTCATTAATGTGGTGACGACTGCAGCAAGTAAGTTGCCGCAGTGTTCTCACTGTCTCTCACTTCCCAGAATGAGTGCATACAGGGTGCACTGTCAACCTTCTTAGAGATCATGGTCTGGTCAATCATGAGGCAGGAAGGTGCAAGTCTGAATGCTGAACTTGCTCTTGATGTGACTGGTTGGACATCCCTTTCAATGAAATGGAACAGGCATTCAGGGAGAGGAGGCATGTGACCATCTCCCATTGCCTTCACTTTACTCCCCCTGCAGTTTTCTGGCAATTAACATGGCACGGGCACACCTCCCACACCCTGCTTCCTCGATGTATCATCCCATGGAAGCTGACCCTCATCTCCCTCTTCCGGACCCTAATCCTCCTGCTCATCATCCTCCAATGAGCTCTCATCCTCCTCCCGGTCATCCTCTGGCAGGGGGTCACCTCTTTGCTTGCAACATTGTGAAGGGTGCAACACACTGCGATGCTGCAGGAAACCCTGTCGGGAGTGTATTGGAGTGAACCCCCTGAGTGGTCCAAGCACCTGAAACACATCTTCAGAAACCCTATGGTCTGCTCTATAAGGGAGGGTGTGGCGTTGTAAGCAGCTTTGTACCTCTCCTTGGAATGACTCTGAGGGTGATGCACCAGTGTCATCAGCCAGAGTTTCAGTGGGTGCCCCTTATCCCCAAGCAGCCATCCCTGCAGATGTAATGGCCCCTCAAAAATCTCAGGCACCTGGGAGTGACTCAGGATGTAAGAGTCATGGCAACTCCGAGGGTACTGTGCACAAACGTGCATGATGTGCTACCGGTGAACACACATCAGTTGTACATTGATGGAATGATATCCCTTGTGGTTTATAAATATTAGGGGCTGTTGCCATGGAGCCCATATAGCCACTTGGGTGCAGTCTATTGCACCCTGTACTCACGGGAAGCCTGAGACGGTGGCGAAGCAGGTGAATCTCGCAGCCTGGCTATCTTCATCGAGTGTAACCTCACACAGTGATGTGCCTTGCTGTCGGGGGCATCTGTCTGTGATGGATGCTGAGATGTCAGACAGGGGCCCTGGATCCCTGGAATGATCTGCAGGCAAAGAATCGAGTATGGCGGTGACTTTCAAGGCCACTGGCAGGGGATGTCCTCCCACTCCACGGGGTGTTAGCTCTTCATGATGAATGTGGCACATGTGATCCACCAAAGTGCAGTACAGGTGCAGGCGTGGCAACATTGTCCCTCATCACTTGTAGATAGGAGGGTCATCTTTGGTCAACTCTAGGTCTAGCTAGTTGCCTTGGTGGTCTGGGTCTACCCTCCTGATCCTCGTCTTCTTGCTGTGGCTCTCCTGCACCCTGGACCTCAGGCAGGACCTCCTCCTGAAGCTGTGCTCAGCGGCGCATGTCCCTCCTTCTCCTCCTCCCATTGTATTAAAACCCTCAAGAAGGCAGCAATGAATCCTGGATCCATTAGTGATAGTTTGAGCAGATTACTGATTAACGGGTGAATATAGTGAAGCTCTCAGTCTGTAGCCAAAATGAACTGTAATGGTCTAGCCTTGTCGCTGATACAGCCTTGTATCTAGGATGCTAACAGATACATCGAGGTGACCAAGATGCCATCATTGAGACTTAACATCTCAATCCCTCAGCAGTTGGAGAAGGTCTGACCTGTGTGACCTGGCCTAGCTCAGTGCTCCAATCTCTGATCGGACATAGTAATTAACAATCAATTGCTCGTGATTACTGACTGGATGCCTTTTGATCCTTTAGGGATGCCAATCCTAGAAAGCACATGAAAGTCTTTCATTGATGGGATGTCATACAAGCAGCACCTGTGCCTCCTTAATATTGCCTGAATTTCCAATTTCCACATTCCTGTGTGTTAATGTTGAGATGCAGTGACTGTGATGTTAAGACTCATACATTTCCCTGTTACAGCGCAGCAAAAGGCAAGGGTTTCAATGGCTGGCTTTGCGAGGAGCTCTTCCCCCTTTCTCTCAGCTTTGACACCTGTTTAACCTTGTGGCACCAAGTTAGAGCCCCCTTTTACCCCAGAAAGGGCCCCTTAGTCCTGCAGTGTGCTCCTCCCACACTGCCTCAAACCCCTCCCCGGCACATTCACTGCCACTTTCAATGTATAACTACGTCAAAACTTTGAGAGTGTAAGATGGTGGTTCTGCACTATTGTTTCGAGACCAGTTTCAATGCTCTTCCTCTCATTGTCCATGTCCCAGAAAGCTATCTGGAACCTCACAGTGTGAGGGTAGAACCCCCTCCTGCTATTCTCCAGTCTCCCCCAATAACACTGGATCCCAGAGTTGTTGTGGTCAACATTCCTGCCCTCCTTCCCCACTGAGCCCATCACTGCTGACGTCCCCATGCCCCATGTGGACCTCACCCCTCCCAATCTAGAGGCTGTGTGTATGGTCACATACTGAGGTGACCCACTCCCAGGAGAGTTTCACATATCACTCCCCCCGTCTTTATTATGTGTTCCCCGAACGCAGGCTGCAGATGCCTCACATAACCATCACCATTCCACATTCAGCCCAGTACAGAGACAGACAAGGCCATGGGCAGCGACTGTGAGCCAGCTCTGCACAACAAGCTGTGCATTATTGCAATTGAGCACACAGCCCTTGCACCTCCCTGGAGCTGGGGTACACTGTGATCACCATGAATAGCCCTGCAGCATAGGCCACTGCACCCCAGCACTGTCTCAACGCTTTGACTCTTGACAGTGAGATCCACAGAACCCAGGACTGTCTCTAATCTCTCACTCCTGACTGTAAACCCCAGGACTGTTTCTATTCTCTCACTCCTGACTGTAAACCCCAGGACTGTCTCTAATCTCTCACTCCTGATTGTAAACTCCAGGACTGTCTCTACTCTCTCACTCCTGATTGTAAACTCCAGGACTGTTTCTATTCTCTCACTCCTGACTGTAAACCCCAGGACTGTCTCTAATCTCTCACTCCCGACTGTAAACCCAAGGACTGTCTCTACTCTCTCACTCCTGACTGTAAACTCCAGGACTGTCTCTAATCTCTCACTCCCGACTGTAAACCCAAGGACTGTCTCTACTCTCTCACTCCTGATTGTAAACTCCAGGACTGTCTCTATTCTCTCACTCCTGACTGTAAACCCCAGGAGTGTCTCTACTCTCTCACTCCTGACTGTAAACCCCAAGAGTGTCTCATTCTCTCATTCCTGACTCTAAACCCCAAGAGTGTCTTATTCTCTCACTCCTGACTGTAAACCCCAGCAGTGTCTCTACTCTCTCACTCCTGACTGTAAACCCCAGGACTGTCTCTACTCTCTCACTCCTGACTGTAAACCCCAGGACTGTCTCTACTCTCTCACTCCTGACTGTGAGACCCAGGACTGTCTCTACTCTCTCACTCCTGACTGTAAACCCCAGGACTGTCTCTATGCTCTCACTCCTGACTGTGAGACCCAGGACTGTCTCTACTTCGACCTGATGGCCCCAGACCAAGGACTTTGACTTTCACAGAGTTCCCCCATTGCCCTCATGACTGAACACTATACAGTCTCCCTTCCCACCCACCCCCCACTTATGAGTCTCCGAGTGACCCATCCTCTCCCATCCATACATGTGGCATCCCCCCCACCCCCTTGTTTGTTAGCGTTTCTGTTCCCCTTGTTGGGCTCCAGCTTTCCACACCTTGGTCTCACCTCTGCCAACTGTCTTTTCCCTCCCCCCTCCCCCAACCCCTTGCAAAGCCTTCCTACCCCTTTGCCTCCCGTGCTCTTGCTATCCTTTCCCCCCACCTTCCTATGGTGAAAATGCTGGTCTCTGATCATTCAGTCCTGTCTGCATTCTGCACAGTGGTGTCTTTCAGGACAATGGTGACACCCACCAGGAGCAGACCACCCCTACACCGCTCCTCCCCCCAGTTACAATACTGGTCTCTGTTTGAGTGTTGAGCCCTGCCTGAGTATCGCTGCACAGTGATGTCCTTGTGACTATAAAGGCAGCCGCCAGGAGTAGATCAACCCTACAGCCCCAGCAATGTGGCATTGCATCGAGACTGGCACAGCATTGTGGAAGGTGGGCTACCTGTGCTGCATTCACCTGGAAGTCACGAGTGAAGCGAGGTCCAACCAGTACAAGCCAGTCTTTATCAAATGGGATCAGACCGACATGATTTCCCGCTGGCGAGATTGGGAGGCGGCAGGTGATTCCACTAATGTAATGAGTGTTCATCAGATGGTAATGCAAGTGGCATTCACTACGGAGTGGGATACCTGACCCGCCATTAACTCGCCATCAGGAAAGTCACAAACTCTCCTCAGGCTGCCAGGTTTCCGACTTTTTGCCTCCCACTAGATTCTCCGCTCCTGCCCTCCACGAAACCCACCGTGAGCAGGATGGGAAAATTCCACCCTTTGAATGGGAAGTGACATTTTGCTGGATGGCTATAGGTGGCTGTGGCACTCTGCCAGTGGGCCTCAGCCTAACGCCCCGACATGGAGCACAAGTATATCGTGTCCCTGCAGGCTTAGAGGAAGCAGACCATCAGGCTACAGCCTCTCCAGCCCCCAGGCCCTGACACCACAACCACACCCTTGGTCATCTCCAGCTGTGTAGCAGACAGGCTTCAGGAACACCCCGGAGGCAGTCCCAGCAATGCCATCTCCCCTGACAGACACTTTCCAGAGCTGGCAGTGGGGACCAATGCTGGACAAGCAGTTGACAGAGCCAGGTATTATCTCAAGCAGCTACACAGCTTACTCCAAGTACCACGAGTTCCTTTTCCTCCAACACCAAGTGTGGAACAAGGGAATATGGTTGTCTTAGACCAAAAGAAAATCAGGCTGATTTGTGCACCATCTGGCCAAATTCAACCCCGAGTGACAAATCAGCATAGAAATTCTGTTAAACCATGATCCCCAGACCATGAATCAATTGAACCTTAAAATATAATGCAGCTTTGAAAAGAAATGAAGGAAAGTATTTTAGGCTTCCAAAAAACAACATGAGAAATATGCAATTCCAAAACACCAAACCTGATGAATTCAGCAGAGTTCTTTGTGGCTGCTGCAGGGACTCTCACTGAGTCCTGGTTTGGTAACCAATCAGTTGATTATTTTTCAATAGACGGGTTTCTTCATTTCTCAAAGTGTTGCTCAGTTCAAAGGGTGATGGTGTGCTGGTGTATTCTAAACAGGAACTCAATCCAACCTCACTCCATAACGTTACACTTCCAGCAGATCTTGAGACAGTGTGGGTCCTCCTCTTAGGCCCCTGTTTCCACAGAGATGTCTCATTGCTGCCGTATACTGACTGCCTAATTGCAGTAAGGAATCTGAATTAATCGCACACCTAATCAAAGCAGTCAACAAAACTTGTTTTGGCCACCCGAAAGGAGGATTTTTCATCCTGGGAGATTTCAATCGAGTGAACACTGACCTGATTTGTAATAATACTGTACTTCAGCAGAAAGCAGATACAGCTACAAGAAGGAATGCAGCTTTGGATAAGATTTTAGCCAACCTGCATCCTCACTACAAGGAGAGTGAGATCATGTGCCATCCTGGTAATAGTGACCATAACTCCATCTTCTGGTCTCCTCGATAGCCAACCAATGTATCAATAAGGTGTGTGCTGAGGCCAATCAGGGGTTCCGATTCCCGAGCGTTCAAGCTACTGAATATCAACTCACACTTGACCTGAGGTACTCAATGCTTCTACTCTTCTACTAAATGTGTCACATTTTACAGCTCCTTGCTGTCAGTGTTTAATTTATACCTTCCTGGTAAGGGTGTTTGAATTCATCAAAGCAAAAAAGCTTGGATCACCCCTAAGGTGAAGTCTCATATCTGTAAACATCAAAGGTTTTTTCACAGTGAGGGATTCCAGGAGTACAGGAAAAAGATCTAATGAGGCACTGCAAAAGCTCTTCTATAGTGATTGGGTAATGCAGTTGAAGAAAGATCATTGTGATATCAACACATTAAACTGATGACATCACCAGTCTCCCCAGCTCATTGCAGCTCCTAATGGGGCTCAGACCCCACCACTCTTCATCATCCACATCATTAATAAATATCTCACAAATGTTGCTGATGATATGGTACCTCAGGACTTTTAGAATTGTAGAATTACAATTCTACTGGCAAGAAATCCCCTTGTGATCCAACCATTGGGAAGTCTTCCAAAAGCTCTTGAGAATTAAAACCTGGAAGATCAGTTAGTGCAGCCAAGCTTATCTGACTCTTTGCCTGAGTTTAATGGACCATAAGACGTAGGAGCAGAAGTAGGCCATTCAGCCCATCGAGTCTGCTCCATCATTCAATAAGATCATGGCTGACCTGATAATCCTCAACTCCACCTTCCTGCCCTTTCCCCATAACCCTCAATTCCCTTACTGACTGAAAATATGTCTATCTCAGCCTTGAATATACTTAATGACCCAGCCTCTACAGCCCTCTGCAATAAAGAATTCCACAGATTGACTACCCTCTGAGAGAAGAAATTCCTCCTCATCTCTGTTTTAAATGGGCACCCCCTTACTCTGAGATTATGCCCTCTGGTTCTAGACTCTCCCACAAGGGGAAACAACCTCTCAGCATCTGCCCTGTCAAGCCCCCTAAGAATCCTATATGTTATATGTGTTCCGTTTTGTGATGTCCTGAATGCTTCCTTGGCCAAGGGAATAGTTCCACATCAATGGAAGAAAGCAACTGTTATTCCAGGACTCAAGAAACCACCAGTAACACGAGGCAAGCGTTGCCCTATTGCCCTGACAGTCTACTTTCAAAGATTGCTGTGAAGTTTATGACTTTTTCTTCCCAAAAATATACTTTATTCATAAAATTTGTAAAAGTACACTACAAAAGCATTTCAAATTGAATATTACAGAAAGTGCAATAGGATTCAACTTTTCTCTGTACAGAATGTTCCACTCTGAGCTGCCCCAATACAATTGCAATACTCTTGGCATTTACAATATACGTTCCATGGCAGGGGCCTGTGAATGTAGACACATTCAGCAGGTAACAGGCAAGTGGTGGACAGGATAGTAAAAATAATGTTGAATTAAAATCATATTAAAATTACAATCCAATACGCCATTCCTAAATTACAGGCACTGATGTACATATAAATCTCATCATTTAAATACTTCAGTGAGCATTCGAATCACATAAGGAATAGAGCAACATCAGTACCCTTCCATCTTACACCTTATCGTGCCGAATTAACTCTGAGTTGCCTTGATTGCTCTGGGTATCTTGGTGGTAACCAATTCTGAAATTGGGTAGTTTAAAAAAATAAAAGCCCATGGGATCCAGGGGAATGGAACAAGCTGGATACAAAATTGGCTCAGTGACAGGAAACAAAGGGTAATTAATTGTTGATGGATGATTTAGTGACTGGGAGGCTGTTTCCAGTAGGGTTCTGCAGGGCTCAATACTAAATATTATTTGCCACTTGTCAGCCCAAGCCTGGATATTGTTCAGGTCTTGCTGCATTTGGACATGGACTCATTCACTACCTGAGGAGTCACGAATGGTGCTGAACATTGTGCAATCATCAGCAAACATCCCCACTTCTGACCTTATGATGGAAGGAAGATCATTGATGAAGCAGCTGAAGATGGTTGGGCCGAGGACACTATCCTGAGGAACTCCTGCAGTGATGTCCTGAAGCTGAGATGACTGACTTCCAACAACCACAACCATCTTCCTTTGTGCTAGGTATGACTCCAACATGCAGAGTTTTCCCCCTGATTCCCATTGACTCCAGTTTTGCTAGGGCTCCTTGATGCCACACTCGATCAAATACAGCCTTGATGTCAAGGGCAGTCATGTTCATCTCACCTCGGGAGTTCAGCTCTTTTGTCCACCTTTGAACCAAGGTTGTAATGAGGTCAGGAGCTGAGTGGCCCTGGCGGAACCCAAACTGGGCGTCAGTGAGCAGGTTATTACTAAGCAAGTGCCGCTTGATAGCACTGTTGATGACTCCTTCCATTACTTTACCGATGATCGAGAGAAGGCTGATGGGGCAGTAATTGGCCGGGTTGGATTTGTCTTGCTTTTTGTGTACAGGACATAGCTGGGCAGTTTTCCACATAGCTGAGTAGATGCCAGTGTTGTAGCTGTACTGGAACAGCTTGGCTAGAGGTGCAGCAAGTTCTGGAGCACAAGTCTTCAATACTATTGCCGGAATATTGTCAAGGCCCATAGCCTTTGCAGTATCCAGTGCCTTGAGCTGTTTCTTGATATCACATGGAATGAATTGAATTAGCTGAAGACTGGCATCTGTGATGCTGGGGACCTCTGGAGGAGGCCGAGGTGGATCATCAACTCGGCACTTCTGGTTGAAGATTGTAGCAAATGCTTCAACCTTCTCTTTTGCACTGATGTGCTGGACTCCTCCATCATTGAGGATGGGGATATTTGTGGAGACTCTGCCTCCAGTGAGTTGTTTAATTATCCACCACCATCCATGACTGGATGTGGCAGGACTGCAGAGCTTAGATCTGATTCATTGGTGTAGGATTGCTTAGCTCTGTCTATCACTTGCTACTTATGCTGTTTGGCATGCAAAGTAGTCCTGTTTTATAGCTTCACCAGGTTGACATCTCATTTTTAGGTATGCCTGGTGCTGCTCCTGGCATGCCCTCCTACACTCTTCATTGAACCAGAGTTGATCCCCTGGCTTGATGGTAATGGTAGAGTGGGGGATATGCTGGGCCATGAGGTTACAGATTGTGTTCGAGGATAATTCTGCTGCTGCTGATGGCCAACTGCACCTCATGGGTACCTAGTCTTGAGTTGCTAGATTTGTTCGAACATTTAGCACGGTGGTAGTGCCACACAACACAATGAATGTATCCTCAATGTGAAGGCGGGACTTCGTCTCCACAATGACTGTGCGGTGGTCACCCCTACCGATACTGTCATGGACAGATGCAGGTTGGTGAGAATGATATCAAATATGTTTTTCCCTCTTGTTGATTCCCTCACCATCTGCCGCAGACTTAGTTTAGCAGCTGTCCTTTAGAAGTCCGCCAGCTCGGCCAGTAGTTGTGCTACCGAGCCACTCTTGGTGATGGACATTGAAGTCCCCCATCCAGAGTACTTTCTGTGCCCTTGCCGCCCTCAGTGCTTCCTCCAACTGATGTTCAACATGGAGGAGCACTGATTCATCAGCTGAGGGAGGGCGGTACGTGGTAATCAGCAGGAGGTTTCCTTGTCTATGTCTGACCTGATGCCATGAGACTTCATGAGGTCCAGAGTTGATGTTGAGGACTCCCAGGGCAACTCCTTCCCGACTGTATACCACTGTGCCACCACCTCTGCTGTGTCTGTCCTACCACTGGGACAGGACATACCCAGGGATGGTGATGGTGGGACATTATCTGTAAGATATGATTCCGTGAGGATGACTATGTCAGGCTGTTGCTTGACTAGTCTGTGAGACAGCTCTCCCAATTTTGGCACCAGCCCCAGATGTTAGTAAGGAGGACTTTGCAGGGTTGACAGGGCTGAGTTTGCCATTGTCAGTTCCGGTGTCTAGGTCGATGCTGGGTGGTCCGTCCGGTTTCATTCCTTTTTTAGTGACTTTGTAGCGGTTTGATACAACTGGGTGGCTTGCTCGGCCATTTCAGGGTCAACCACATCGCATGTAGGCCAGACCAGGTAAGGACAGCAGATTTCCTTCCCTAAAGGACATTAGTGAACCAGATGGGTTTTTACAACAGTTGACAATGGTTTCATGGTCATCATCAGACTTTTAATTCCAGATTTTTATTGAATTCAAATTCCACCATCTGCCGTGGCGGGATTCGAACCTGGGTCCCCAGAGCATTACCCTGGGTCTCTGGATTACTAGTCCAGCAACAACATCACTACGGCATCGCCTCCCCCTAATGGAAAAGAAAATGTGCTAGCTTGGTTGTTCAGGAATCTTCAGTTAGCTTTCTCATGCCTGCCTTGAACGTTTGAACTGCCCTTTCAGCCAGTTCATTTGAGGAAGGGTGGTATGGTGCAGTTTTCACGATTGATACCGTTGAAACTCAACACTTGTAAATGCCGTGCCGTTATCGGAAACAACTACTTCCGGTAGACCATGAATGGCAAAACTCTGACGTAGTTCCTCAATTGTTGCGACCGACATTGGTGACTTCACCTCATATGCGTCCAACCATTTTGAAAGGGCATCGACAATGAGCAGAAACATTCTTCCCAGGAAAGGTCCAACATAGTCAATGTGTAACCGCACCCAGGGTCTATATGGCCACTCCCATGGGTGTAATGGAGCTGTCACTGGCAACTTTTGCAGTTGCTGACATTGCACACAGTGCTTTACTAAACTCTCTATTTCACCATCCATCCCAGGCCACCATAGGTAGCTGCATGCCATGGTCTTCATTCGGGGAATTCCTGGATGGGCACTGTGTAATTCAATTAAAAATGTCCCCTTCCCTTTGGAGGAACTATCACTCATGCTCCGCACAATAAGATGCCATCCTGGCTGGTTATTTCTTGTCTTCTGTTGAAGTACAGTTTCATTTCATCAGATCCTGGCTCCTGAGACCAACCATGTAGCACTTGTTTTCGTTCCTGAGATAGGACTGAGTCCTGATTTGTCCAGTCTCTGATCTGTCAACCACATATTGGCGAGAAATCTAAGAAATTTAACAGTAAAACAAGTTCCTGTGGAACTGGGATGTGTTCATCATTTTCTTGTAAAGACAAATGATTAAGGTCATTGATGTTTGCGATTTGATTGCCAGGCCTATGTATGAAAGTGTATCCGTATGCTGCCAGGACTAAGGCCCTATTAATATTTCTGTATCTCCTTTCTAGTGCAGACTTTAATCTCGGCCTTCTTTTTGACTTCACTATTGGCCAGACTTCTCTCAGCTATAGCTTGACTTGTCTGAGCTCAGTGGCTGAGTCTCCCAAAATTTCATTATCTGTCTGCTTCTTGGAAAGTTCTGTGACTTTTGCTTCCAAAGCCTCTTTGGCTTCATTTAGCTGATTCTTCAGCTCTTCCGTCTCTTTTTGTATTCATTGGCTGCCTCCTGGAAAATTCACTTTGGACAATAATCTTTTCTGAATAGCGTCCTCTTTCACGCTACACACTGAACGATCTCTGAGCATGTTGTTCAGAGACATACTAAACTCACAATGTTCCTTTACCTGCTTCAAATTTGCCACAAAGCATGCAATTGTCTCAACCAGGGCTTTATTTCATGAATTAAACCTGAACCTCTGCATCGTGACCAAGGGCTTGGGTTGAAAATGACCCTTCATGAAGTTCACCAATTCATCAAAATTCTTTGGATCTGGGGCACTGGGTGCCAGAAAACTTGACATCAAATCGTAGGTTTTGCTCCCACAAGTAGTCAAGAGGATTACTCACCTTTTCTCTTCATCCGTAATCTCATTCGCTTGAAAAAAGAACGTGAGGTGTTCTATGTATTGAGACCCATTGTCTGAGGCTGCTTCAAAAGGATCAATTCTCCCAAATTGTGGCATTTTGACAGAGGATAACTTCTTCAATTCTAACGGAGCTTGCTACTTACAATCACTGGACAAGGTACAGTGCCAATTTCTTTCGAACTTGGATTTCTTCTGTTCAATTCTGTTTTATCCTCATCACCAGTTTGCTGTAGGGTAGCCAAGTTGTACTATTAATGATAGAGTTGATCTGCAGACACTTCTTGGGTGGAAACATTAAGTTTATTTACAATATACTCAGCGGCAACTACATGTGTGTTTTCAACTCAAACTCTATCTGTACACTGACTGCAGAGGTAGCCAGCGATGCTCTTCTATTGGTTACTACAGATCATGTGGTCTTCCTTAACCAGTATTATTCTTAAAGGAACAGAGGAGGCTGAGTGGAGATTTGATTGAGATGTATAAATTTGTGAGGGGCTTGGATAGAGTGAATGGGAAGAGCCTATTTACTTTAGCCAAGAAGTCAGGGTCTTTCTTGGCAAAATCTGCTCTCAAAGAGTTTTCATGAAAGTAATGAGTGCCATGAAGAATGAAGATCACCCCTGTCTCAGTATTACTATTGGATGTGTTCAGGGAAAAAGCTACAATCCCTCAGGTGCAGGACAAATCAGTCCCTGAACTCATTTGTGACTGTCGTATTATGCCTTTCAGGGATATCAGCATGACATCACTGGAAGGGAAATGTGTCATGTGATCTGGTCTTAGTTTCACTTTTGCCTTTGAGCAGAGCACACACATACACACAGCTCTGATTCTCCAAGCTTTATGCCTCTGTATTACTGTTCTCATGTGCCTCATCTTAATAGAGGAACCCACAACATGTGTATCTAATCCCTTATGAGTGATTGGTGCCTTTATATCATTATAAAATCACAACAGTGCCCTTCTCTATAAGAACTGAAGATATACATTCTGGGTGGGGCTCACTGACTGATTATTTTAATGCATTGGAATAGTTTTCAATACTATTCCAATTGTATATATTAATGACCTAGACTGTGGTGTGCAAGGCATGATTTCAAAATTTGCAGATGGTACGAAGATTTGAAATGTTGTCAACTGTGATGGGGATAGTTTTGAACTTCAGAAGAACAAAGACATGTTGGTGGATTAGGCAGACAAGTGGCAGATGAAGTTCAGTGCAGAGAAGCGTGAGGTGATTCATTTTGGCAGGAAGAATATGGAGAGACAATATAAAGTAAAGGGAGAAACTCTAAAGGAGGTGCAGGAACAGAAGGACATCAGTGTACATGTCCATAGGTCATTGAAGATGTCAGGGCATGTTGACAGAGCAGTTAATAAAGCATATAGTATCTTAGGCTTTATTAATAAGGGCATTGAATACAAGAGTAAGGAGGTCATGTTGAACTTGTATAAGACACTAGTTAGGCCTCATTTGGTGTACTTCATCCAGTTCTGGGCAACATACTTGAGGAGGGATGTGAAGATATTGGAGAGAGATCGGAGGACGTTCTCAAGAATTATTCCCAAAATGAAGAACTGTAGCTATGAGGATGATTGGAGAGGTTGGGACTGTTTTCCCTGGAGAAAAAGAGGCTGAGAGGAGACTTGATGGAGGTATTCAAGATCTTGAGGGGTCTGGACAGGGTAAATAGTGAGAAACTATTCCCACCCAAGAGAATATCAAGACCTAAAGGGCACAGATTAAAAATAATTGGCAAAAGGAGTAAAGGTGATGCAAGGAAAAATTTTTTCACCCAGAGGGTGGTTGGAGTCTGGAACAAATTTCCTGTAAGGGTGGTGGGGACAGGTTTGATCGAGGGATTCAAAAGGAAATTGGATTGTTACCTGAAAAGAGAGAATATGCAAGGTTATGGGGATAAGGCAAGGGAGTGGGACTAGGTGGAATGCTTTTTCAGAGAGCCAGTGCAGACTCAATGGGCTGAATGGCCTCCTGCACTGTAAAGATTTTGTGATATTTTAATTAAAGTTTGAGCTCTGTGATTTTCTTTCTTTTTACTGTTATTAATCATTTATATATAATTTTTTAATGAACAATGTGCCCAAAATGAATTCCCATACGGACGATAAAGTGAAAATTGAAATTGAATTAAAAATGCATCACCTCACATTTCTCTGGATTAAATTCCATCTAGAACATAGGAACATAAGATCTAGGAGCAGGAGTAGGCAATTTAGCCCCTCGAACCTGCCCCGCCATTCAATATGATTGTGGCTGATCTCCTTTCGTCCTCAACTCCAATTTCCCACCCTCTCCCCGTAACCTTTCAACCCGTTACTAATTAAAAATCTGTCTATCTCCTCCTTAAATTTATTCAGCGTCCCAGCATCCACTGCATTCTGAGGTAGTGAATTCCACAGATTCACAACCCTTTGAGAAAAGCAATTCCTCCTCATCTCTGATTTAAATCTACCACCCCTTAGCCTAAAACTATGGCCTCTCATTCTAGAATGCCCCACAAGGGGAAACATCCGCTCCACGTCTACTTTGTCTATCCCCTTTAGCATCTTATATACCTCAATTAGATCTCCTCTCATCCTTCTAAACTCTAGCGAGTATAGGCCTAAACTGGTCAACCTCTCCTCACAAGACAACCCCCGCAACTGCCACTCGTCTGCCCATCCTGCTGGCTTACCTATGTCCTGTTGCAGTCGACTGGTATTATCCTCACTGTTTTCCTGACCTCCATGTTTGGATAATTGGCAAATTATGAAATTTTACTCTCAATTCCAATATCCATGTCATGTATATACAGCAAATAAAGCAGTGGTCTCAGCACTGACCCCTGAGGAACACCATTGTCTACCATCCTCCACTCTGAAAAACAACCATTTACAATGACTCACTGCTTTCAAGTTTTTATCCAAGCTGACACTGACCCACCTGTTCCATCAGCCTTATCTTTATTAAACCAGCCTTTTATGTGGTACTTTGTCAAACACTTTCTAAAAATCCACATAGGCAACATCCACCACATTCCCTTCATCAACCTTCTCTGTTGCTTCATCAAAAAATTCCATTTGTCAAGTATGATCTGCCTTTTACAAATCCATACTGCCTCTCCTTAATGAATAGTCAATCGTCTAAGGAAGAGGAAGCTGAGAAAACATCAGTAGAAGTGGAGGTGGTAGAGGTAGCAGGTAGTGTGAACAGTGATAGGCAGGATGTACTGGAAAGGCTGGCTATGTTTACAGTGGATACGCAGCCTGGTCCAATGGTTTGCACCCCAGGCTGCAAAGGGAAGTGGGTTGGAGATATTGGAAGGGCTTGACATAATCTTCCAACCTCTCCAAGTTCCTGTTGAATTTTTCCCTGATTCTTGTTTCTAAAACCTTACTCACTATTGATGTTAAACTAACCAGCCTGTAGTTACCAGGACTGTCCCTACACCCATTCTTTAATAAGGCTGTCACATTCTCCAGTCCTCTGGCAGCCGCCTGTGTCTAGAGAAGGTTGGAAGATTATGTCAAGCCCTTCCACTATCTCCACTCCCACTTCCCTTCACAACCTGGGGTGCAAACCGTCAGACCAGGCTGCGTATCCACTGTAAACATAGCCAGCCTTTCCAGTACATCCTGCCTATCGCTGTTCACACTATCTGCTACCTCTACCACCTCCACTTCTACTGATATTTTCTCAGCTTCCTCTTCCTTAGTAAACACTGATGTAAAGTACTCGTTGAGTATTCTAGCCTTGTCCTGCACCTCTAAGCATCTGTCCCCCTCTTTGTCTCTGATGGGACCAACCCCACCTCCTATTACACACTGACTATTTACACGCTGGTAGATTTTTCCATTTCCTTTCATGTTAACCATTCTATTCTCACATTCTCTCTCCACCCATCTTACTTTCCTCTTCACCTCCCTCTCAACCTCACTCGAAGAATTTGCTTGACATGAATTGGCCACCCTATTTTTTTTCATCATATTCTCCCTCTTTCTCATTATCCAAGGAGCCCTGGCTTTTGTTCCCCTCCCTTTTGCCCATGTTGGGATGTAACTAGCCTGTACCTTGAAATATCACCTCTTTCGAGATCACCCATTGCTCCGTTAGTCTTTCTTGTATACTTGGTTCCATTTTACCCTGGCTTGATCCCCTCTCACTCCATTGAAGTTAGCCCTTTTCCAATGTTCAAATTCTGCTTTGGATTGTTCTTTGCTCCATCACTAATCTAAACCTCATGATACAATGATCACTCTCACCCAATATCCCCCCACAGACACCTGGCCCAGCTCATTCCCCAGTACCAGATGCAGAAACGTATCCTTCCCAGTGGAACTGAGAACAAACTGATCAAGTAAGTTCTCCTGATCACAGATATGATGTGTTCAGAGTTTGGATGATAGAGGCGGGGGGCTGGGGGGCCCAGTTTATCCCCTAGAACCCACACCACACCCACCTCTCACCTTACCCCCAACCCCCAACACTCTCAGCTGGGCTCAGGTGTGGCTGGCCATGTCCATAACAAGTAAAACCAGAAAGCATGAGCTGGGGGATAAATGCCAAAATGAACCTATGGAAGCATTTTCTCAGTGAGCAAGGGATCAATCTATGGAGACAATGGAAGTAGTTAATATTGATTCATTCAATTACAAATTAGATAGATGTGTTTAGAAACAGTATGGGAGTAATCTGAGAGATGACATTTAGTGGGTGCAGAATGTTTGGGAGGAACAGGTGACTTTGGAGCTGTGATTTCCAAAGCTCTCCACCTCAGATGAAAACAGAAAATGCTGGAAAAACTCAGCAGGTCTGGCAGCCTCTGTGGAGGGAGAAACAGACTTAACGTTTCGAGTCTATATGACTCTTCCTCAGAGCTGAATGATAGAGGAGCTGGATGAAGAAGAGTCATATAGACTCAAAACGTTAAGTCTGTTTCTCTCTCCACAGAAGCCGCCAGACCTGCTGAGTTTTTGCAGCACTTTCTGCTTTTGTTTCAAATTTCCAGCATCCGCAGTATTTTGCTTTTCCTCATCTAGGAGTTTCCTCACCTCACGGCTGGGTCTGTTCACACTCATTGAAAGAGATTAAGATGGTAGAAGGTGGATTGGATAGACTCTGATCTTTCTTTGGTCCAACAACCTCCATGTTCCCATATTCCTGATCCCATTTTACTTTGTGCTCATGTACTCATCAATACTTATTATTTGCATGTTTCTATATTCCATGGAGATTGGTTAACTCAGTTGGCTAGATGGCTTGTGAATGATGATGCCATCAGTGCAGGTTCAATCCCCACATGGGCTGTGGCTGTTCATGCAGGCCTGCCTCCTCATCTTGCCCCACAGCTGTGGAGTTAAGCTAAATGTAACCAATTATCTCTCTCTGTTGGAGAAAGAGGTGCCTACAGTTCCTATGGACTATGGCTAACTACCTATCTATATTCCATGATTCTGTGTTCCACCATGCCATGTTCCTGTGTCTGGGAGGCTGCAAATTGATGATGATGTGGATAAACCAGTTGAATTTTGGTTGGGGTTTCTCCCAGGAACCCCCAACCAGGGGGAACCCAGGAAAGAAAACAGCACTAAGGAGGAGTTAGGAGAAAACCCTGCCCCCACAGGCACTGAGACAAGAACAGCTCCAATGTAGGTCACAGAGAAGCTGCAGCATCAGCAGGTCTCACTAGCTGATCAGAGCAGACAGCACACAGCCCACTTTGTGTGAGAAACAAGCAGCCTTGTGCCAGCACTCACTGCTCGGCACAATCAAAGATTTTCTGCACTTCCCCATGTCTTTTGTTGAGAAATGATCTTGTATTTGGAAAGCTGCATTCTCCAGTCTCCTGAGACACTGGCTCCATTTGTCATTTCAGCTCAGTTTTCCAATGCAGAGTAAGGGACGGATCAAATCCATCAATTCCACATTATAAATCCACTACGCATGTTCCCCCTCCTCCACTGAACTTTAACTTGTTCACTACCAATACCTACATCTGCAAATAAGACATTCACTGTCTTTCAGGTGAATGGTAGTAAATGTACCTCCACTCTGACTGCTGGGCGTACTGGCCATTCTCTGTGTGCGCTGAGGCAGTAAGTATTGACATCAGGTTATCAGGACAAGGGGGCATGACACAGGAGACCTTTTACAACAGGTGTCAGGAACACTGAACAGGTCGGAAGGTTTCGGGAGTGTGGGACTTTGGTCATCGGCATGAAGCATTAACCCAATCATCAGAAACACTCTTCATCAAAGACCCTTGGCCTGAAAGGTTAAGCTGGTCTTCCTCTGTCCACACAGGCTGCCTGGCAGGTTGAGTGTTGGCAGCATTTCTGAGATAAAAACGGAATCTGGTGGAGCATAAAGGATTGAAGAGATGCTAATTGAGGACTTTGTCTTGGTTTCCACAAACAGAAAGAAACAGGAAGTGGGAGTTGGAGAGTAAAGGGAGGGGATGGAACAGTGAGCTAAGACAATTACAGACAAGGAAATCCTCTAAGAAGCTTTCCATCAAATACCCTCTGAAGTTACAGCACTGGAAATTCTGGAGGAAATTCCCAGCAGATGAAGCCTCTGACTCATTGCCTTAGTTCAGTGATCCTTGAGGTATAAGATCCTAAATGGTCTGTCTGCCTTTAGCACACATCATAATCCCAATCTCAGCCTGCTGTCAGAATTTGAAACCCTATAACTTGGCATTCTGTGTTGAACCAGACAGAAAAGACAGGCATTCTGTCAGTCATTGCATGTGTATGTGTGTGTGTGTGTATGTGTGTGTATGCAGTGCTGGAGCAGATACACTGGGACAGTCTATCACTTATTGCGCGCGTGTGTGTGTGTATGAATACAGCGCTGGAGCAGATATACTGGGACAATCTGTCAGTCTGTGTGTGTTTGTGTCTGTGTGCATGTGACTGCAGTGCTGGAGCAGATACAGTGGGACACTGTCAGTCAGTCGCTGTGTGTGTGCGTGAATACAGCGCTGGACCAGATAAACTGGGAAAGTCTGTCAGTCACAGTGCGTGTGTGAATACAGTGCTGGAGCAGATATAGTGACTGACAGACACTGTCAGTGTGTGTGTGTGAACACAGTGCTGGGGCAGGTACACTGGGACAGTCTGTCAACCAATGTGCGTGAATAGAGTGCTGGAGCAGATACACTGACACTGTCTGTCTGTCACCGTGTGTGTGAATACAGTGCTGGAGCAGATACACTGGGACAGGCTTTCAGTCAGTGTATGTGTGAATACAGTGCTGGAACAGATAAACTGTGACAGCCAGCCAGTCATCGTGTGTGAATCCAGTGCTGGAACAGATACACTGGGTGTGCCTTTCAGTCATGGTGTGTGAATACAGCACTGGAACAGATACACTGTGGCAGCCTATCAGTCATCATGTGTGAATACAGCGCTGGAGCAGATACACTGGCACTGTCTGTCACTCAGCTTGTGTGTGAATACAGTGCTGGGGCAGATACACTGAAGCTGTCCCTCAGTTACTGTGTGTGTGACTGCAGTGCTGGACCAGATACACTGGGACAGTCTGTCAGTCACTGTGTGTGTGTAAATTAAGTGCTGGAGCAGATACACAGGCACTGTCTGTCAGTCAATATGCGTGTGTGTGAATACAGTTCTGGAACAGAAACACAGTGAAGTTTCTCTGTGTGTCCGGTGCCTTCCCAAATGAGCCTTCACCATTTTGAATGGTCACAAGCCAGAGATTCCCATGAGTCAGTGGGGATGTTTGACCTCTTCAGGGATTCTTTAGGGATGTCCTCAAATGTTTCTGCTGCCCTCCCAGGACATGTCCTCCCGTTGTGACAAGGAGGGGGGGAAGGTTGGGTGGGGAGGGCGAGTACGAGAAGCTGGAGAGAGCAGACTGAGGCTTCTGTCAGTGACTGGAGAACCGGTGAGAGGAGGGGGAGGGCAGAGGTGGGGGGTTTGGGGGGGTGGGGGGGTGGGGTGGGTGGGTGGGGGCAGTGGGGGCGGGGGGAGGCAGGCAGTGGGGGGGAGGGGCAGTGCGAGCGGGGGCAGGGGAGGGCGGGGGTGGGGGGGAGGGTGAGGGGGCAGCAGGGGGGGGCCGGGGTGGGGGGTGCTGGAGGGAGGGGGGAGGGTGGAGGGGGCGTGGGTGGGCAGTGCGGGGGTGGCAGTGGTGGGGAGGGGGACAGGGGGATAGGGGGGGCGACGCGTGGTGACATCGGGCGAGTGTCCCAGCACCATTGCAATATTTAGGTGGGAGGGTGCACGATGTTCTGGGATGCGCAGCCGCCATTAATTATTCATGTAGTTAAGGCCCTCGAGGCAGCAATTGTCTGCAATTTTTCGGGGCCCGTGTGATCTTCAGGATATCGTACGGGCACAATGGGCAGGCGGGTAGGAGACATTTGTATAAACCTCATCCACGGGCAGGATAAAAGGGGTGATTGTGATGGTGAGTGGTGTCTGTTAGATGTTTAAGTGTGGAAGTTACTGCTACTTGCCTGTGTGAGCTGCAATACATCAAAACTCATACCAGCTGCTTGGACAGGAGTAACAGCTTTCAGGTCAGGACTCTGCAGTGAAGAGCATTTTTAGGACCTGCAGGTTTCAGGAAGCCTTCCCTTAGCCTGGGAATGGGAGTTGTGCTCCCCACTGGAGGCACCTCCTCTGAGGAGGGAGGGAGGGAGAGAAGGGGGAGGAGGCCAGGAGTGCACATTCAACCTCCAGGGGAGCCACCTTTGGAAGAACAGGCGCAGGCACAAGGAGTGCAGGACCAAGAGGTAGTCCCAAGGCGGAAGGGGCTGCAGAAGACATCACTATCCTAGAAACATAGAAACTAGGAGCAGGAGTAGGCCATTCAGCCTTTTGAGCCTGCCCAGCCATTCATTATGATCATGGCTGATCATCCAACTCAATAGCCTGCTCCCGCTTTCTCCCCATATCCTTTGATCCCTTTTGGCCCAAGAGCTAAATCCAACTCCTTCTTGAAAACATACAAGGTTTACAGGCAGCAAAGCAGCTACCCCAATATGTCTGAGATGCAGTGCCGAAGGAGGCTCCATCTCTCAAGGGAGACAGTCACCTCCATTTGTCAGATGATTGGGCCTGAGATATCCGCTAACTGTGTGGATGGACACCCCATGCCAGTGGCTCTGAAGGTCACAGCTGACCTCAAGCTCTGTGCCTCTGGCTCTTTTCAGCGCTCGGTGGGTGATCTTTGCGGTGTCTCCCAATCAGCTGTCCACACTTGTGTCAAGCAGGTTACAGACACTCTGTTCAGGCGTGCATTGACCTTCATCCGCTACTGTTGGGACCAGGCAAGTCAGATACAGCGAGCCAGAGGTTTCACAGCCATTGCTGGCTTCCCCTGCGTCCAGGGTGCAACAGACTGCACACATGTGGCCATCAAGGCGCCAGCAGGAAGGGATTCCACCCCATGAACGTGCAGATAGTGTGTGATCACAGGATGCTGATTCTACAAGTCTGTGCAAGGTACCCAGGCAGCTCCCATGACGCCTACATCCTCAGACACTCCCAGGTGCCGAGGCCCTTCAGTGCTCCAGCCCGACTGGATGGTTGGCTGCTGGGAGACAAGGGCTATCTCCTCAGAAGGTGGCTCATGATGCCTCTCCGCCATCCAAGAACAGAAGCTGAGGATCGCTACAATAGGAGCCACACCTCCACAAGGGCTGTGGTGGAGAGAACCATCGGTCTTCTCAAGATGCGCTCCCGATGCCTGGATCGCTCAGGGGACACACTCCAATACCCACCAGATCATGTCTCAGTGATAGTGGTAGCATGTTGCGCTCTCCACAATCTTGCACTGGAAAGGGGGGATGCAGTGGACGATGAAGATGTAGATGCAGTGGATGCAGCTGCAGACGATGAGTCCAGCGGTGAGTCCGAGGATGAGCACGCACAGGGAAATGCTGAGGGGGTAGACGCTGACCCGGGCATACTCCAGGGAGGCAGGGACACCCGGGAGGCTTTAATCCAATGAACCTTCGGCTAGCCCACCACAGATGACACACCAGGGCTGCAGGCTCCATACTCGATACCTGAATGCTAAATCTGGATAGGAACATTAACTAAGGGCATTGTCAATAAAGCTCAATGCCAAACAACTCACTCATAACATCTTGGGTTCCTGTCCACATGCAGAAGCAAGGAATCACCCTGGGGCATGGCAACATATCAAAATTTGTTGAGGGAACAAATGTAACTTCATAAACCAAAAAAAACGGTGTTGCACATCACACCAAGTCTTAATGAACTATTATGGGGCAACATAGAAGCACCAGTGGGAAACCCGTGGTGTGTCTAATGTGCCTTATGTTTACGTTTTCGGGTGCTATGTCTTGGTACTGCCCCCTCACTGGAAGTGGCATCTGAGACAGCCTGCACACTCTGCTGTCTTGTTGGCCACGATGACCTTGGCGGACGTCCTCTGGCCAGTCGAGCCTGTGCTGGCCCCGCCTGGGAGGGAGCAGCCAGTTCCACAGCTGGCACCTCCCCAGTCTCATCGGATACCACGAACACTGGGAGAGGGGCGGAGGAGCTGCTGCCCTCATCCAGAGCGCCCTGAGAGGATCCTGCAGAGATGACAGGCAGCTGCTGCATCGACGTGAAGTCACTTTGGACCTCCTTGCTCACCGTAGATGGATGGGCACCGAGTTGGGATACTTGGTGCCCAAACCATCTCCCACACTGGCACTGACCAGCTGAGGTCAATACTGATGTGAGGGCTTGCTGGTCCGAGTGTATCCCCAGGAGGCCCAGATTGGTCTCCTGGAGGAGCCTCTCCACGAGAGTCGCCACCCTCTCCATGGAGGACGCATGGCGCTCGGCCATGAGGCTCATTGCAACGGTGATGCTCCGTGTGGACTCCTCAAGCACGGGCACCATGCCACGCTATGTCTCATGTATCTCCGCCAGTTCCTCCCGCATACCCTGCTGGACTTCCAGCCTTTGCTGCCTCACGGACGACTCCAGAGGCACATCATCAACCACTGACCGAGCACGTACCTGGTCCCCTGCAGTCCTCCGACTGCCGGCGCCATGGGCACTCTGTCTCCGCCCGCACCTCAAGCGAGTGTGAAGTGCCCTCACCGCTATGCCCCGGGACACTTGCCGATGATCTAATTCCCACCGAGGCGCTAGTACCTGTGCTGGTGCCTGCCTTGCAGAGATGGTGTGACGCTGGTGAGTGGATTAGCTCAGGGGCTTCAGGGGTGAGAGGTGGGCTCTCTGCCTCCTCCTCCCGGCCCTGCTCCGGTGATGCTGAGAGGAAGAAAAAGGACATTTGATTAGTTAAAGTGGAGACAGTGTCAATGTGCATCCCTGTCCCCCGGATCATTATGCGCTCACCCTTCCATAAACAACGGTCAACCCATGTTGCAAACTTCAATCACTGAGTATTCGGCAGTGCCATGGCTGCTGGGACACACATAGTGACCTGAGTTCTCGGCAAACATACCTCCCCGTGGCACCCCAGCCTCACCGCCACCGGTGGACCTGGGCGCATGGCGCCTCTCCAGATCCACAACCTGCTGCTCAAAGGAGTCAGGATCACCAACTGAGCCTGGCCTCTGCCAGTCTGCATCCGCTCTGCGGAATTGTGTGCAGTCTTCCCCTGGAAAGGAGAGAGGAGCATTGATCAAATCCATCGCATCCCTGCCACCCCAGCCTGAGTGGGACATTGTGGGACTCCAGTGCTTCATTACCCTGCAGCTGCCCCACACTCACAACATGAAGCCAGGGCTGACCCCACCCCAGTGCCCACATGCTGCCTCCATCACATGTGGCACCACACGATGTAACTTTGCTAAGCAAGGAGGCACAAGCATGTGGAACGCCAAGGGCAGCAAATGGATAGGTGCCCTGTCACCTGGAAGCTGCCCTCCCAGCCTGTCAGCACCCTGACTTTGACAAGCTTCCCAGTTCCAGCACTGCGCCGAGGGGCAGATCCTCGAATTTCACCCCCGATTCTATACTCTGGGTGTCAGTGTCACACATGCTGTGGGTGCAGATCCCATCTCAGCACAACCCACTCAGGGTGAACTAGGTATGGGCAAAACAAAAACAGAATTACCTGGAAAAACTCAGCAGGTCTGGCAGCATCGGCGGAGAAGAAAAGAGTTGACATTTCGAGTCCTCATGACCCTTCAGCAGAACACACGGTATGGGCAATATCTGCTGGCCCACTCAGCGAGGGAAACATGCCGTGAAGGATTCAATGCTGTTACTGTGCTCAGAGTTGCGGGGGTGGGAGGGGTGTGGTTGGGGGGAAAGGGTGACAGCTGCATTAAGTGACCTCTGCCAACATGGTACTCACCCTTCCTGAGCGCAGGAGGACGTTGAATCTTTTTTGGCACTGGACCCATGCACGCCGCACCACATCATGGGAGCTGACAATCTCGACCATCTCCTCCCAGGCACTTTTGGTCAAATGGGGAAGCCTCTGCCTCCTGTCCCTCAGAATCAGGACCTCCTCCAGGAGGGCAGCTAGGCCTCATCTAAAAACCGAGGGGCATACTGCTCCGCTGGCCTACCCTCCAGCCTGGCCTGCCCCACTGCCCTGCCCTCCAGCCTGGCCTGCCCCACTGCCCTGCCCTCCGGCCTGGCCTGCCCTGCTGCCCTGCTGCCCTGCCCTCCAGCCTGGCCTGCCCCGCTGCCCTGCCCTCCGGCCTGGCCTGCCCTGCTGCCCTACCCTCCAGCCTGGCCTGCCCCGCTGCCCTGCCCTCCGGCCTGGCCTGCCCCGCTGCCCTGCCCTCCGGCCTGGCCTGCCCCGCTGCCCTGCCCTCCAGCCTGGCCTGCCCCGCTGCCCTGCCCTCCAGCCTGGCCTGCCCCGCTGCCCTGCCCTCCGGCCTGGCCTGCCCCGCTGCCCTGCCCTCCAGCCTGGCCTGCCCCGCTGCCCTACCCTCCAGCCTGGCCTGCCCCGCTGCCCTACCCTCCAGCCTGACCTGCCCCGCTGCCCTACCCTCCAGCCTGGCCTGCCCCGCTGCCCTACCCTCCGGCCTCGCCTGCCCCGCTGCCCTACTATCCGGCCTCGCCTGCCCCGCTGGCCTACCCTCCGGCCTGGCCTGCCCCGCTGCCCTGCCCTCCGGCCTGGCCTGCCCCGCTGCCCTGCCCTCCGGCCTGGCCTGCCCCGCTGCCCTGCCCTCCGGCCTGGCCTGCCCCGCTGCCCTGCCCTCCGGCCTGGCCTGCCCCGCTGCCCTATCCTCTGGCCTGGCCTGCCCCGCTGCCCTATCCTCTGGCCTGGCCTGCCCCGCTGCCCTACCCTCCAGCCTGGCCTGCCCCACTGCCCTATCCTCCGGCCTGGCCTGCCCCGCTGCCCTACCCTCCGGCCTGGCCTTAATTGGCCTGCCCGCGTAAAATGGCAGTGTGGACCCGATGTGGGCGGCAATCAGGTTTGCGCCTGCCCGTGCCCGCTCCTACTCGGCCTACCCGACATGGGGAACATTCTCCCCAGTGAGTTTGGCTCACACTGCCCATCAGTGCTCTCATTGGACACTTCTTTTTAATGGTTAACCTCTCCCTCGCAGAGGCTGAGCGTCAACTCACAGACACTTCCTCCTACCTCCCCCTGGACCATGACCCCACCACTGAACATCAAGCCATTGTTTCCAACACTGTTACTGACCTCATCTCCTCTGGAGATCTTCCTTCCACAGCTTCCAACCTGATAGTCTCCCAACCTCGGACGGCCTGCTTCTACCTCCTACCCAAAATCCACAAACAGGACTGTCCCGGCAGACCCATCGTGTCAGCCTGTTCCTGCCCCACGGAACTCATTTCTTGCTATCTTGACTCCCTTCTCTCTCCCCTTGTCCAGTCCCTTCCCACCTACATCCGTGATTCCTCTGACACTCTACATCATATCAACAATTTCCAGTTCCCTGGCCCCAACCGCCTCCTCTTCACCATGGACGTCCAATCCCTCTACACCTCCATCCCCCACCAGGATGGTCTGATGGCTCTCCGCTTCTTCCTTGCACAGAGGCCCGAACAATCCCCATCCACCACTACTCTCCTCCGTTTGGCTGAACTTGTTCTCACACTGAACAATTTCTCCTTAAACTCCTCTCACTTCCTCCAAATAAAAGGTGTGGCTATGGGTACCCGCATGGGCCCCAGCTATGCCTGTCTCTTTGTGGGGTATGTGGAACATTCCTTGTTCCAGTCCAACTCCGGCCCCCTCCCACAACTCTTTCTCCGGTACATCGATGATTACTTCGGTGCTGCTTCATGCTCTCGTCTGGACCTGGAAAAATTTATTAATTTTGCTTCCAATCTCCACCCCTCCATCATTTTCACATGGTCCATCTCTGACACTTCCCTTCCCTTCCTTGACCTCTCTGTCTCAATTTCTGATGATAGACTGTCCACCAATATCCATTACAAGCCTACCGACTCCCACAGCTACCTCGACTACAACTCCTCACATCCCACTTCCTGTAAAGACTCCATCCCATTCTCTCAGTTCCTTCGCCTCCATCGCATCTGTTCTGATGATGCCACTTTCAAAAACAGTTCCTCTGACATGTCCTCCTTCTTCCTTAACCGAGGTTTTCCACTCACGGTGGTTGACAGGGCCCTCAACCGTGTCCGGCCCATCTCCCGCGCATCTGCCCTCACACCTTCCTCTCCCTCCCAGAAACATGATAGGGTCCCCCTTGTCCTCACTTATCACCCCACCAGCCTCCACATTCAAAGGATCATCCTCCGCCATTTCCGCCAACTCCAGCATGATGCCACCACCAAACATATCTTCCCTTCACCCCCACTGGCGGCATTCCGTAGGAATCGTTCCCTGGTCCACTCCTTCATCACCCCCTACACCTCAACCCCCTCCCATGGCACCTTCCCATGCAACCGCAGAAGGTGCAACACCTGCCTCTTTACTTCCCCTCTCCTCACCGTCCAAGGGCCCCAACACTCCTTTCAAGTGAAGCAGCATTTCACTTGCACTTCCCTCAATTTAGTCTACTGCATTCATTGCTCCCAATGCGATTTCCTCTACATTGGAGAGACCGAACGCAGACAGGGTGACCACTTTGCAGAACACCTTCGGTCTGTCCGCAAGCATTACCCAGACCTCCCTGTCGCTTGCCATTTCAACACTCCACCCAGCTCTCATGCCCACATGTCCATCCTTGGCCTGCTGCATTGTTCCAGTGAAGCTCAACACAAACTGGAGGAACAGCACTTCATCTTCCGACTAGGCACTTTACAGCCTTCCGGACTGAATATTAAGTTCAACAATTTTAGATCATGAACTCTCTCCTCCATCCCCACCCCCTTTCCGATCCCCCCGCCTTTTCTTTCCCAATAATTTATATAGATTTTTCTTTTCCCACCTATTTCCATTATTATTAAATGTGTTTCCATCCATTATTTTATCTCTACCTTTTAGCCTTCACCCCACCCCACCCCCACTAGGGCTATCTGTACCTTGCTTGTCCTGCTTTCTACCCTTAATTAGCACATTCCTTAGATAATATCACCACCTTCAACACCTCTTTGTCCTTTTGTCTGTGACATCTTTTGGTTATCTCCACCTATCACTGGCTCTTTACCTAGCTCTTCTTGTCTCAACACCCCCCCTTAAACCAGTTTATATTTCACCTCTCTTCTATTTTTACTTAGTTCTGTTGAAGGGTCATTCGGACTCGAAACGTTAACTGTGTTCCTCTCCGCAGATGCTGCCAGACCTGCTGAGCTTTTCCAGGTATTTTTGTTTTTGTTTCTTTTTAATGGTTTCCTGGTATTCCATGAGAGTCTGATAAAAATCACAAATTGCAGGGTTACTTGGTGAGCAGCCAAAGCTGAGAAACTGTGGCAAACTTGTCACTATCCCTGTGACTGAAATTGCACCAGGCAAGGTGGCTTCATAGGCAGCTTGCAATTTATTCAGGAGGGAATGTTTCTATTTGAATTTATTCATTCTTCAACTGCGGGATTCCTGGGATTAGCCTCTGCGCTGTCAGCCAGTTGGCCAGTGACTGCTCTCACCTGGTTTTATTTTTATTTATTTAATCAGCCTTCTTCTCCACCTTAGGTGGTCCCTGGTGATGGAGGATGTTTTGCTTCCACTGCGGTTTGATGTGTTCTGAGGTGGCTGATAGGTCCAATGGCCGATCTGCAGACTCTGCCACATGCTGCACGTGGTGCCTGAAGGGTTGCTTGGGGGTTTCTGTGCTCTCTTCGATGCCTCGGTTTTGTCTCTGCTCCTGATGAAGTCTCTCAATGTGTTCGGTGCCTCTCCACATGAACCTTCTCCATTTTGGTCAGTCACAAGCCAGGGTCTCCCATGAGTGGTGGGGATGTTTGACCTCTTCAGGGGTAATTTGAGGACATCCTGAAAGTGTTCCCACTGTCCTCCCAGGAATCTCCTGCCACAACAAAGTTCCGGGTAGAGCAATTGCTTTGGGCGCCTGGTGTCAGAAATACAAAGAACATGTCCCACCCAGTGGAGCCGGTTTTGAGTGACTAACGCCTCGATGCTGGGCATGTTGGCTTGGGAGATGCCACTGCGTTGGACCGTTTTTCTAGTCACTGGATTTGGAGGGTTTGAGAAGGCACCTCTGATGGTGCTTCTCTAGTGCTTTGAGGTGGCTGCTGTAGGTTGTCCAAGTGTCTGAAGCACATAGAGCTGCAGGATCACTGCTGCCCTGTAACCTGTGATCTTAGTCTCGGGTTTGAGATCCTGGTCCTCAAATTCTCCTTTCCTCAGTTGGCTGCAGGCTGAGCTGGCGCATTGGAGGCAATAAAGAATTTCATTATTGATTCTGCCTTTGTCTATCTACCTAATTGTAGTCAGAGAATCACTCACAATGACTTTTCCTGCTCCCTCACCCCTGGTGTGTCCCAATGATCTACCCTTGACCCCTCCTATTTCACATCTACATGCAGCCCCTTGGCAACATCATCTGAACCACAGTGTTTGTTTTCACATGTACACTGAAGACCCCCAGCTCTACCTCACCACCACCTCTCTCGACTCCGTCACTGTTGCTACATTATCAGACTGCTTATCCCACATCCAGTACTGGACAAGGAGAAATTTCCAATTCAATACTGGGACTGAAGCCATTGTTTTCCATCCTCCCATCCCCCACCCCCTACCCCAACCCCAACAAACTCTGTTCCCTAGATACTGACTCCAGTCCCCTCGCCCTGGCTACAGCCTGAGGCTGAAGCAGTCTGATCGAAACCTGGTGTCATAGAAGATCCTGAGATGAGATCCTGACCTCATATCCGTGCCTTCACTCAGACTGTTTATTGCCACCTCTGTAATATCGCCCGACTTCACAATCTCAGCTCCTCCACTGCTGAAACCCTCATCCATACCCTCATTACCTTTAGACCCGACTATTCCAACACACTCCTGGCTGCTCTCCCACATTCTCCCCTCCATAAACTTGAGGCCACCCAAATCACTGCTGCCTGTGTTCAAACTCACACTGAGTCCTGTTCCCCTATCACCCCCTGTGCTCACTGACCTACACTGGCTCCTGGTCAAACAACTTCTCAATTTTAAAATTTTCCTCCTTGTTTTCAAATCCCTCCATGACCTCTCCCCTCCCTATCTCTGTAATCTCCTCCAGCCCCACAATCCCCCCCCGGATATCTGCACTCCTCTAATTCCAGCCTCTTGAACTTTCCTGATTTGAATCACTCCACCATTGGCGGCCGTGCCTTCAGCTGCCTGGGCCCCAAGCTCTGGAATTCCCTCCCTAAACCTCTCCACCTCTCCACCTCACTCTCCTCCTTTAAGACACTCCTTAAAACCTACCTCTCTGACCAAGCTTTTGTTCACCTGACCTAATATCTCCCTCTGTGGCTCAGTGTCATATTGTGTTTTATAATACTTGTGAAAAGGGCTTTGGAACATGTTATTATATTAAGGGTGCTGTGGAAATACAAGTCTTGATTGTTGTTGCATACAGAAGGCGGAATTTTCCGTGCCCATTGGCATCGGGTGTGTTCGGTGGCGTGAGTGAACAATATGGTGAGAAGGCCAAAAATTGGTTTCATGATGTCCTGAAATCAGTTTACGATTGTCCACTCTGCCTGTCAATGGCGGATTGCGTTTCCTGCCATCGGATGTTGGGAGCATCATTGTAATACAGCTACATTATAAGGCCAGCCCGCCAGAATCATCTCACCCCGCCCTCACCGCTGGATCAGCCAAGCACGCCGACCTGTTTCAGAACCGAACATAAGCAATGTGAACCTGGCGAGCTGCATTTCACTCGAGACTTAATGGTCTTTTTGCCTACCTTGCTTCAGGCAGCACTCACAGTCATCAGCTTCAGGCTTCGCGGACAGCACCACATCACTTTTAGAAGGGCTCACGGGCAGGTCTTTGCCTACCAGACCAGCCACACACCACTGACTGACTGACTGCTAACGAAGCACTCCCATTGATACAGGACCTCAAAACACCCTCACACACCTGTCTGAAATCCCGTAACTCCCACTGGAACACACCCACCTCTTGATGTTACACCTCCTGGTTGACTGGAAATATCACCAACCGCAACCTAATAACTGACCCAAGTGGTGAAGTCAGGAGAGATGGTGGTGTAGTGGTAATGTTACTGGATTAGTAATCCAGAGGCCCAGGCTGAGCCACTGGAGGCATGGGGTCAAATCCTGGTACAGTGGGATTTAAATTTTATTTATAAAGCTGGTCTCAGTAATGGTGACCATGAAGCTATCATTGATTATCATTAAAAACCCACCTGGATCACTAATGTCCTTTAGAGAAGGAAATCTTCCATCCTTATCTGGTCAGGCCTACATGTGATTCCACACCCACAGCAATGTGCGTGAAACTTAACTGCCCCCTGAAATGGCCTAGCATTCCACTCAGTTCAAGGGCAATTAGGGATGGGCAACAAATGCTGGCCTGGTCAGCGATACTCACATCCCATGAAAGAATAAATATTTTTTTAAGTACCAGGTTTCAACCTTCCACAGAAAATCTGGGCAACATTTAATCACGTGAGGACAGGCCAGGGGAGGACAGGCCGGGGGAGGACAGGCTGTGTGAGGACAGGCCAGGGGAGGACAGGCCGGGGGAGGACAGGCCGGGGGAGGACAGGCCGGGGGAGGACAGGCCGCATGAGGACAGGCCGGGGGAGGACAGGCCGGGGGAGGACAGGCCGGGGGAGGACAGGCCGGGGGAGGACAGGCCGGGGGAGGACAGGCCGGGGGAGGACAGGCCGGGGGAGGACAGGCCGGGGGAGGACAGGCCGAGTGAGGACAGGCCGAGTGAGGACAGGCCGGGGGAGGACAGGCTGTGTGAGTACAGGCCGGGGGAGGACAGGCTGTTTGAGGACAGGCCGGGGGAGGACAGGCCGGGGGAGGACAGGTCGTGTGAGGACAGGCCACGTGAGGACAGGCCGGGGGAGGACAGGCCGGGGAAGGACAGGCCGCATGAGGACAGGCCAGGGGAGGACAGGCCGGGGGAGGACAGGCCGGGGGAGGACAGGCTGGGGGAGGACAGGCCACGTGAGGACAGGCCAGGGGAGGACAGGCCGGGGAAGGACAGGCCGGGGTTGGACAGGCCAGGTGAGGACAGGCCGGGGAAGGACAGGCTGGGGGAGGACAGGCCGGGGGTGGACAGGCCGGGGGTGGACAGGCCGGGGGAGGACAGGCCGGGGGAGGACAGGCCGGGTGAGGACAGGCCAGGGGAGGACAGGCCAGGTGAGGACAGGCCACGTGAGGACAGGCCGGGGGAGGACAGGTCGTGTGAGGACAGGCCGGGGGAGGAGAGGCCGGGGGAGGACAGGCCGGGTGAGGACAGGCCGGGTGAGGACAGGCCGGGGGTGGACAGGCCAGGTGAGGACAGGCCGGGGGAGGACAGGCCGGGGGAGGACAGGCCGGGGGAGGACAGGCCGGGGGAGGACAGGCCGGGTGAGGACAGGCCGGGTGAGGACAGGCCGGGTGAGGACAGGCCGGGGGAGGACAGGCCGCGTGAGGACAGGCCGGGGGAGGAGAGGCCGGGGGAGGAGAGGCCGGGGGAGGACAGGCCGGGTGAGGACAGGCCGGGGGTGGACAGGCCGGGGGAGGACAGGCCGGGGGAGGACAGGCCGGGGGAGGACAGGCCGGGGGAGGACAGGCCGCGGGAGGACAGGCCGCGGGAGGACAGGCCGCGTGAGGACAGGCCGCGTGAGGACAGACCGCGTGAGGTCAGGCCGCGTGAGGACAGGCCGGGGGAGGACAGGCTGTTTGACGACAGGCCGGGGGAGGACAGGCCGGGGGAGGACAGGTCGTGTGAGGACAGGCCACGTGAGGACAGGCCGGGGGAGGACAGGCCGGGGAAGGACAGGCCGCATGAGGACAGGCCAGGGGAGGACAGGCCGGGGGAGGACAGGCCGGGGGAGGACAGGCCGGGGGAGGACAGGCCACGTGAGGACAGGCCAGGGGAGGACAGGCCGGGGAAGGACAGGCCGGGGTTGGACAGGCCGGGTGAGGACAGGCCGGGTGAGGACAGGCCGGGTGAGGACAGGCCGGGGGAGGACAGGCCGCGTGAGGACAGGCCGGGGGTGGACAGGCCAGGTGAGGACAGGCCGGGGGAGGACAGGCCGGGGGAGGACAGGCCGGGGGAGGACAGGCCGGGGGAGGACAGGCCGGGTGAGGACAGGCCGGGGGAGGACAGGCCGCGTGAGGACAGGCTGGGGGTGGACAGGCCAGGTGAGGACAGGCCGGGCGAGGACAGGCCGGGGTAGGACAGGCCGGGGGACGACAGGCCGGGGGAGGACAAGCCGCGTGAGGACAGGCCGGGGGACGACAGGCCGGGGGAGGACAGGCCGGGGGAGGACAGGCCGAGTGAGGACAGGCCGGGGGTGGACAGGCCAGGCGAGGACAGGCCGGGCGAGGACAGGCCGGGGGAGGACAGGCCGGGGGACGACAGGCCGGGGGAGGACAAGCCGCGTGAGGACAAGCCAGGGGAGGACAGGCCACGTGAGGACAGACCGGGGGAGGTGTGGCCATTTGGTTTCTATTGAAATTCTGTGGAGGGGTGGATAGTCGAATCATGAGTAGAGGAGTACATAGATGGATGATGGATGGATGGAGATCTGGGTGGATGGATGGACGAATGAGTGAATGGAGGGATTGGAATGGAGAAGTTGAAGAATTTATAATGTTCCCAAACTGGGTTTAGTGACTTCACTGTGTGAGGACCAACATCATATAGAAAACTGTATTGGAGGGTCAGGAGGTGTAAAAAACTCTCTATAACAGGGTGGGACAAGAAAGATAATAATGGAGACAGAAGTTGTAGAGTATTGGTGCCTGTTGAACGTGTGAGAACATTTAGAAGTACCCTAGATATTGAAATAGGACTCGAGTCCTGGATAGACTTGTGTTTTATATAAGGTTTTCCACCAGTAAAGGGTAAAGTGATGTTTCTAGGAGTAAGCATAACTTGAAAAACAGCAGCTGCAAGGACAAAATTCAGATTCCTGTTCTCACCTGCACCAGCCTGTTTAGAGCAGAACTGGTTTCCTGTCAAATGCCTCATGTGTCACAGTGCTCTGACTTACATACAGCTCCATGACTCTGTACTGTAGTGTCTATAGATATAAGCATCTCTAGGACTGGTCAGCCTGTCTCATTATCCACAAACTTGCAGTGCTGCCATTATTGGTTCTATTTTTATTGATTCATTGTATGTTATGTATTGATCCAGAGACAATTGATTCACTCTTATTACTACATCAGGAAGAGCAGATGAATTTAATGTAATTTATTTTAAATACTTGTACTGTTTGAGTTTAGTTTATTAGTTTCCTTCATCTTTTATTGATATCAATTTTGAATCATAGAATGGTTACAGCACAGAGAGAGGCCATTCAGCCCATCATGAACTTGCTGACTCCCTGGAAGAGCAACCCAGGTAGTCCCACTCGCCCTGCCTTTTTCCCATACCCCTGAAAATTTTATTCTCTCTTGAAAACCAGGATTGAATCTGTCTTCACCACATTCTCAGGTTGTGCATTCCACATCATAACCACTGTGTCATCTGAGAGGTGGTAGTGCACTTCCCTCTCATTCACAAGGTTAAGAGTTCAAACCTCACTTCAGGGCTTGAACACAAAAATCAAGGTTGACCCTCCAGTGCAGTATTGAGGGAAAGCTGCACTGTCGGAGGTGCTGTCTTTCAGATGAGACGTTAAGCTAAGGCCCCATCTGCCTGCTCGGGTGGATGTAATGGCCTCTACTTCAAAGAAGAACAGGGAAGTTATTCCTGGAGGCCCTGGCCAATGCTTATCCCTTAACCAACATCATCACAAGGAAAGATACTGATTATCTGGTCACTAACACATTGCTGATTTACTGTGAGCTAATTGGTTGCCATATTTCCTACATTACAACAGTATAACTTCAAAAAGTATTTCATTGGCTGTGAGGCATTTGAGATGTCCAGTGGTCATGACAGGTGCTATATAGAATCAGAGAATTATAGAATAGTAACAGCATGGAGGAGGCCATTTGGCCCATCGGCTCTCTGAATGAGCATCTCACCTAGTGCCATTCCACTGCTTTCTCCCTATAGCCTTGCACATTCTCCCTTTTCAGATAATAATCCAATCCCCTCTTTAGTGCTTCAACTGAACCTGCTCCACCACACTCTCAGGCATTTTCTAGATCCTAACCACTCTCTTCATGAAAATGGTTTTCCTCATGTCTCCATTTCCTCTTTTGCCAATTGCTTTAAATCTGTGCCTCTGGTTCTCGATCAATCCGCCATTGGGAACAGCTTCTCTCTAGCTACTCTGTCCAGACCCTTCATGATTTTGAATACCTCTATCAAATCTCCTCTCAGCATCCTCTTCTCCAAGAGAAACAGTCCCAGCTTCTCCAATCTATGTAACTGAAGTTCCTCATCCCTGGAACCATTCTCATAAATCGTTTCCTTAATTAACCCACATTTGTTCATGTGACTGTTAATTTTTCCCCAAATTATTGGTTCTAGAGGTTTCCCCATCACTGAAGTTAAACTGACTGGGCTTGTAGTTGCTGGGCTGATCCTTACTCCCCTTTTTGAAAAAGGGTGTAACATTTACAATTCTCCAGACCTCTGACGCCACCTGAGTCTAAGGAAGACTGAGTCATCAATTGTTGTAAAAACCCATATGGTTCACTTTAGGGAAGGAAATCTGCCATCCTTACCTGGTCTGGCCTACATGTGATTCCAGACCCACAGCAATGTGGTTGGCTCTTACGTGCCCCCTGAAATGGCCTAGCAAGCCGCTCAGTTGTACCAAACTATTACAGATATCACATGGACTCCAGTGGGTCAAGAAGGCAGCTCATCACGACCTTTTCAAAGGCAATTAGGGAAGGGTAACAAGTGCTGGTCTTGCCAGCAACACCCACATCCTGTGAAAGAGTGAAAAAAGTCCACGATCCCATATACCTCATTAAACCCGGCCTCAACTTGCCATGACTCAATGATTTGTATACAAAAAGCTGAGAGACCTGGGGGTTGGTTGTAATTTCTATTACTTACTGAAAACTCATAGTTACGGTTTTACCCTCATCCTTTATTTATTAATTCCTATTTTTTTAAATACTTAGTTGTAAACTACCAAACTTGAAGTGTGAAAAATGCTACAACTCCATGGGGTGGGGAAACTGTAAAACAAAAATGGCCAGGTTTACCAAACAACCTCCAAATGAAGGAATTATCTACAAGATTTCACTATTTGTAGATTTTACTTTAACACAAATCAGAATCAACGTAAGTTAAACAATTGGTTTGAGCTTTAAATTACACATGGAATAGCAGATACAACAAAGGCAATCTCACAAGATTGCAAACATTAGCAGCACTCCCTGCACAAATGTGACATCACATGCAATCTCATCAGTCTTTACAACTCAGCCTCTGGTATGTAAGTTCTCTCTTTTCTCATTTAATTTGGTCCTTGAATCACCTGCAACAGTAGCTCAGCTTCACCTGATACCCCTGGAGATGGTCATCACCCAAATAGCACACTCATGAAGAACCTCCTTAACTAGGTTCATGACAGTCTTGCTGGCACAGACTCTCCAGGGACTCCTTTTTCCAATTCCTTTAATACACTTTGCTAAACCACCTGGTAAGCCCTAGTAAAACTGAAGCAAAGCAGTGGTATTGTCCAATTTAAAATCCCTGTTCTAACCCTGTCTACAGCTTTCTGTCCATTTTAACTGTATTACACACAGATCCTTGTAAACATGCCTTCTCTTTTCTTCCCCTGCTGCACCTCTCCTTTTCTCTTTACAGCTGTAGCTTCTTCATCTTCCATGTGTCTAGCTACACAGCTTTTGTATGTTCACTTCCTTCCTGTTGGTGCTACTTCCAAGTCAAGGGTTGTTAGGTCATATGGACCAGTATTTCTTTATTATTCAAGAAAATTCCTTTACAAAGATTCTTAAATAGTTTGCACCAATTGCAAACAAATGATTGAAAGGACTTAAACCAATTGCAGATTCCATAGACATTTTAAAGAAATTACAAATGTTCCTCACTGTAGTGCTTCTGTATCAAAGATCGTCACAATTACATAATTAAACACATTAAAAAGCTTTGACAGCATGTCTCTTCTTTCAGCAATACATTAAGTTTTCTTCTTTGATTTTATTAGTGAGCACTTCCTTCACCTCTGCAGTGACCTCCTGTTTTACAAGTCCTCACTGTTCCCAGCTCACTGCTGTGCTCACTGCCCAGTCTCTGTCAGTGGGTGGGTTTCCCTGGGCTCCTGGGTCAGGGAATCCTTGGTGTCACCACATCCTGAGAGAGACTGGACCTCCCAGCCGGACCAGGCCTCAACTCTGCAGAAGTGCTCCTTGCTGCTTAGTTACACAACAACATAGAGAGAGGGGGCCCTTCCAGCCTCGCATGTCAGTGTAAGGAAGAACTGCTTTAGCAGCAAGTCAACACAACGGACATAGGTTGTCATCAAAAGTTAAAGCACCCTACCTAAAAATATAACAGAAAGTACACTTGAGTAATGAATGAAAGAAAGATGTTGTATGTATATAGTAACTTTCAAACCCTCCTGCTGTTGTGAAGCAATGAACTACTTTTGTAACAGCCTTTTATGTGCACAGCAAGATCCCAAAACCACAAAACGAGAAAACAACTAGGTGATGGCTTTTTAATTGTATTGAATAGAGATAGGCATTGACCAGGACACGGGTGAGAACTGCTCTGCCCTTTTTCAAATTGTGCCGCAGGATTGTTGTATCTCCCATAGTGGGGGGCGATAGGGCTTCAGTTTAATTTCTCCTCCAAAAGACACGAATCCCCCAGTACCTCACTGGCCACCTTAACTTAGATTATGTGCTCAAAGCCTCTAGAGCTGGGCTTGAGTCCATAGTCGTCTTAGTCAGAGGCCAGTGAACCAAGTTATTCCTTCCACTGTGTATGCATCACTACCTAAATCATGGATTCCCCAGTCCAGCTCTCTGCTCCTAATCCCCATGTGATTGCGTAGATTCATTAATATCTCTGTAACCCTCAGTCAACTTACTTGACAGGCATTAATTCTGTCCTCTTTAAAGGGGTCAGGCGCCAGTGAAAATAGTTAGTTACATGAGCCTTCCATTCGAACTCAGCCCTGAATGTTGGGCCACTCTTGCTCACTCTCTCCAAACTCTGCTGAATAAATGAATATACTTTTCAGATTAGCTGACTGAAATGATATACAACATTGCCGAACTTCTCCCCTATACAGTCTCTGTTCTGAATATTTAGCGTAATAAATGTTCAGAGATTTCTGAAAATATGGAAGGGTTTAATATGGTGAAAAAATGTTTCTACTAGTACATGATTTCCAAACTAGGAGTCATAAATATAGGATAATTGCCAATAAATGTAAAAAGGGATTGAGGAGAAACATCTTTCTGCAGAGAATGACTACAATGTGGAATGTTTTAATTGAAGGAGTGATTGAGGGGAATGATACAACTACAGTGTAGTTAGATAAATACATAATGGGAAATGGAAGAGAGGATATGCTGAGAGACAGGGTGCTCTGATTGGCCGATGTGGAACAGTATGGATGTATTGGGCTGAACGGCCTGTTTCTGTGCTGCAGTCTCTGTGTAATAATCTAACAGTTGTTTCTGATACCACCTCTAACTGCTTCTTTGTTTGCAGGTAAGTGAACCTTCAAGGAGATATTGGCATTGTTCATCATGCAGCTACAAAGTGCAACCAACAACAGACGCTTGGTTAGCAGTAAGGTCAGACGGCTTCAGTTAATAATAATTTGTAATTCTGGGAAGCTGTGTTCCTCTTCTTTTTCAGACTGGTTGCATGGTCTAACAGTGATCTAAACTGTTTTAATACAAGCACTCACTTTGCGTTAATTGTAAAGGTTTTTTATTCAGTGTGGTGATCTCCAAGGGCAGTGAAATGAAGTTCCCCGTGTAGTAGCTGTATGTGCCATTGCTGCGGCTGATACACCCACCTCCTCGTGTCACATCGATATGGCGTTTCTCTGCTCCGGCAGCCAGTGCATGCATCAGAGAACAGCTCCGGGCCACTGGCAGGAATGGGGCTCAGTTAGACAATGGTCACCATGCAGAGTGGACAGTTAGTCTCACCTTCCCCTTTGAGCTGTAAGGGTGCAGGAGGTGATCAGATGTCTGGGAGGAATGTGCCCGTTCAGTTGGGAGTGTTTGACATGGACAATAACAGGTGTGAAGGGCTGTCTGATTGTTTGATTGGAAATCTTGAAGACTAATTAGCCTTCTAATTGTTGGGAATTATTGTATCTGCCATCTTAATACATCAGTTCAGTTCAGAAAGTTCACTGTCTCACTGAGTCCACACAATACATGAATCACAGAGTGGGCGGGGCGACAGTCTTCAGTGCGCAGGGGGTGATTACAGGGTGGGTGGGGGCGCTGGTCTTCAGTGCCCAGGTGGCGATTACAGGCAGTGGGGGCGCTGGTCTTCAGTGCCCAGGTGGTGATTACAGGGTGGGGGGGGCAGGAGCGCTGGTCTTCAGTGCCCAGGCGGTGATTACAGTGGGGGGGGGGCATGGGGGCACTGGTCTTCAGTGCCCAGGTGGTGATTACAAGGGGGGTGGCTGGGTGTGCTGGTCTTCAGTGCCCAGGGGGTGATTACAGGGGGGCAGGGCGCTGGTCTTCATTGCCCAGGTGATGATTACAGGGGGTGGGTGGGGGCGCTGGTCTTCAGTGGCCAGGTGGTGATGACAGGGGAGGGGAGATGGGGCCGCTGGTCTTCTGTACCCAGGTGATGATTACAGGGAGTTGAGGCGCTGGTCTTCAGTGCCCAGGTGGTGATTACAGGGGGGATGGGGGCGCTGGTCTTCAGTGCCCAGGTGGTGATTATAGGGGGGATGGGGGCACTGGTCTTCAGTGCCAAGGTTGTGATTACAGGGGGGATGGGGGCACTGGTCTTCAGTGCCCAGGTGCTCATTACAGGGTGTGGGTGGGGGCGCTGGTCTTCAGTGCCCAGGTGGTGATTACAGGGTGGGGAAGGGGCGCTGGTCTCCAGTGCTGAGGTAGTGATTATAACGGATGGATGGGGGTGCTCGTCTTCAGTGTCCAGTTGGTGATTAAAGTTGGGGGAGGGATGGGGGCGCTGGTCTTCAGTGCCCAGGTGGTGATTACAGGGGGGATGGGGGCGCTGGTCTTCAGTGCCCAGGTGGTGATTACAGGGGGGGGGGGGATGGGGGCGTGGTCTTAAGTGCCCAGGTGTGATTACATGGGGGTGAAAGGGCGCTGGTCTTCAGTGCCCAGGTGGTGATTACAGGGGGGGGGATGGGGGCGTGGTCTTAAGTGCCCAGGTGTGATTACATGGGGGTGAAGGGGTGCTGGTCTTCAGTGCCCAGGTGGTGATTACAGGGGGGGGGGATGGGGGCGTGGTCTTAAGTGCCCAGGTGTGATTACATGGGGGTGAAGGGGCGCTGGTCTTCAGTGCCCAGGTGGTGATTACAGGGTGGGTGGGGGCGCTGGTCTTCAGTGCCCAGCTGGTGTTTACAAGAGGGCACGGTGCTGGTCTTCAGTGCCCAGGTGGTGATTACAGGGGGGGGGATGGGGGCGCTGGTTTTCAGTGCCCAGGTGGTGATTACAGGGGGGGGATGATGGCGCTGGTCGTCAGTGCTAAGGTTGTGATTAAAGGGGGTAGGTGGGGGCGCTGGTCTTCAGTGCCCAGGTGGTGATTACAGGGGGGATGTTGGCGCTGGTCTTCAGTGCCCAGGTGGTAATTACAGGGGGGATGGGGGCGCTGGTCTTCAGTGCCTAGGTGTTGATTACAGGGGGGGGGTTGGGGCGCTGGTCTTCAGTGCCCAGGTGGTGATTACAGGGGGGGGATGGGGGCGCTGGTCTTCAGTGCCCAGGTGGTGATTACAGGGGGGGGTAGGGGCGCTGGTCTTCAGTGCCCAGGTGGTGATTACAGGGGGGCAGGGTGATGGTCTTCAGTGCCCAGGTGGTGATTACAGGGGGGATGGGGGCGCTGGTCTTCAGTACCCAGGTGGTGATTACAGGGCATGGATGGGGTCGCTGGTCTTCAGTGCCCAGGTGGTGATTACAGGGGAGATGGGGGCGCTGGTCTTCAGTGCCCAGGTGGTGATTACAGGGTGTGGGTGGGGGCACTGGTCTTCAGTACCCAGGTGGTGATTACAGGGCATGGATGGGGGCGCTGATCTTCAGTGCCCAGGTGGTGATTACAAGGGGGCAGGGTGCTGGTTTTCAGTGCCCAGGTGGTGATTACAAGGGGGCACGGTGCTGGTCTTCAGTGCCCAGGTGGTGATTACAGGGGGGGTTGGGGGTCCTGGTCTTCAGTGCCCAGGCGGTGATTACAAGGGGGCAGGGCGCTGGTTTTCAGTGCCCAGGTGGTGATTACAAGGGGGCACGGTGCTGGTCTTCAGTGCCCAGGTGGTGATTACAGGGGGGGTTGGGGGCGCTGGTCTTCAGTGCCCAGGTGGTGATTACAGGGGGGGATGGTGGCGCTGGTCTTCAGTACCCAGGTGGTGATTACAGGGGGGATGGGGGCGCTGGTCTTCAGTTCCCAGGTGGTGATTACAGGGTGTGGGTGGGGGCACTGGTCTTCAGTGCCTAGGTGGTTTTTACAGGGGGGCAGGGCACTGGTCTTCAGTGCCCAGGTGGTGATTACAAGGGGGCAGGGTGCTGGTCTTCAGTGCCCAGGTGGTGTTTACAAGGGAGGTATGGGGCGCTGGTCTTCAGTGCCCAGGGGCTGATCTGGTTCCACCCCCATTATGGGATTTGTCTGATCTTCATTGGCTGTCTGATGTTGCACATCTACCCAATAGAATCACTGAATTTTGCAGCAACACGAACAAGTCATTCATGTGAGTCACTTCATTGAATCCAACTCTCAGCTCAGTCTGCATAGTCTTTACAACCAAACAGCTCATTTCCTTTATCAAGAGTTGATTAACTTTTATTCAACAACAGCTTGAAGAAATGAACTCCACATTCTACCCACCCTCTAGATGGTTTAGGATCAGTGCCAAATGTATATCAGCCTGCTTGTAAGACCAGCCCAATTCCCCATCTGATTTTTCAGGCTTGTATTTGTTGTTGGTTATAAAATGTATAATCTGCTTATATTTGATATAATTGAACCCCTGTTGTACCTGATTCGGTACATCACCCTCCATATAACTGATCACAAAGAGAATCCATTGCAGTTTGTTTCTTGTTGTCCTAGGTATTCTGAATGTGACTGTATTAACTTTATCTCTGACCTGTCCAAACTTTCCCGTCAGCACTTTATTGAATCAGGGACACTCCTTGTCCTGATATAACATCCCTGTCTGCCCTTCATTGTTCACACATGGGCTTCATCGTGTCCCCACATTGTCAATTTATCTAAATCTCTTCCTGAACTGTGTTCAAAGTCATGGTGAAATTATGTATCATTATTCTTAGCTTTTCATGATAAATATCTACATGAGTTTGCATTCCAATTTATCTAATCAATGATAGTGAGGAAAAGTGAGCAGAGTGGCGATATTATCAAAGGAAAATTCATTATATATAGCTTCATGTGTAGGCATCGTGACATGTTCATTTACAGCTATTTTCAGAAGATGAGGGCACTCAGCCTGCTTTTCTACAGTTTCAGCTGAGCCAACATGTGGTGACGGTCTGGAATGCACTGCCTGGGAGGGTGGTGGAGGCGGGTTGCCTCACATCCTTTAAAAAGTACCTGGATGAGCACTTGGCACGTCATAACATTCAGGCTATGGGCCAAGTGCTGGTAAATGGGATTAGATAGGTAGGTCAGGTGTTTCTCACTTGTCGGTGCAGACTTGATGGGCCGAAGGGCCTCTTCTACACTGTGATTCTGTGATTCTGTGACTGACTCCACTAACAAATGCACCATCACTGACCACCACCCGTGACATACCTCACCTCAAAAGAAACATGTTTAGCAAGGATGATCACTGTCACACAGAACAGCAATGGAGCGCTATAGCTCCGACCCATTTCGTTGAAGATTCAACAATATCTCAAAGTATTGATTTGCTCTTGTAGTCTGACTAGTCTCAGTCAATCTCCAAAAATTCCCAAGCTGCATAACGGGGTTGACTATAGAGCAAGACTCACTTCTTGCAGGCGAGAAATTGTTAATTAAAGAATTTCCATGTGTTCAGAGATTTCACTTTCTCATATAATTTACAATAGACAAACAAATGGAAATCTACAAGTCAATTGTCAAGGTAGCACTGATGTTATCTTGTAAATGTAACCTAGGAATCTTCCAAAATTCCCGTTTCATCCTTTTTCAGTTTCTTTGATAGAAAGCACAGCATTTCCCCAACTTCACAGTATCACAGTGTCTTTACAGAGCAGAAGGAGGCCATTTTGCCCATCGAGCCTCACTGGCTCTCTGAAAGAGCATTCCACCTAGTCCCACTCCCCTGCCTTATCCCCATAACCTTGCACATTCTCTCTTTACAGGTAACAATCCAATTCCCTTCTGAATCCCTCAATCGAACCTGCCTCCTCCACCCTCTCAGGAAGTTTGTTCCAGACTCCAACCACTCTCTGGGTGAAAAAAAATTTCCTCGTATCACCTTTACTCCTTTTGCCAACTATTTTTAATCTGTGCCCTCTAGTTCTTGATATCCTCTTGAGTGGGAATAGTTTCTCACTATTTACGACAAAAACAAAAATACCTGGAAAAACTCAGCCGGTCTGACAGCATCTGCGGAGAGGGATACAGTCGAGTCCGTATGACCCTTTAGCAGAACTAAGACATATAGAAATGAGATGAAATATAAGCTGGTAGAAGGGGGTGGGACAGGAGAGCTCGATAAAGGGTCAGTGATAGATGAAGGCCAAGAAGAGTCTGCCAAAGATGTCATAGACAAAAGGACAAAGGGGTATTGACGGTGGTGATATTAACTAAAGGATGTGCTAATGGGGACATTAAGGGAAGCAAGTGAGTGGCAGACGGCCCTAGTGTGGGTGGGGTGGGGGAAAGGGATCGAAATGGGCTAAAAGGTGGAAATGAAACAATAGATCAAAATAAATTTTAAAATAGGAGGGAAAAGAAAAAAATATAGTGTAAAAAAAAATTATAAATTATCGGAAATCAACGTCAACTGTATCCCTCTCCACAGATGCTGTCAGACCTGCTGAGTTTTTCCAGGTATTTTTGTTTTTGTTCTAGATTTCCAACATCCGCAGTATTTTGCTTTTTTCTCACTATTTACCCTGTCCACACCCCTCAGGATTTCGAATACCTCTATCAAGTCTCCTCTCAGCCTTCTTTTCTCCAAGGAAAATAGTCCCAACCTCCCCAATGTATCCTCATAGCTACAGTTCTTCATCCCCTAATGTACAACAACACTGGTCTCTTGTTTAAATATGTAAGGAGGTTTCCAAAAATTATAAAATAACATCTTGGTGAACAGAAAACCTGATATGGCTTCTGTTTAGTTTGAGTTTATTGAGTACATTATTGCGATTCTGTAAAGCTATGTAACATCATCCTATTGGGAAACACAATGTTTCAGTTTGTTTATCTTATTCAGCCATGGATCTGATTCGGCACAGGACCTGAAATCTCTCAAGATGTCGGTGCACAATCTCTAGGGCCAGAATTTTCCAATTTGGTGCAGGGAGGCTGGGCCCCGCACTCCCGCGCGTAAAATGATGCATGGTGACATCGGGCGAGCATCCTGACGTCACTGCGCGCCATCGCGATATTTTGTTGGCACAATGATCTCTGATGTGCACCCGCCATTAATTAATGGGCCACTTAAGGCCCATGAGGCGGCAATCGACCGCGATTTTCCTGCGCCCGTGCAATTTTCAGGACATCGCACGGGCGCAACGGGCAAGCGGGTAGGACACATTTGTATAAACCTCATCCACAGGCGGGATAAGAGGGCTCAGTGGGGCCGCGAGTGTGCTCTGTCACATATTGATGTTTCAAAGTTACTGATACTTGCCTGTGTGATCTGCAATACTTCAAAACACATACCAGCTGCTTGGTCTGGACCCTTAACCTTCAGGTCAGCACTCTGCAGTGAGGAATCTTTTTTGGGCCTTCAGGTTTCAGGAAGCCTTCCCTTAGTCTGGGAATCTGAGCTGAACTGACCACTGGAGGCACCTCCTCTGAGGAGGGAGGGAGGGCCAGATGGGGGAGGAGGCCAGGAGTGCACATTCAGCCTCCAGGGGAGCCACCTTTGGGAGGACAGGCGCAGGCACAAGGGGCGCAGGGTCAAGAGGTAGTTCAAGGTGCAAGGGGCCACAGAAGATGCCACTATCCTGCTACCAGGGTATACAGGCGGCAAAGCAGCTACCTCAATATGTCTGAGGTGCAGTGCCGAAGGAGGCTCCGACTGTCAAGGGAGACAGTCAACTATATCCGTCAGATGATTGGGCCTGAGTTCTCTCCTAACTGTGTGGGCGGACACGCCAAGCCAGAGGCTCTGAAGGTCACAGCTGCCCTCGACCTTTATGCCTCTGGCTCCTTCCAGGGGTCAGTGGGTGATCTTTGCGGTGTCTCCCAATCAGCTGTCCATACTTGTGTCAAGCAGGTTACAGACTCTCTGTTCAGGCGTGCATTGACCTTCATCCTCTACTGCTGGGATGAGACCAGCCAGACACAGTGAGCCTGAGGCTTCGCGGCCATTGCTGGCTTCCCCCGTGTCCAGGGTGCTATAGACTACACACATGTGGCCATCAAGACACCAGCAGGTGAGCCCGGTGCCTTCGTCAACAGGAAGGGCTTCCACTCCATGAACGTGCAGATAGTGTGTGATCGCAGGATGCAGATTCTACAAGTCTGTGCAAGGTACCCAGGCAGCTCCCACGACGCCTACATCCTGAGACACTCCCAGGTGCCAGGGCTCTTCAATGCTTCAGCCCGGCTGGAGAGTTGGCTGCTGGGTGACAAGGTCTATCTCCTCAGAAGGTGGCTCATGATGCCTCTCCACCATCCAAGAACAGAAGCTGAGGAGCGCTACAATAGGAGTCACGCATCCACAAGGGCTGTGATAGAGAGAGCCATCGGTCTTCTCAAGATGCGCTCCCGATGCCTGGACTGCTCAGGGGACACACTCCAATACCCACCAGATCATGTGTCACTGATACATGCATACTGTTGTATGCTGCACTCTCCACAATCTTGTGCTGGAAAGGGGAGACGCAGTGGACGATGAAGATGTAGACGCAGTGGATGCGGCTGCAGACGATGAGTCCAGCGGTGAGTCCGAGGATGAGCACACACAGGGAAATGCTGAGGGGGTAGACGCTGACCTGGGCATAGTCCAGGGAGGCAGGGACACCCGGGAGGCTTTAATCCAATGAACCTTCAGCTAGCACACCACATGGGGACCTCCAGGATAAGCCTGGGCTGTAGGCTCCATACTTGATACCTAAGTGTAAAATCTGCCTGGTTAGGAACATTAACTAATGACCTTGTTAATAAAGCTGAATGTCCCACAAAACACACATTACATTATTGGTAACCATCCACCTGCAGAACAAAAGAGGCACCCTCAGCCATGGTGACATGTCTGAATTTAATATTGCAACCAAAGAAACTTAATGAAACAAAATGAAAAAGGTGTTAAAAATCACACCAACTCATAAAGACCTCATTGCGGGCCAACACAAAAACACCAGTGAGAAACCCGTGGTGTGCCTAAGGTGCCTTATGTTAACATTTCCGGGTGCTACGTCTTGGTGCTGCCCCCTCACTGGGAATGTATCTGAGACAGCCTGCTTACTCTGCTGTCCTGTTGGCCTCGATGACCTTGGTGGGCCTCCTCTGGCTTGTGGAGCCTGTGCTGGCCCCGCCTGGGAGGGAGCAGTCAGTGCCACGGCTGGCATTTCCCCAGTCGTTGAAATGATATCGGATGTAACGGTCACTGGCAGAAGGGCGGAGGAGCTGCCGCCCTCATCAGAAGCGCCCTGAGAGGTGCCCACAGAGACAACAGGCAGCTGCTGCGCCGATGTGAGGTCGCTTCTGACCTCTCTGCTCACCGTGGATGGATGGGCACCAAGCTGGGAAACTTGGTGCCCAGACCATCTCCCACACTAGCACTGACCAGCTGAGGTCAATCCCGACGTGAGGGCTTGCTGGTCCGAGTACATCCCCAGGAAGGCCTGATTGGTCTCCTGGAGGAGCCTCTCCACGAGAGTCGCCACTTTCTCCATGGTGGACGCATGGCGCTCGGACATGAGGCTCATTGCATCGGCGATCATCCACGTAGACTCCTCCACCACGGAGACCAAGCCAAGCATAGCCTCATGTGTCTCCCCCAGATGCTCCTGCACACCCGGCCGCATTTCCTGCACCTGCTGTGTCGCAGACAACTCCAGAGGCACATTATCAGGCACCGACTGAGCATGTTCCTGGTCCCCTGCAGTCCTCCAACTGCTGGCGCCATGGGCACTCTCTGTCTCTGCCAGCTCCTCCAGCGACTGTGAAGTACCCTCACCACTGTGCCCCGGTTCACTAGCCAATGTTCGAATTCCCACTGAGGTGCTAGTATCTGCGCTGGTGCCTGCCTGGCAGAGATGGCATGACACTGGTGAGACTTCAGGGCCCTCAGGTGTGAGAGGGGGCCTCTGCTGCTGCTCCTCCCAGCCCTGCTCCACTGATGCTGAAAGGAAGAACAAGGACATTGGATCAGTTAACATGGAGACAATGGCAATGTGCATCCCTGTCCCCCGGATTATTATGCGCTCATCCTTCCATAAGTAATGGTGAAGCCATGTTGCAAACTTCAATCACTGAACATTCAGCACTGCCATGACTGCTGGGAGAACAATGCTGACCTCACTGCTGGGCAAACATACCTGCCCGTGGCACCCCAGCCTCACCGACACCGGTGGACCTGGGTGTATGGCGCTTCTCCAAATCTAGGGCCTCCTGCTCGTAGCGGCTGAGAATTGCTAACTGTGCCGGCCCTCCGCCAGTCCTCACCCGCTCAGCGGCATTATGTACATTCATCTCCTGAAAAGGAGAGAAGAGCATTGATTAGTGTTACTTGTACCTGGACTCTCTTCGCGGATGGCCCACCCCAACCAGAGTGGGACATTGCAGGGCTCCAGTGCCTCCTCACCCTGCTGCTGCCGAACACCCACACAAAGATTCCAGGCCTGTCCCCCACCCCCCACCCCCTTGGCCAAATGCTGCCTATATCACATTGGGAACCACACGGTCTAACCTTCCATAGCAAGGAAGCGCAAGCACGTGGAGCACAGAGGATAGCAGATCGATCAGTGCCAACACCACCTTGAAGCTCCCCTCCCAGCTGTCATCACCCTGACTTTGATATGTCCTGGAGTTCCAGCACTGCGCCTAGATGCAGCTCCTTCAGGCTGCCCCCAAAACAGTGATGTGGGTCTCACTGTACCACATCCTGTGGGGGCAGATCCCATCTCTTCACCATCCTCTCAGGGTGACCTCGGCATGGGTAATATCTGCTGGCCCACCCAGCGAAGGACACATGCCGTCAATGATTCAATGCAGTCACTACACTCAGACTTGGGGGGTACCGGGAGGTGTGGGGAGCCAGGGGGGAAAGCCCACCTGCTGGGTTAAGTGACCAATGCCAACATGTTACTCACCCTTCTTGAGTGCAACGGGTTGTTGAAGCGCTTGTGACACTGGATCCAGGAGCGCCGCACCACATCGCGGGAGCTCACGGGCTCCACCACCCCCTCCCAGGCACGTTTGGTAATGTGGGGGGGGCCTCCTCCTCCTGTCCTGGGGTACGAGGACCTCCCGCCGTGCTGCCACCTCCTCGAGGAGGGCAGCAAGGCAATCATCAGAAAAACGAGGGGCACAGTGCCTCCCTGCCCTACCCTCCTGCCTGGCCTGCTCACCAGCAGCGCTCTGGGGAGCCCTTCCACTGGCAATGATTCGCAGCCTTTGAAAAGCTGCAGGAGCTTTTTTAAACAGGCCGCGGGGTCGCCATTGGACCCAGCGGCCATTGTAGACCCACCTCCGCCCGCCCACTCCCACTGTCCTCAGGAGCCGCGATTCATGCTGGGCGGGCCTTAATTGGTCTGCCCAAGTAAAATGGCGGCGCAGACCCGATTGCGGGCGCCGATTGGGTCTGCACCCGCCTGCGCCCACTCCCACACTGCCCGCCCAACATGCAGAAAATTCTGCCCTAGAATTGTTCAATTGAAAAATTGATCAGGCGCTTAGTTGGAACATCCTGACACTGTGTAATAGTGAAGGGAGAGTTGCACAAAGTCAAGATCACCCTGACTGTTATAAACTCAGGTTATTGCATGTCAACCACGGTCACTTAGTTCAGACCCTCAAGCAGAGGGATTTGGAGACTCTGAGATTGACAGTGAGACAGGAATCGTGCCGGAGATCTGTCAGCAACCAGGAAAATTGGGAATTCCAGCAACACATTGAGGGGGTTGGAGGTCAATCATCTCAGCTCCAGGACATCACTGCAGGAGTTCCTCAGGGTAGTACCCTCGGCCCAACCATCTTCAGCTGCTTCGCTGTCCTTCCATCATAAGGTCAGAAGTGGGGATGTTTGCTGATGATTGCACAATGTTCAGCACCATTCGCAACTCCTCACATACTAAAGCAGTCCATGTCCAAATGCAGCAAGACCTGGACAAGATCCAGGTTTGGGCTGACAAGTGACAAGTAACATTGGCGCCACACAAGTGTCAGGTAATGACCACCTCCAACAAGAGAGAATCCAACCATCGCCCCTTGACGTTCAAAGGCATTACCATTGCTGAATCCCCCACTATCAACATCCTGGGGTTACCATTGACTAGAAACTGAACTGGGCTAGCCATATAAATACTGTGGCTACAAGAGTAGGTCAGAGGCTAGGAATCATGCGACAAGTAACTCACCTCCTGACTGCCCAAAGCCTATCTACCATCTGCAAGGCACAAGTCAGGAATGTGATGGAATACTCCCCACTTGCCTGGATGAGTGCAGCTCCCACAATACTCAAGAAGCTTCACGCTGTCCAGGACAAAGCAGTCCACTTGATTGGCACCACATCCACAAACATTCACTCCCTCCACCACCGACGCACAGTGGCAGCAGTGTGTACCACCTACAAGATGCACTGCAGGAATTCCATTGACCAGAAAATGAACTGTCGCTGGGTCAAAATGCTGCAACTCCCTTCCTAACAGCAATGTGGGTGTACCTACATGCAAACAGGCCAGAATTTTATGACATCCACCATGCCACCACTACTAACCCTCCAACCCACACAGAAGGAACTGCAGGACGGGGAGTCAGAGATTATAAATTTGAGCTGATGGCTGACAACCAGCTAGGGCTTGGGTCAAGAATGGTCACATAAGGGGCTCTTCATGCTGTCGCGGGCATCCGGTTCCAAAACCATGTGACGAGGTCGCCAGGTAAATCCTAGACCTCCTCTGAAGCGAGAGCTGGTTTCCTTAAAGACCCACCACCCCGAGCCTGCCAATCGTTCGGCACAGCCCCATCCCCTTTCACCGGGGCTGCCTGACTGGCCACGGTGGGCTCAGGTCACTGACCTTCTCTCCAGCCTCCAGTGCTGGTTGGTCTGGGACTGGTTGCATTTCCCAATGGCGGCCAAAGTTCCTACTGATGTCCCAAAACTGTCTCACAGTCAATCTCAGAGTCTCCACATCTCTCTGCTTGAGGGTCTGAACTGAGTGACAGTGATTGACACGCAATAACCTGAGTTTATAGACAGAAAGTAAGTTGTGAAGATGACATAAGGAGGCTACAGAAAGATATAGATAGGTTAAGTGAGTGGTCAAAGATCTGGCAAATGGAGCATAACTTGGGAAAATGTTCATTTTGGCAGGTAGAATAAAAGAGAAGCTTATTATCGAAATGGTGAGAGATTGCAGAGTTCTAAGATTCAGAGGGATCTGGGTGTCCGAGTGCATGAATAACAAAAGGTTATAATGCAGGTACAGCAGGTAATTAGGAAAACTAATGGAATGTTATCATTTATTGGGAGGGGAATTGTCAGCAATTATAATCAGGGAGGAAACTATAACACACTGACAGCGTCCGAGAGTGACCGGGAGAATCAATAACACACTGACAGCGTCCGAGAGTGACCGGGGGAATCAATAACACACTGACAGCGTCCGAGAGTGACTAGGGCGAATGTATAACAGACTGTCAGTGTCCGAGAGTGACCGTGGGGAATCTATAACACACTGACAGTGTTCGAGAGTGACCGTGGGGATCAATAACACGCTGTCAGTGTCCGAGAGTGACGGGGGTGAACGCATAACACACTGTCAGTGTCCCAGAGTGACCGTGGGGAATCTATAACACACTCCCAGTGTCCGAGAGTGACCGTGGGGATCAATAACACACTGTCAGTGTCCGAGAGTTACCAGGGGAAATCTATAACACACTGTCAGTGTCCGAGAGTGACCGGAGGAAAATATAACACACTGTCAGTGTCCGAGAGTTACCAGGGGGAAACTATAACACACTGTCAGTGTCCGAGAGTGACCAGCGGAATCTATAACACACTGTCAGTGTCCGAGAGTGACCGGGGGAATCTATAACACACTGTCAGTGTCCGAGAGTGACCAGGGGAATCTATAACACGCTGTCAGTGTCCAGGAGTGACCAGGGGGAATCTAGAACACACGGAAAGTGTCTGAGAGTGACCGTGGGAAATCGATAACACACTCTCAGTGTCCGAGAGTGACCATGGGAATCTATAACACACTGTCAGTGTTTCAGAGTAACCGGGGGAATCTATAACATACTGTCAGTGTCCGAGAGTGACCGGGGGAATCTATAACACACTGTCAGTGTCCGAGAATGACCGGGGGAATCTATAACACACTGTCAGTGTTTCAGAGTGACCGGGGGATTCTATAACATACTGTCAGTGTCCGAGAGTGACCGGGGGAATCTATAACACACTGTCAGTGTTTCAGAGTAACCGGGGGAATCTATAACATACTGTCAGTGTCCGAGAGTGACCGGGGGAATCTATAACACGTGTTCAGCGCCGAGCGTGACAGGGGGAATTGTGACACTCTGTCGGTGTCCGAGAGTGACCGGGGGGGTAATCTATAACTCACTGTCATTGTCCCCGAGTGACCAGGGGGTGGAATCTGTAACACACTGCCAGTGTCCGAGAGTGACTGGGGCGAATGCATAACACACTGTCAGTGTCCAAGAATGACCGTGTGAAATCTATAACAGATTCTCAGTGTCCGAGAGTGACTGTAGGGTTCAATAAGACACGGTCAGTGTCCGAGATTTACCAGGGGGTATCTATAACACACTGTCAGTGTCCGTGAGTGACCAGGGGAAACTATAACACATTGTCAGTGTCCGAGAGTGATCGGGGGCAATCTATAACACACTGTCAGTGTCCGAGAGTGACCAGCGGAATCTATAACACACTGTCAGTGTCCGAGAGTGACCAGGGGAATCTATGACATGCTGGCAGTGTCCAAGAGTAAACGGGGGTAATCTAGAGCACACGGAAAGTGTCCGAGAGTGACTGGGGGAATCTATAACACGCTGCGAGTGTCCAAGAGGGTGATCGGGGGGATCTAAAACATGCTGTCAGTGTCCGAGAGTGACCGGTGGAATCTATAACACACGTTCAGTGTCCGACCGTGACAGGGGGAATTGTGACACCCTGTCAAAGTCTCAGACTGACCAGGGGGTACTATAACACACTGTCAATGTCCGAGAGTGACAAGTGGGATCTATTACAGATTTTCAGAGTCCGAGAGTGACCGTGGGGAATCTATAACACACTGTCTGTGTCTGAGAGTGACTGGGGGAATGTATAACACACTGTCAGTGTCCGAGAGTTACCAGGGGGAATCTATAACACACTGTCAGTGTCCGAGAGTGACCGGGGGAAAATATAACACACTGTCAGTGTCCGAGAGTTACCAGGGGGAAACTATAACACACTGTCAGTGTCCGAGAGTGACCGGGGGAATTTATAACACACTGTCAGTGTCCGAGAGTGACCAGGGGAACCTATAACACGCTGACAGTGTCCGAGAGTGACCGGGGGGATCTATAACACACGTTCAGTGTCCAACCGTGACAGGGGGAATTGTGACACCCTGTCAAAGTCCGAGAGTGACCAGGGGGTACTATAACACACTGTCGTCAGTGTCCGAGAGTTACAAGTGGGATCTATAACAGACTTTCAGAGTCCGAGAGTGACCGTAGGGAATCTATAACACACTGTCAGTCTCCGAGAGTGACAGGAGGGAATCTATAATACACTGTCAGTGTCTGAGAGTGATCTGGGTGAATGTATAACACACTGTCAGTGTCCGAGAGTGACCGTGGGGATCAATAGCACACTGTCAGTGTCCGAGAGTGACCGGAGGAATCTATAACACGCTGTCAGTGTCCAAGAGTGAACGGGTGAAATGTATAACACACTGTCAGTGTCCGAGAGTGACCGTGGGGATCAATGGCACACTGTCAGTGTCCGAGAGTGACTGGAGGAATCTATAACACGCGGTCAGTATCCGAGAGTGACCGGGGGAATCTATAATACATGTTCAGCATCCGAGCATGACAGGGGGAATTATGACACACTGTCAGTGTCCGAGAGTGACCGGGGGGTAATCTATAGCACACTCTCATTGTCCCAGAGTGACCAGGGCGTGGATTCTGTAACACATTGCCAGTGTCGAGAGAGACTGGGGCGAACGCATAACACACGGTCTGTGTCCAAGAGTGACCGTGGGGAATCTATAACACACTCTCAGTGTCCGAGAGTGACCGTGGGGATCAATAACACACTGTCAGTGTCCAAGAGTGACTGGGGAATCTATTACACACTGTCAGTGTCCGAGAGTGACCAGGGGAATCTATAACAGGCTGACAGTGTCCGAGAGTGACCGGGGGAATCTAGAACACACAGAAAGTGTCCGAGAGTGACTGGGGTAAATCTATAACACACTGTCAGTGTCCGAGAGTGCGCGGGGGGATCTATAACACACTGTCAGTGTCCCAGAGTAACCGGGGGGAATCTATAACATACTGTTGGTGTCCGAGAGTGACCGGGGGAATCTATAACACACGTTCAGCATCCGAGCGTGACAAGTGGAATAGTGACACACTATCAGTGTCTGAGAGTGACCAGGGGGGGTAATCTATAGCACACTGTCAGTGTCCGAAAGTGAGCGGGGGGATCTATAACAGTCCCAGAGTTACCGGGGGGAATCTATAACATACTGTCAGTGTCTGAGAGTGACCGGGGGAATCTATAACACATGTTCAGCGCCCGAGCGTGACAGGGGGAATTGTGACACAATGTCAAAGTCCGCGAGTGACCGGGGGGATCTATAACACACTGTCAGTGTCCAAGCGTGACCGTGGGGATCAATAGCACACTGTCAGTGTCCGACAGTGACCGGGGGAATCTATAACACACTGTCAGTGTCCGGGAGTGACTGGGGGAATCTATAACACACTGTCAGTGTCCGGGAGTGACCAGGGGAATCTATAACACACTGTCAGTGTCCGGGAGTGACTGGGGGAATCTATAACACACTGTCAGTGTCCGGGAGTGACCCGGGGAATCTATAACACACTGTCAGTGTCCGGGAGTGACCGGCACGAATCTCGAACACACGGAAAGTGTCCGAGAGTGACCGGGGAGATCTAGAACACACTGTCAGTGTCGCAGAGTAACCGGGGGGAATCTATCACATACTTGTAGTGTCCGAGAGTGACCGGGGGAATCTATAACACACTGTCAGTGTCCGAGACTGACCGGCGGGGGGAATCTATTACACACTGACAGTGTCGGAGAGTGACCGGGGGGAATTTAGAACACACAGAAAGTGTCCAGAAGTGACCGGGGAGAATCTATAACACATTCTCAGTGTCCGAGAGTGACCGTGGGGATCAATAACACACTGTCAGTGTCCGAGAGTGACCAGGGGAATCTATAAAATGCTGACAGTGTCCGAGAGTGACCGGGGGGAATCTAGAACACACGGAAAGTGTCCGAGAGTGACCAGGGGAAATCTATAACACACTGTCAGTGTCCGAGAGTGAGCGGGTGGATCTATAACACACTGTCAGTGTCCCTGAGTAACCGGGGGGAATCTATAACATACTGTCAGTGTCCCAGAGTAACCGGGGGGAATCTACAACATACTGTCAGTGTCCGAGAGTGACCGGGGGAATCTATAACACACTGTCAGTGTCCGAGAGCTATCTGGGCGAATGTATAACACACTTTCAAAGTCCGAGAGTGAACGGGGGGAACCTGTAACACACTGTCAGTGTCCGATAGAGACCGTAGGGATCAATAGCACACTATCAGTGTCTGAGAGTGACCGGAGGGACTCTATAACACATTGTCAGCGTCCGAGAGTGACCGGAGGAATCTATAACACACTGTCAGTGTCCGAGACTGACCGGCGGGGGGAATCTATTACACGCTGACAGTGTCGGAGAGTGACCGGGGGGAATTTAGAACACACAGAAAGTGTCCAGAAGTGACCGGGGAGAATCTATAACACATTCTCAGTGTCCGAGAGTGACCGTGGGGATCAATAACACACTGTCAGTGTCCGAGAGTGACCAGGGGAATCTATAAAATGCTGACAGTGTCCGAGAGTGACCGGGGGGAATCTAGAACACACGGAAAGTGTCCGAGAGTGACCAGGGGAAATCTATAACACACTGTCAGTGTCCGAGAGTGAGCGGGTGGATCTATAACACACTGTCAGTGTCCGAGAGTGACCGGGGGAATCTATAACACACTGTCAGTGTCCGAGAGCTATCTGGGCGAATGTATAACACACTTTCAAAGTCCGAGAGTGAACGGGGGGAACCTGTAACACACTGTCGGTGTCCGATAGAGACCGTAGGGATCAATAGCACACTATCAGTGTCTGAGAGTGACCGGAGGGAATCTATAACACATTGTCAGCGTCCGAGAGTGACCGGAGGAATCTATAACACACTGTCAGTGTCCGAGAGTGATCGGGGCGAATGTATAACACACTGTCAGTGTCCAAGAGTGATCGGGGCGAATGTATAACAGACTGTCAGTGTCCAAGAGTGACCGGGGGGAGTAATAACACTCTGTCAGTGACCGTGGGGAATATATAACACACTGAAAATGTCCAAGAGTGACCGGGGGGAATCTATAACACACTGCTAGTGTCTGAAAGTGACCCAGGGAATCTATAACACACTGGCATTGCCCAAGACTGATCGGGGGGAAATCTATAATACTCTGTCAGTGTCCATGAGTGACCTTGGGGAATCTATAACACGCTGTCAGTGTCCGAGAGTGACCAGGCGGGCAACCTATAACACACTGTCAGTGTCCGAGAGTGTCCAGGGGGTGGAATCTGTAACACACTGTCAGTGTCCGAGAGTGACCGGGGCGAATGCATAACACACTCTCAGTGTCCAAGAATGACCGGGGGGATCAATAACACACTGTCAGTGTCCGAGAGCGACCGGGGGCAATCTATAACACACTGTCAGTGTCTGAGAGTGACCGGGGGAATCTATAACACGCTGACGGTGTCTGAGAGTAACCAGGGGGAATCTAAAACACACTGCCAGTGTCCGAGAGTGACTGTGGGGATCTATAACATGCTGTCATTGTCCGGGAGTGACCGGGGGGAATCTATAACACACTGACAGTGTCCGAGAGTGACCGGGGGGAATCTAGAACACACGGAAAGTGTCCGTGAGTGATCGGGGGGAATCTATAACACACTGTCAGTGTCTGAGAGTGATCGGGGGGATCTATAACACACTCTCAGTGTCCAGGAGTAACCGGGGGGAATCTATAAATTACTGTCAGTGTCCGAGAGTGACCGGGGGAATCTATAACACATGTTCTGCAACCGAGCATGACAGGGGGAATTATGACACACTGTCAGTGTCCGAGAGTGTCCGGGGGCGGGTTGGGGGGGCGGTAATCTATAGCACACTCTAATTGTCCCAGACTAACCAGGGCGTGGATTCTGTAACACACTGCCAGTGTCTGAGAGTGACTGGGGCGAACGCATAACACACTGTCTGTGTCCGGGAGTGACTGGGGGAATCTATTACACGCTGACAGTGTCCGAGAGTGACAGGGGGGAATCTAGAACACACTGTCAGTGTCCGGGTGTGATCTGGGCGAATGTATAACACACTTTCAAAGTCCGAGAGTGAACGGGCGGAACCTGTAACACGCTGTCAGTGTCCGATAGAGACTGGGGGGATCTATAACACACTGTCAGTGTCGGAGAGTGGCCAGGGGGATCTATAGCAGACTGTCAGTGTCCGAGAGTGGCCAGGGGGATCTATAACAGACTGTCAGTGTCCGAGAGTGACCGGGGGGAGTAATAACACTCTGTCAGTGACCGTGGGGAATATATAACACACTGATAATGTCCAAGAGTGACCGGGGGGAATCTATAACACACTGGCATTGCCCAAGAGTGATCGGGGGGAATCTATAATACTCTGTCAGTGTCGGTGAGTGACCTTGGGGAATCTATAACACGCTGTCAGTGTCCGAGAGTGACCGGGGGGAATCTAGAACACACTGTAGGTGTCCGAGAGTGACCGGGGGTAATCTATAACACACCGTCATTGTCCCAGAGTGACCAGGGTGTGGATTCTGTAAAACACTGTCAGTGTCCGAGAGTGACCGTGGGGATCAATAGCACACTGTCGGTGTCGGAGAGTGACCCAGGGGATCTATAACACACTGACAGTGTCCGAGAGTGATCGGGGCGAATGTATAACAGACTGTCAGTGTCCAAGAGTGACTGGTTGTGATCTATAACCCACTGTTAGTGACCGTGGGGAATATATAACACACTGACAATGTTCGAGAGTGACCGGGGGGTATCTAAAACACACGGAAAGTGTTCGAGAGTGACTGTGGGAATATATAACACACTGGCAATGTCCGAAAGGGTCCGGCGGTAATATATAACACACTGTCAGTGTCAGAGAGTGACCGGGGGGAATCTATAACATTCTGTCAGTGTCCGAGAGTGAGCAGGGGGGTAATCTATAACACACTGTCACTGTCCAAGACTGACCAGGGGATGAATTCTGTAACACACTGACAGTGTCCGAGAGTGACCGGGGCGAATACATAATACACTCTCAGTGTCCAAGAGTGACCGGGGGGATCAATGACACACTGGCAGTGTCCGAGAGTGACCGGGAGGATCGATAAAACGGTGACAGTTTCCAAGAGTGAACAGGGGAAGTCTATAACACACTGTCAGTGTCCGAGAGTGACCGGGGGTATCAAAAACACACTGACGGTGTCCGAGAGTGGCTGGGGGGAACCTAAAACACACGGAAAGTGTCTGAGAGTGACTGTGGGAATCTATAACACACTGTCAGTGTCCGAAAGGAACCGGAGGGAATATATAACACACTGTCAGTGTCCGAGAGTGACCGGGGGGAATCTATAACACACTGTCTGTGTCTGAGAGTGACCGGGGGGAATCTATAACACACTGTCAGTGTCCGGGGGTGACCGGGGGGAATCTATAACACACTGTCAGTGTCCGAGTGTGACCGGGAGAATCTATAACACACTGTCAGTTTCTGAGAGTGACCAACGTAGTCTATAACATGCTGAAAGTGTCGGAGATTGACCGGGGGCAATATAAAACACACGGAAAGTGTTCGAGAGTGACTGTGGGGATCTATAACACACTGTTAGTGTCCGGGAGTGACCGGGGGGAATCTAGAACACACTGTCGTTGTCCGAGAGTGACTGGGGGAATCTATAATATGCTGACAATGTCCATGAGTGACCGGGGGTAATCTAGAACACACTGTAAGTGTTTCAGAGTAACCAGGGGGAATCTATAACACACGTTCAGCGTCCGAGCGTGACAGGGGGAATAGTGACAGACTGTCGGTTTCCGAGCGTGACCGGGGGGGTAATCTATAACATACCGTCAGTGACCCAGAGTAACCGGGGGTAATCTATAACACACCGTCATTGTCCCAGAGTGACCAGGAGGTGGATTCTGTAACACACTGTCAGTGTCCGAGAGTGACCAGGAGGTGGATTCTGTAACACACTGTCAGTGTCCGAGAGTGACCGTATATATCGATAGCACACGGTGTCGGTGAGTGACCCAGGGGATCTATAACAGACTGTCTGTGTCCGAGAGTGACCGGGGTTGATGTAAAACACACTGTCAGTGACCGTGGGGAATATATCACTCACTGACAATGTCCGAGAGTGACCGGGGGGAATCTAAAACACACGGAAAGTGTTCAAGAGTGACTGTGGGAATCTATAACGCACTGTCACTGACCGGGAATGACCGGGGGGGGACCTAGAACACACTGTCAGTGTCCCAGAATAACCGGGGGGAATCTATAACATACTGTCAGTGTCCGAGAGTGACCGGGGGAATCTATAACACACGTTCTGCATCCAAGCGTGACAGGGGGAATTGTGATACACTGTTTGTGTCCGAGAGTGACCATAACACACCATTATTGTTCCAGAGTGACCAGGGGGTGGATTCTGTAACACACTGTAGCTGTCCGAGAGTTACCGTGGGGATCAATAACACACTGTCAGTGTCGGACAGTGACCCGGGGGATCTATAACACACTGACACTGTCCGAGAGTGATCGGGGCGAATGTATAACAGACTGTCAGTGTCCAAGATTGACCGGGCGGCAATCTATAACACTGTCAGTGTCCGAGAGTGACCGGGGGGATCAATGACACACTGACAATGTCCAAGAGTAACCGGGGGGAATCTAAAACACACGGAAAGTCTCTGAGAGTGACTGTGGGAATCTATAACACACTGTCAGTGTTCGGGAGTTACCGGGGGGAATCTAGAACACACTGTAATTGTCCGAGAGTGACTGGGGGTGTGTGTGTGTGTGTGGGGGGGGGGGGGGGGGGATCTAGAACACTCTGTCAGTGTCCAAGATTGACCGGGCGGCAATCTATAACACACCGTCAGTGTCCGAGAGTGACCGGGAGCAATCTATAACACACTGTCAGTGTCCGAGAGTGACCAGGGGGATATATAACTCGCTGTCAGTGTCCGATAGGGGCCGGACGAAATATATAACACACTCTCAGTGTCCAAGAGTGACAGGGGTAAATCTATTACACGCTGTTAGTATCCGAGAGTGACCAGGCGGGTAATCTATAACACACTGTCACTGTCCAAGAGTGACCAGGGGGCGGATTCCGTAACACACTGTCAGTGTCCAAGAGTGACCGGGGGGAACTATAACACACTGTCAGTGTCCGAGAGTGACCGGGGGCAATCTATAACATGCTGACAGTGTCCGAGAGTGACCAGGGGGAATCAATAACACACGGAAAGTGTCCGAGAGTGACTGTGGGAATATATAACACACTGTCAGTGACCGGGAGTGACCAAGGGAATCTGTAACATGCTTGCAGTGTCTGGGATTGACCGGGGGGGAAACTACAATACACTGTCACTGTCCAAAAGTGACTGGGGGAATCTATAACACGCTGACAGTGTGCGAGAGTGACCGGGGGGAATCTAAAACACACGGAAAGTGTCCGAGAGTGACTGTGGGTATCTATAACACACTGTCACTGTCCGGGAGTGTCCGGGGGGAATCTAGAACACACTGTCAGTCTCCGAGAGTAACCGGGGGGAATCTATAACATACTGTCAGTGTCCGAGAGTGACCAGGGGAATCTATAACACATGTTCTGCATCTGAGAGTGACAGGGGGTATTGTGACACACTGTCAGTGTCCGGGAGTGACCAGGGGGGTAATCTATAACACACCGTCATTGTCCCAGAGTGACCAGGGAGTGGATTCTGTAACACACTGTCAGTGTCCGAGAGTGACCGGGGGAATCTATAACACACTGTCAGTGACCGAGAGTGACCGGGGGAATCTATAACACATGTTCTGCATCTGAGAGTGACAGGGGGTATTGTGACACACTGTCAGTGTCCGGGAGTGACCAGGGGGGTAATCTATAACACACCGTCATTGTCCCAGAGTGACCAGGGAGTGGATTCTGTAACACACTGTCAGTGTCCGAGAGTGACCGGGGGAATCTATAACACACTGTCACTGTCCGGGAGTGTCCGGGGGGAATCTAGAACACACTGTCAGTCTCCGAGAGTAACCGGGGGGAATCTATAACATACTGTCAGTGTCCGAGAGTGACCAGGGGAATCTATAACACATGTTCTGCATCTGAGAGTGACAGGGGGTATTGTGACACACTGTCAGTGTCCGGGAGTGACCAGGGGGGTAATCTATAACACACCGTCATTGTCCCAGAGTGACCAGGGAGTGGATTCTGTAACACACTGTCAGTGTCCGAGAGTGACCAGGGCGAATGCATAACACACTCTCAGTGTCCAAGAGTGACCAGGGGAACTATAACACACTGTCAGTGTCCGAGAGCGACCGGGGGGAATCAAAAACACACTGAAAGTGTCCAAGAGTGACCGGGGGAAATCTATGACACACTGACGGTGTCCGAGTGACCGGGGGGAATCAAAAACACGCGGAAAGTGTCCGAGAGTGACTGTGGGAATCTATAACACACTATAAGTGTCCGGGAGTGACCTGGGGGGAATCTTGAACACACCGTCATTGTCCGAAAGTGACAGTGAATCTATAATATGCTGATAGTGTCCAAGAGTGACCGGGGGGAATCTAGAACACACTGTCAGTGTCCAAGAGTAACCGGGGGGAATCTATAACATACTGTCAGTGTACGAGAGGGACCGGGGGTATCTATAACACACTGACAGTGTCTGAGAATGACCAAGGAAATCTGTAACACGCTGACAGTGTCCGGGAGTGACCGGGGGGAAACTAGAACACACTGTCATTGTCCGAAAGTGACTGGGGGAATCTATAACACGCTGACAGTGTGCGAGAGTGACCGGGGGGAATCTAAAACCCACGGAAAGTGTCCGCGAGTGACTGTGGGTATCTATAACACACTGTCACTGTCCGGGAGTGTCCGTGGTAATCTAGAACACACTGTCACTGTCCGGGAGTGTCTGGGGTAATCTAGAACACACTGTCAGTCTCCGAGAGTAACCGGGGGGAATCTATAACATACAGTCAGTGTCCGAGAGTGACCGGGTGAATATATAACACATGTTCTGCATCTGAGAGTGACAGGGGGAATTGTGACACACTGTCAGTGTCCGGGAGTGACCAGGGGGGTAATCTATAACACACCATCATTATCCCAGAGTGACCAGGGGGTGGATTCCGTATCACACTGTCAGTGTCCGAGAGTGACCGTGGGGATCAATAGCACACTGTCAGTGTAGGAGAGTTACCTGTGCGATCTATAACACACTGACAGTGTCCGAGAGGGATCGGGGCTAATGTATAACAGACTTTCAGTGTCCGAGAGTGACCGGGGGTGATCTGTAACACACTTTCAGTGACCGTGAGGAATATATAACACATTCACAATGTCCGAGAGTGACCGGGGGAATCTAGAAACACTGTCAGTGTCCGAGAGTGACCGGGGGAATCTATAACACACTTTCAGTGTTCCAGAGTAACCGGGGGGAATCTATAACATACTCTCAGTGTCCGAGATTGACCGGTGGGAATCTAAAACACACGGAAAGTGTCCGAGAGTGACTGTGGGAATCTATAACACAATGTCAGTGTCCGAGAGTAAGCGGTGGAATCTATAACACACTGTCATTGTCCGAGAGTGACTGGGGGAATCTATAACATGCTGACAGTGTCCGAGAGTGACCGGGGGGAATCTAGAACACGCTGTCAATGTCCGAGAGTGACCGGGGGAATCTATAACACACTGTCAGTGTCCGTGAGTGACCAGGGGAATCTATAACTCGCTGACAGTGTCCGACCGTGACAGGGGGAATTGTGACACACTGTCTAAGTCCGAGAGTGACCGGGGGGTTCTATAACACACTGTCAGTTTCCAGGAGTGACCGGGGGAATCTATAACACACTGTCAGTGTCCGACAGTGACCGGGGGGATCTATAACACACTGTCAGTGTCCCAGAGTAACCGGGGGGAATCTATAGCATACTGTCAGTGTCCGAGAGTGACCGGGGGAATCTATAACACATGTTCAGCATCCCAGCGTGACAGGGGGAGTTGTGACACACTGTCATTGTCCCAGAGTGACCTGTGGGTGGATTTTGTAACGCACTGTCAGTGTCCAAGAGTGACCATGGGGAATCTATAACACACTCTCAGTGTCCAAGAGTGACCGTGGGGATCAATAACGTACTGTCAGTGTCGAGATTTACCGGGGGGAATCTATAACACTCTGTCAGTGTGCAAGAGTGACCGGGGGATTCTATAACACACTGTGAGTGTCAGTGAGTGACCAGGGGAATCTTTAACACACTGGCAGCATCCGTAAGTGACCGGGGGAATCTATAACACACTGTCAGTTTCCGAGAGTGACCGGGGGCAAACTATAACACACTGTCAGTGTCCGAGAGTGACCAGGGGAATCTGTAACACGCTGACAGTGTCCAAGACTGACCAGGGTGATCTATAACACACAGACAGTGTCCGAGAGTGAACAGGGGGATCTATAACACACTCTCAGTGTCCAAAATTGACCGGAGGTAATATATAACACACTGTCAGTGTCGGAGATTGACCCGGCGCAATCTATAACACACTGTCAGTGTCCGAGAGTGAGCGGGGGTATCTATAACACACTGTCAGTGTCCGACAGTGACCAGGAGAATCTTTAACACGCCGACAGTGTCCGTGAGTGACCAGGGGGAATCTAAAATACACGGAAAGTGTCCGAGAGTGACTGTGGGAATCTATAACACACTGTCAGTTTCCGTCAGTGACCGGGGGGAATCTAGAACACAATTTGATTGTCCGAGAGTGACTGGGGGAATCTATAATATGCTGACAGTGTCCGAGAGTGACCGGGGGGGATCTGCAACACACTGTCAGTGTCCCAGAGTAACCGGGGGGGAATCTATAACAGTCTGTCAGTGTCCGAGAGTGACCGGGGGAATCTATAACACACGTTCTGCATCCGAGCGTGACAGGGGGAATTGTGACACTCTGTCAGTATCTGAGAGTGACCGGGGGGGGTAATCTATAACACACCGCCATTGTCCCAGAGTGACCAGGGGGTGGATTCTGTAACACACTGTCAGTGTCCGAGAGTGACCGTGGGGATCAATAGCACACTGTCAGTGTCGGAGAGTGACCCGGGGGATCTATAACACACTGACAGTGTCCGAGAGTGATCGGGGCTAATGTATAACAGACTGGCAGTGTCCGAGTGACCAGTGGTGATCTGTAACACGCTGTCAGTGACCGTGGGGAATATATAACACACTGACAATGTCCGAGAGTGACCGGGGGGAATCTAGAAAACACTGTCAGTGTCCGAGAGTGACCGGGGGGGTAATCTATAACACACCGTCATTGTCCCAGAGTGACCAGGGGGTGGATTCTGTCACACAGTGTCAGTGTCCGAGAGTGACCGTGGGGATCAATAGCACACTGTCAGTGTTGGAGAGTGACCCGGGGGAACTATAACACACTGACAGTGTCCGAGAGTTATCGGGGCGAATGTATAACAGACTGTCAGTGTCCAAGAGTGACCGCGGGGAATCTAGAACACACTGTCAGTGTCCGAGTGATGGGTGGTGATCTGTAACACACTGTCAGTGACGGTGGGGAATATATAACACACTGACAATGTCCAAGAGTGACCGGGGGAATCTAGAAAACACTGTCAGTGTCCGAGAGTGACCGGGCGAATCTATAACACATGTTCTGCATCCGAGCATGACAGGGGGAATTGTGACACACTGTCAAAGTCCGAGAGTGACCGGGGGGATCTATAACACACTGTCAGTGTCCGAGAGTGATCAGGGGGATCTATAACACACTATCAGTGTCCGAAAGTGACCGGAGGTAATATATAACACACTGTCAGTGTCCGAGAGTGACCAGGGGAACCTTTAACATGCTGACAGTGTCCGAGAGTGACCGGTGGGAATCTGAAACACACGGAAAGTGTCCGGGAGTGACTGTGGGGATCTATAACACACTGTCAGTGACTGGTGGGAATCTAGAACACACTTTCATTGTCCGAGGGTGACTGGGGGAATCTATAATATGCTGACAGTGTCCGAGAGTGACCGGGGGGATCTACAACACACTGTCAATGTCCCAGAGTAACCGGGGGGAATCTATAACAAACTGTCAGTGTCCGGGAGTGACCGGGGGAATCTATAACACATGTTCTGCATCCGAACGTGACAGGGGCAATTGTGACACTCTGTCAGTGTCCGAGAATGACCGGGGGGGTAATCTATAACACACCATCATTGTCCCAGAGTGACCAGGGGGTGGATTCTGTAACACAGTGTCAGTGTCCGAGAGTGACCGTGGGGATCAATAGCACACTGTCAGTGTCGGAGAGTGACCCGGGGGATCTATAACACACTGACAGTGTCCGAGAGTGATCGGGGCTAATGTATAACAGACTGTCAGTGTCCGAGTGACCGGTGGTGATCTGTAACACACTGTCAGTGACCGTGGGGAATATATAACACACTGACAATGTCCGAGACTGACCAGGGGGAATCTAGAAAACACTGTCAGTGTCCGAGAGTGACCAGGGGAATCTATAACACATGTTCTGCATCCGAGCGTGACAGGGGGTATTGTGACACACTGTCAGTGTCCGAGAGTGACCGGGGGGGTAATCTATAACACACCGTCATTGTCCCAGAGTGACCAGGGGGTGGATTCTGTAACACAGTGTCAGTGTCCGAGAGTGACCGTGGGGATCAATAGCACACTGTCAGTGTTGGAGAGTGACCCGGGGGAACTATAACACACTGACAGTGTCCGAGAGTTATCGGGGCGAATGTATGACACACTGTCAGAGTCCGAGAGTGACCGGGGGTGATCTGTAACACACTGTCAGTGACCGTGGGGAATATATAACACACTAACAATATCCAAGAGTGACCAGGGGGTATCTAAAATACACGAAAAGTGCCCGAGAGTGACTGTGGGAATCTATAACACAGTCTCAGTGTCTGCGAGTGACCGGGGGGAATCTAGAACACACTGTCATTGGCCCAGAGTGACTGGGGGAATCTATAACACACAGTCAGTGCCCGTGAGTGACTAGGGGAATCAATAACACTGTCCGTGTCCGAGAGTGACCGGGGGAATCTATAACACACTGTCAGTGTCCGATAGTGACCAGTGGAATCTATAACACGCTGACAGTGTCCGAGCATGACAGGGGGAATTGTGACACACTGTCAAATTCCGAGAGTGACCGGGGGAATCTAGAACATACTTTCAGTGTCCGAGAGTGACCATGGGGAATCTATAACACGCTGTCAGTGTCCAAGAGTGACCGGGCGGGTAATCTTTAACACATTGTCACTGTCCGAGAGTGACCAGGGGGTGGATTCCGTAACACACTGTCAGTGTCTGAGAGTGACCGGGGGGATCAATAACACACTGTCAGTTTCTGGGAGTGACCGGGGGAATCTATAACACACTGTCAGTGTCCAAGTGTGACTGGGGGAATCTATAACACACTGTCAGTGTCCGAGAGTGACCGGGGGGAATCTAAAACACAAGGTAAGTGTCTGAGAGTGACTGTGGGAATCTATAACACACTGTCAGTGTCCGGGAGTGACCGTGTGGAAACTAGAACACACTTTCATTATCCGAGAGTGACTGGGGGAATCTATAACATGCTGACAGTGTGCGGGTGTGACCGGGGGGAATCTAGAACACACTGGCAGTGTCCGAGAGTGACCGAGGGAATCTATAACACACTGTCAGTCTCCGTGAGTGACCAGGGGAATCTATAACACACTATCAGTGTCCGAAAGTGACCGGAGGTAATATATAACACACTGTCAGTGTCCGAGAGTGACCAGGGGAACCTTTAACATGCTGACAGTGTCCGAGAGTGACCGGTGGGAATCTGAAACACACGGAAAGTGTCCAGGAGTGACTGTGGGAATCTATAACACACTGTCAGTGACCGTGAGTGACCGGTGGGAATCTAGAACACACTTTCATGGTCCGAGGGTGACTGGGGGAATCTATAATATGCTGACAGTGTCCGAGAGTGACCAGGGGGGATCTACAACACACTGTCAATGTCCCAGAGTAACCGGGGGGAATCTATAACAAACTGTCAGTGTCCGGGAGTGAACGGGGGAATCTATAACACATGTTCTGCATCCGAGCGTGACAGGGGCAATTGTGACACTCTGTCAGTGTCCGAGAATGACCGGGGGGTTAATCTATAACACACCATCATTGTCCCAGAGTGACCAGGGGGTGGATTCTGTAACACAGTGTCAGTGTCCGAGAGTGACTGTGGGAATATATAACACACTGTCAGTGACCGGGAGTGACCAAGGGAATCTGTAACATGCTTGCAGTGTCTGGGATTGACCGGGGGGGAAACTACAATACACTGTCACTGTCCAAAAGTGACTGGGGGAATCTATAACACGCTGACAGTGTGCGAGAGTGACCGGGGGGAATCTAAAACACACGGAAAGTGTCCGAGAGTGACTGTGGGTATTTATAACACACTGTCACTGTCCGGGAGTGTCCGGGGGGAATCTAGAACACACTGTCAGTCTCCGAGAGTAACCGGGGGGAATCTATAACATACTGTCAGTGTCCGAGAGTGACCAGGGGAATCTATAACACACCGTCATTGTCCCAGAGTGACCAGGGAGTGGATTCTGTAACACACTGTCAGTGTCCGAGAGTGACCGGGGGAATCTATAACATACTGTCAGTGTCCGAGAGTGACCAGGGGAATCTATAACACACCGTCATTGTCCCAGAGTGACCAGGAAGTGGATTCTGTAACACACTGTCAGTGTCCGAGAGTGACCAGGGCGAATGCATAACACACTCTCAGTGTCCAAGAGTGACCAGGGGAACTATAACACACTGTCAGTGTCCGAGAGCGACCGGGGGGAATCAAAAACACACTGAAAGTGTCCAAGAGTGACCGGGGGAAATCTATGACACACTGACGGTGTCCGAGTGACCGGGGGGAATCAAAAACACGCGGAAAGTGTCCGAGAGTGACTGTGGGAATCTATAACACACTATAAGTGTCCGGGAGTGACCTGGGGGGAATCTTGAACACACCGTCATTGTCCGAAAGTGACAGTGAATCTATAATATGCTGATAGTGTCCAAGAGTGACCGGGGGGAATCTAGAACACACTGTCAGTGTCCAAGAGTAACCGGGGGGAATCTATAACATACTGTCAGTGTACGAGAGGGACCGGGGGTATCTATAACACACTGACAGTGTCTGAGAATGACCAAGGAAATCTGTAACACGCTGACAGTGTCCGGGAGTGACCGGGGGGAAACTAGAACACACTGTCATTGTCCGAAAGTGACTGGGGGAATCTATAACACGCTGACAGTGTGCGAGAGTGACCGGGGGGAATCTAAAACCCACGGAAAGTGTCCGCGAGTGACTGTGGGTATCTATAACACACTGTCACTGTCCGGGAGTGTCCGTGGTAATCTAGAACACACTGTCAGTCTCCGAGAGTAACCGGGGGGAATCTATAACATACAGTCAGTGTCCGAGAGTGACCGGGTGAATATATAACACATGTTCTGCATCTGAGAGTGACAGGGGGAATTGTGACACACTGTCAGTGTCCGGGAGTGACCAGGGGGGTAATCTATAACACACCATCATTATCCCAGAGTGACCAGGGGGTGGATTCTGTATCACACTGTCAGTGTCCGAGAGTGACCGTGGGGATCAATAGCACACTGTCAGTGTAGGAGAGTTACCTGTGCGATCTATAACACACTGACAGTGTCCGAGAGGGATCGGGGCTAATGTATAACAGACTTTCAGTGTCCGAGAGTGACCGGGGGTGATCTGTAACACACTTTCAGTGACCGTGAGGAATATATAACACATTGACAATGTCCGAGAGTGACCGGGGGAATCTAGAAACACTGTCAGTGTCCGAGAGTGACCGGGGGAATCTATAACACACTTTCAGTGTTCCAGAGTAACCGGGGGGAATCTATAACATACTCTCAGTGTCCGAGATTGACCGGTGGGAATCTAAAACACACGGAAAGTGTCCGAGAGTGACTGTGGGAATCTATAACACAATGTCAGTGTCCGAGAGTAAGCGGTGGAATCTATAACACACTGTCATTGTCCGAGAGTGACTGGGGGAATCTATAACACGCTGACAGTGTCCGAGAGTGACTGTGGGAATCTATAACACACTGTCAGTGTCCGGGAGTGACCGGTGGAATCTAGAACACACTGTCATTGTCCGAGAGTGACTGGGGGAATCTATAACACGCTGAAAGTGTCCGAGAGTGACCGGGGGGAATCTAGAACACACTGTCAGTGTCCAAGATTGACCGGGGGGAATCTATAACACACTGTCAGTGTCTGAGAGTGACCGGAGGGATCTATAACACACTTTCAGTGTCCAAAAGGGACCGGACGGAGCATATAACACACTGTCAGTGTCTGAGAGTGACCAGGCGGCTAATCTATAACACACTGTCACTGTCCAAGAGTGACCAGGGGGTGGATTCCGTAACACGCTGTCAGTGTCCGAGAGTGACTAGGGCGAATGCATAACAAACTCTCAGTGTCCAAGACTGACCGGGGGGATCAATGACACACTGTCAGTGTCCGATAGTGACCGGGGGGATCTATAACATGCTGATATTGTCCAAGAGTGAACAGGGGAAATCTATAACACACTGTCAGTGTCCGAGAGTGACTAGGGGGAACTATAACACACTGTCAGTGTCTGAGAGTGACCGGGGGCAATCTATAACACACTGTCAGTGTCCGTAAGTGACCGGGGGGAATCTAGAACACACTTTCATTGTCCGAGAGTGACTGGGGGAATCTAAAAAATGCTGACAGTGTCCGAGAGTGACCGGGGGAATCTACAACACACTTTTAGTGTCCCAGAGTAACCGGGTGGAATCTATAACATACTGTCAGTGTCCGAGAGTAACCGGTGGAGATCTGTAACACACTGTCAGTGACGGTGGGGAATATATAACACACTGACAATGTCCAAGAGTGACCGGGGGGAATCTGGAAAACACTGTCAGTGTCCGAGAGTGACCAGGGGAATCTATAACACATGTTCTGCATCCGAGAGTGATAGGGGGAATTGTGACACACTGTCAGTGTCCGAGAGTGACCGGGGGGCTAATCTATATCACACCGTCATTGTCCCAGAGCGACCAGGGGGTGGATTCTGTAACACAATGTCAAAGTCTGAGAGTGGCCGGGGGGTTCTATAAAACACTGTCAGTGTCCGAGAGTGACCGGGGGGATCTATAACACACTGTCAGTGTCCGAAAGTGACCGGGGGGATCTATAACACACTGTCAGTGTTCGAAAGTGACCGGGGGGATCGATAACACACTGTCAGTGTTCGAAAGGGACCGGAGGGAATATATAACACACTGTCGGTGTCCGGGAGTGACCGGAGTTAATCTATAACACGCTGTCAGTGTCCGAGTGTGACCGGGGGGATCTATAACACAGTGTTAGTGTCCGAGAGTGACCAGGGGTATCTATAACACGCTGACAGTGTGCGAGAGTGACCGGGGGGATCTAGAACACACTGTCAGTGTCCGGGAGTGACCGGGGGAATCTAGAACACACTGTCATTGTCCGAGAGGGACTGGGGGTATCTGTAATATGCTGACAGTGTCCGAGAGTGACCAGGGATAATCTATAACACACTGTTTGTGTCCGAGAGTGACCGGGGGGGATCTATAACACACTGTCAGTGTCCCAGAGTAGCTGGGGGAATCTAAAACACACTGTCAGTGTCCGAGAGTGACCGGGGGGATCAATGACACACTGTCGGTGTCCGATAGTGATCAGGGGAATCTATAACACGCTGAGAGTGTCCGAGCATGACAGGGGGAATTGTGGCACACTGTCAAAGTCCGAGAGTGACCGGGGGAATCTAGAACACACTTTCAGTGTCCGAGAGTGACCATGGGGAATCTATAACACGCTGTCAGTATCCAAGAGCGACCGGGCGGGTAATCTATAACACACTGTCACTGTCCGAGAGTGACCAGAGGGTGGATTCCGTAACACACTGTCAGTGTCTGAGAGTGACCAGGGGGGATCAATAACACACTGTCAGTGTCCAAGAGTGACCGGGGGGATCCATCACACGCTGTCAGTGTCCAAGAGTGAATGGGGGAAATCTATAACACACTGTCAGTGTCCAAGAGTCACCGGGGGGATCTATAACACACTCTCAGTGTCCAAGAGTGACCGGGGGGAATCAATGACACACTGTCAGCATCCGAGAGCGATTGGGGGATCTATAACACGCTGACAGTGTCCAAGAGTGAACAGGGGAAATCTATAACACACTGTCAGTGTCCGAGAGTGACCGGGGGGATCTATAACACGCTGACAGTGTCCGAGAGTGACCGGAGGGAATCTAAAACACACGGAAAGTGTCCGAGAGTGACTGTGGGAATCTATAACACACTGTCAGTGTCCGGGAGTGACTGGGGGGAATCTAGAACACACTGTCATTGTCCGAGAGTGACTGGGGGAATCTATAATATGCTGACAGTGTCCGAGAGTGACCGGGGGGAATCTAGAACACGCTGTCAATGTCCGAGAGTGACCGGGGGAATCTATAACACACTGTCAGTGTCCGTGAGTGACCAGGGGAATCTATAACTCGCTGACAGTGTCCGACCGTGACAGGGGGAATTGTGACACACTGTCTAAGTCCGAGAGTGACCGGGGGGTTCTATAACACACTGTCAGTTTCCAGGAGTGACCGGGGGAATCTATAACACACTGTCAGTGTCCGAGAGTGACCGGGGGGATCTATAACACACTGTCAGTGTCCGAGAGTGAGCAGGGGAATCTATAACACGCTGACAGTGTCCGAGAGTGACCGGAGGGAATCTAAAACACACGGAAAGTGTCCGAGAGTGACTGTGGGAATCTATAACACACTGTCAGTGTCCGGGAGTGACTGGGGGGAATCTAGAACACACTGTCATTGTCCGAGAGTGACTGGGGGAATCTATAATATGCTGACAGTGTCCGAGAGTGACCGGGGGGAATCTAGAACACGCTGTCAATGTCCGAGAGTGACCGGGGGAATCTATAACACACTGTCAGTGTCCGTGAGTGACCAGGGGAATCTATAACTCGCTGACAGTGTCCGACCGTGACAGGGGGAATTGTGACACACTGTCTAAGTCCGAGAGTGACCGGGGGGTTCTATAACACACTGTCAGTTTCCAGGAGTGACCGGGGGAATCTATAACACACTGTCAGTGTCCGACAGTGACCGGGGGGATCTATAACACACTGTCAGTGTCCCAGAGTAACCGGGGGGAATCTATAGCATACTGTCAGTGTCCGAGAGTGACCGGGGGAATCTATAACACATGTTCAGCATCCCAGCGTGACAGGGGGAGTTGTGACACACTGTCATTGTCCCAGAGTGACCTGTGGGTGGATTTTGTAACGCACTGTCAGTGTCCAAGAGTGACCATGGGGAATCTATAACACACTCTCAGTGTCCAAGAGTGACCGTGGGGATCAATAACATACTGTCAGTGTCGAGATTTACCGGGGGGAATCTATAACACTCTGTCAGTGTGCAAGAGTGACCGGGGGATTCTATAACACACTGTGAGTGTCAGTGAGTGACCAGGGGAATCTTTAACACACTGGCAGCATCCGTAAGTGACCGGGGGAATCTATAACACACTGTCAGTTTCCAAGAGTGACCGGGGGCAAACTATAACACACTGTCAGTGTCCGAGAGTGACCAGGGGAATCTATAACACGCTGACAGTGTCCAAGACTGACCAGGGTGATCTACAACACGCAGACAGTGTCCGAGAGTGAACAGGGGGATCTATAACACACACTCAGTGTCCAAAATTGACCGGAGGTAATATATAACACACTGTCAGTGTCGGAGATTGACCCGGCGCAATCTATAACACACTGTCAGTGTCCAAGAGTGACCGGGGGTATCTATAACACATTGTCAGTGTCCGACAGTGACCAGGAGAATCTTTAACACGCCGACAGTGTCCGTGAGTGACCAGGGGGAATCTAAAATACACGGAAAGTGTCCGAAAGTGACTGTGGGAATCTATAACACACTGTCAGTGTCCGTCAGTGACCGGGGGGAATCTAGAACACACTGTCATTGTCCGAGAGGGACTGGGGGAATCTGTAATATGCTGACAGTGTCCGAGAGTGACCAGGGGGAATGTAGAACACACTGTTTGTGTCCGAGAGTGACCGGGGGGATCTATAACACACTGTCAGTGTCCCAGAGTAGCCGGGGGGAATCTATAACATACTGTCAGTGTCCCAGAGTAACCGGGGGGAATCTATAACACACTGTCAGTGTCGGAGATTGACCCGGCGCAATCTATAACACACTGTCAGTGTCCGTCAGTGACCGGGGGGAATCTAGAACACACTGTCATTGTCCGAGAGGGACTGGGGGAATCTGTAATATGCTGACAGTGTCCGAGAGTGACCAGGGGGAATGTAGAACACACTGTTTGTGTCCGAGAGTGACCGGGGGGATCTATAACACACTGTCAGTGTCCCAGAGTAGCCGGGGGGAATCTATAACATACTGTCAGTGTCCCAGAGTAACCGGGGGGAATCTATAACACACTGTCAGTGTCGGAGATTGACCCGGCGCAATCTATAACACACTGTCAGTGTCCGAGAGTGACCGGGGGTATCTATAACACACTGTCAGTGTCCGACAGTGACCAGGAGAATCTTTAACACGCCGACAGTGTCCGTGAGTGACCAGGGGGAATCTAAAATACACGGAAAGTGTCCGAAAGTGACTGTGGGAATCTATAACACACTGTCAGTGTCCGGGAGTGACCGGTGGAATCTAGAACACACTGTCATTGTCCGAGAGGGACTGGGGGAATCTGTAATATGCTGACAGTGTCCGAGAGTGACCAGGGGGAATGTAGAACACACTGTTTGTGTCCGAGAGTGACCGGGGGGATCTATAACACACTGTCAGTGTCCCAGAGTAGCCGGGGGAATCTAAAACATACTGTCAGTGTCCGAGAGTGACCGGGGGGAATCTATAACACTGTCAGTGTCCCAGAGTAACCGGGAGGAATCTATAACATACTGTCAGTGTCCCAGAGTAACCGGGAGGAATCTATAACATACTGTCAGTGTCCGAGAGTGGCCGGGGGAATTGATAACACATGTTCTGAATCCGAGCGTGGCAGGGGGAATTGTGACACACTGTCAGTGTCCGAGAGTGACCAGGGGGATCTATAACACAGTGACAGTTTCCGAGAGTGACCGGGGTTGACCTGTAACACACTGTCAGTGACCATGGGGAATCCACAACACACACTCAGTGTCCGGGAGTGACTGGGGGGAATCTAGAACACACTGTCATTGTCCGACAGTGACTGGGGGAATCTATAACACGCTGACAGTGTCCGAGAGTGACCGGGGGGATCAATGACACACTGTCGGTGTCCGATAGTGATCGGGGGAATCTATAACACGCTGAGAGTGTCCGAGCATGACAGGGGGAATTGTGGCACACTGTCAAAGTCCGAGAGTGACCGGGGGAATCTAGAACACACTTTCAGTGTCCGAGAGTGACCATGGGGAATCTATAACACGCTGTCAGTATCCAAGAGCGACCGGGCGGGTAATCTATAACACACGTTCTGCATCCGAGCGTGACAGGGGGAATTGTGACACTCTGTCAGTATCTGAGAGTGACCGGGGGGGGTAATCTATAACACACCGCCATTGTCCCAGAGTGACCAGGGGGTGGATTCTGTAACACACTGTCAGTGTCCGAGAGTGACCGTGGGGATCAATAGCACACTGTCAGTGTCGGAGAGTGACCCGGGGGATCTATAACACACTGACAGTGTCCGAGAGTGATCGGGGCTAATGTATAACAGTCTGGCAGTGTCCGAGTGACCAGTGGTGATCTGTAACACGCTGTCAGTGACCGTGGGGAATATATAACACACTGACAATGTCCGAGAGTGACCGGGGGGAATCTAGAAAACACTGTCAGTGTCCGAGAGTGACCGGGGGGGTAATCTATAACACACCGTCATTGTCCCAGAGTGACCAGGGGGTGGATTCTGTCACACAGTGTCAGTGTCCGAGAGTGACCGTGAGGATCAATAGCACACTGTCAGTGTTGGAGAGTGACCCGGGGGAACTATAACACACTGACAGTGTCCGAGAGTTATCGGGGCGAATGTATAACAGACTGTCAGTGTCCAAGAGTGACCGCGGGGAATCTAGAACACACTGTCAGTGTCCGAGTGATGGGTGGTGATCTGTAACACACTGTCAGTGACGGTGGGGAATATATAACACACTGACAATGTCCAAGAGTGACCGGGGGAATCTAGAAAACACTGTCAGTGTCCGAGAGTGACCGGGCGAATCTATAACACATGTTCTGCATCCGAGCGTGACAGGGGGAATTGTGACCTACTGTCAGTGTCCGAGAGTGACCGGGGGGGTAATCTAAAACACACCGTCATTGTCCCAGAGTGACCAGGGGGTGGATTCTGTAACACACTGTCAAAGTCCGAGAGTGACCGGGGGGTTCTATAAAACACTGTCAGTGTCTGACAATGACCAGGGGATCGATAACACACTGTCAGTCTCCGAAAGGGACCCGAGGGAATATATAACACACTGTCATTGTCCGGGAGTGACCGGAGGGAATCTATAACACGCTGTTAGTGTCCGAGAGTGACCGGGGGCAATCTATAACACACTGTCAGTGTCCGAGAGTAACCGGTGGTATCTATAACACACTGTCAGTATCCGAAAGTGACCAGGGGAAACTATAACACGCTGACAGTGTCCAAGAGTGACCGGAGGGAATCTAAAACACACGGAAAGTGTCCAGGAGTAACTGTGGGAATCTATAACACACTGTCAGTCTCCGAAAGGGACCCGAGGGAATATATAACACACTGTCATTGTCCGGGAGTGACCGGAGGGAATCGATAACATGCTGTCAGTGTCCGAGAGTGACCGGGGGGATCTATAACACACTGTCAGTGTCTGAGAGTTATCAGGGGCAATCTATAACACACTGTCAGTGTCCCAGAGTAGCCTGGGGGAATCTATAACATACTGTCAGTGTCCGAGAGTGACCGGGGGGATCTATAACACGCTGTCAGTGTCCGAGAGTAACCGGGGGTATCTATGACATACTGTCAGTGTCCAAGAGTGACCGGGGGAATTTATAACACACGTTCAGCGTCCGAGCATGACAGGGGGAATTGTGACACACTGTCAAAGTCCGAGAGTGACCGGGGGGATCTATAACACACTGTCAGTGTCCGAGAGTGATCAGGGGGATCTATAACACACTATCAGTGTCCGAAAGTGACCGGAGGTAATATATAACACACTGTCAGTGTCCGAGAGTGACCAGGGGAACCTTTAACATGCTGACAGTGTCCGAGAGTGACCGGTGGGAATCTGAAACACACGGAAAGTGTCCGGGAGTGACTGTGGGGATCTATAACACACTGTCAGTGACTGGTGGGAATCTAGAACACACTTTCATTGTCCGAGGGTGACTGGGGGAATCTATAATATGCTGACAGTGTCCGAGAGTGACCGGGGGGATCTACAACACACTGTCAATGTCCCAGAGTAACCGGGGGGAATCTATAACAAACTGTCAGTGTCCGGGAGTGACCGGGGGAATCTATAACACATGTTCTGCATCCGAGCGTGACAGGGGCAATTGTGACACTCTGTCAGTGTCCGAGAATGACCGGGGGGTTAATCTATAACACACCATCATTGTCCCAGAGTGACCAGGGGGTGGATTCTGTAACACAGTGTCAGTGTCCGAGAGTGACCGTGGGGATCAATAGCACACTGTCAGTGTCGGAGAGTGACCCGGGGGATCTATAACACACTGACAGTGTCCGAGAGTGATCGGGGCTAATGTATAACAGACTGTCAGTGTCCGAGTGACCGGTGGTGATCTGTAACACACTGTCAGTGACCGTGGGGAATATATAACACACTGACAATGTCCGAGACTGACCAGGGGGAATCTAGAAAACACTGTCAGTGTCCGAGAGTGACCAGGGGAATCTATAACACATGTTCTGCATCCGAGCGTGACAGGGGGTATTGTGACACACTGTCAGTGTCCGAGAGTGACCGGGGGGGTAATCTATAACACACCGTCATTGTCCCAGAGTGACCAGGGGGTGGATTCTGTAACACAGTGTCAGTGTCCGAGAGTGACCGTGGGGATCAATAGCACACTGTCAGTGTTGGAGAGTGACCCGGGGGAACTATAACACACTGACAGTGTCCGAGAGTTATCGGGGCGAATGTATGACACACTGTCAGAGTCCGAGAGTGACCGGGGGTGATCTGTAACACACTGTCAGTGACCGTGGGGAATATATAACACACTAACAATATCCAAGAGTGACCAGGGGGTATCTAAAATACACGAAAAGTGTCCGAGAGTGACTGTGGGAATCTATAACACAGTCTCAGTGTCTGCGAGTGACCGGGGGGAATCTAGAACACACTGTCATTGGCCCAGAGTGACTGGGGGAATCTATAACACACAGTCAGTGCCCGTGAGTGACTAGGGGAATCAATAACACTGTCCGTGTCCGAGAGTGACCGGGGGAATCTATAACACACTGTCAGTGTCCGATAGTGACCAGTGGAATCTATAACACGCTGACAGTGTCCGAGCATGACAGGGGGAATTGTGACACACTGTCAAATTCCGAGAGTGACCGGGGGAATCTAGAACATACTTTCAGTGTCCGAGAGTGACCATGGGGAATCTATAACACGCTGTCAGTGTCCAAGAGTGACCGGGCGGGTAATCTTTAACACATTGTCACTGTCCGAGAGTGACCAGGGGGTGGATTCCGTAACACACTGTCAGTGTCTGAGAGTGACCGGGGGGATCAATAACACACTGTCAGTTTCTGGGAGTGACCGGGGGAATCTATAACACACTGTCAGTGTCCAAGTGTGACTGGGGGAATCTATAACACACTGTCAGTGTCCGAGAGTGACCGGGGGGAATCTAAAACACAAGGTAAGTGTCTGAGAGTGACTGTGGGAATCTATAACACACTGTCAGTGTCCGGGAGTGACCGTGTGGAAACTAGAACACACTTTCATTATCCGAGAGTGACTGGGGGAATCTATAACATGCTGACAGTGTGCGGGTGTGACCGGGGGGAATCTAGAACACACTGGCAGTGTCCGAGAGTGACCGAGGGAATCTATAACACACTGTCAGTCTCCGTGAGTGACCAGGGGAATCTATAACACACTATCAGTGTCCGAAAGTGACCGGAGGTAATATATAACACACTGTCAGTGTCCGAGAGTGACCAGGGGAACCTTTAACATGCTGACAGTGTCCGAGAGTGACCGGTGGGAATCTGAAACACACGGAAAGTGTCCAGGAGTGACTGTGGGAATCTATAACACACTGTCAGTGACCGTGAGTGACCGGTGGGAATCTAGAACACACTTTCATGGTCCGAGGGTGACTGGGGGAATCTATAATATGCTGACAGTGTCCGAGAGTGACCAGGGGGGATCTACAACACACTGTCAATGTCCCAGAGTAACCGGGGGGAATCTATAACAAACTGTCAGTGTCCGGGAGTGAACGGGGGAATCTATAACACATGTTCTGCATCCGAGCGTGACAGGGGCAATTGTGACACTCTGTCAGTGTCCGAGAATGACCGGGGGGGTAATCTATAACACACCATCATTGTCCCAGAGTGACCAGGGGGTGGATTCTGTAACACAGTGTCAGTGTCCGAGAGTGACTGTGGGAATATATAACACACTGTCAGTGACCGGGAGTGACCAAGGGAATCTGTAACATGCTTGCAGTGTCTGGGATTGACCGGGGGGGAAACTACAATACACTGTCACTGTCCAAAAGTGACTGGGGGAATCTATAACACGCTGACAGTGTGCGAGAGTGACCGGGGGGAATCTAAAACACACGGAAAGTGTCCGAGAGTGACTGTGGGTATCTATAACACACTGTCACTGTCCGGGAGTGTCCGGGGGGAATCTAGAACACACTGTCAGTCTCCGAGAGTAACCGGGGGGAATCTATAACATACTGTCAGTGTCCGAGAGTGACCAGGGGAATCTATAACACATGTTCTGCATCTGAGAGTGACAGGGGGTATTGTGACACACTGTCAGTGTCCGGGAGTGACCAGGGGGGTAATCTATAACACACCGTCATTGTCCCAGAGTGACCAGGGAGTGGATTCTGTAACACACTGTCAGTGTCCGAGAGTGACCGGGGAAATCTATAACACACTGTCAGTGACCGAGAGTGACCGGGGGAATCTATAACACATGTTCTGCATCTGAGAGTGACAGGGGGTATTGTGACACACTGTCAGTGTCCGGGAGTGACCAGGGGGGTAATCTATAACACACCGTCATTGTCCCAGAGTGACCAGGGAGTGGATTCTGTAACACACTGTCAGTGTCCGAGAGTGACCAGGGCGAATGCATAACACACTCTCAGTGTCCAAGAGTGACCAGGGGAACTATAACACACTGTCAGTGTCCGAGAGCGACCGGGGGGAATCAAAAACACACTGAAAGTGTCCAAGAGTGACCGGGGGAAATCTATGACACACTGACGGTGTCCGAGTGACCGGGGGGAATCAAAAACACGCGGAAAGTGTCCGAGAGTGACTGTGGGAATCTATAACACACTATAAGTGTCCGGGAGTGACCTGGGGGGAATCTTGAACACACCGTCATTGTCCGAAAGTGACAGTGAATCTATAATATGCTGATAGTGTCCAAGAGTGACCGGGGGGAATCTAGAACACACTGTCAGTGTCCAAGAGTAACCGGGGGGAATCTATAACATACTGTCAGTGTACGAGAGGGACCGGGGGTATCTATAACACACTGACAGTGTCTGAGAATGACCAAGGAAATCTGTAACACGCTGACAGTGTCCGGGAGTGACCGGGGGGAAACTAGAACACACTGTCATTGTCCGAAAGTGACTGGGGGAATCTATAACACGCTGACAGTGTGCGAGAGTGACCGGGGGGAATCTAAAACCCACGGAAAGTGTCCGCGAGTGACTGTGGGTATCTATAACACACTGTCACTGTCCGGGAGTGTCCGTGGTAATCTAGAACACACTGTCACTGTCCGGGAGTGTCTGGGGTAATCTAGAACACACTGTCAGTCTCCGAGAGTAACCGGGGGGAATCTATAACATACAGTCAGTGTCCGAGAGTGACCGGGTGAATATATAACACATGTTCTGCATCTGAGAGTGACAGGGGGAATTGTGACACACTGTCAGTGTCCGGGAGTGACCAGGGGGGTAATCTATAACACACCATCATTATCCCAGAGTGACCAGGGGGTGGATTCTGTATCACACTGTCAGTGTCCGAGAGTGACCATGGGGATCAATAGCACACTGTCAGTGTCGGAGAGTGACCCGGGGGATCTATAACACACTGACAGTGTCCGAGAGTGATCGGGGCTAATGTATAACAGACTGTCAGTGTCCGAGTGACCGGTGGTGATCTGTAACACACTGTCAGTGACCGTGGGGAATATATAACACACTGACAATGTCCGAGACTGACCAGGGGGAATCTAGAAAACACTGTCAGTGTCCGAGAGTGACCAGGGGAATCTATAACACATGTTCTGCATCCGAGCGTGACAGGGGGTATTGTGACACACTGTCAGTGTCCGAGAGTGACCAGGGGAATCTATAACACATGTTCTGCATCCGAGCGTGACAGGGGGTATTGTGACACACTGTCAGTGTCCGAGAGTGACCGGGGGGGTAATCTATAACACACCGTCATTGTCCCAGAGTGACCAGGGGGTGGATTCTGTAACACAGTGTCAGTGTCCGAGAGTGACCGTGGGGATCAATAGCACACTGTCAGTGTTGGAGAGTGACCCGGGGGAACTATAACACACTGACAGTGTCCGAGAGTGATCGGGGCGAATGTATGACACACTGTCAGAGTCCGAGAGTGACAGGGGGTGATCTGTAACACACTGTCAGTGACCGTGGGAATATATAACACACTAACAATATCCAAGAGTGACCAGGGGGTATCTAAAATACACGAAAAGTGTCCGAGAGTGACTGTGGGAATCTATAACACAGTCTCAGTGTCCGTGAGTGACTAGGGGAATCTATAACACTGTCAGTGTCCGATAGTGACCGGTGGAATCTATAACACGCTGACAGTGTCCGAGCATGACAGGGGGAATTGTGACACACTGTCAAATTCCGAGAGTGACCATGGGGAATCTATAACACGCTGTCAGTGTCCAAGAGTGACCGGGCGGGTAATCTTTAACACATTGTCACTGTCCGAGAGTGACCAGGGGGTGGATTCCGTAACACACTGTCAGTGTCTGAGAGTGACCGGCGGGGTCTATAACACACTGTCAGTGTCTCAGAGTAACCGGGGGGAACCTATAACACGCTGTCAGTGTCCGAGAGTGACCGGGGGAATCTATAACACACGTTCAGCGTCTGAGCGTGACAGGGGGAATTGTGACACACTGTCAAAGTCCGAGAGTGACCGGGGGGATGTATGAAACACTGTCAGTGTCCGAGAGTGACCAGGGGGATCTATAACACACTCTCAGTATCCGAAAGTGACCGCAGGTAATATATAACACACTGTCAGTGTCGGAGAGTGACCCGGGGCAATCTATAACACACTGTCAGTGCCCAAGAGTAACTGGGGGGAATCTATAACACACTGTCAGTGTCCGAGAGTGACCGGGGGAATCTATAACACATGTTCTGCATCCGAGCGTGACAGGGGGAATTGTGAAACACTGTCAGTGTCCGAGAGTGACCGGGGGGGGTAATCTATAACACACCGTCATTGTCCCAGAGTGACCAGGGGGTGGATTCTGTAACACACTGTCAGTGTCCGAGAGTGACCAGGGGGATCGATCGCACACTGTCAGTGTCGGACAGTGACCCGGGGGATTTATAACACACTGGCAGCGTCCGAGAGTGATCGGGGCGAATGTATAACAGACTGTCAGTGTCCGAGAGTGACTGGGGGTGATCTAAAACACACTGTCAGTGACCGTGAGGAATATATAACACACTGACAATGTCCGAGAGTGACCGGGGGCATCTAAAACACACGGAAAGTGTCCGAGAGTGAATGCGGGAAGCTATAACACACTGTCAGTGTCCGGGAGTGACCGGGGGGGAATCAAGAACACACTGTCATTGTCCGAGAGTGACTGAGGGAATCTATAACACGCTGACAGTGTGCGAGAGTGACCGGGGGGAATCTAGAACACACTGTCAGTGTCCGAGAGTGACTGGGGGAATCTATAACACACTGTCAGTGTCCGAGAGTGACCAGGGGAATCTATAACACGCTGACAGTGTCCGAGCATGGTAGGGGGAATTGTGACACACTGTCAAAGTCCGAGAGTGACCGGGGGGTTCTATAACACATTGTTAGTGTCCAAGAGTGACCGGCGGCAATTTATAACACACTGTCAGTGTCCGAGAGTGACCGGGGGAATCTATAACAAACTGTCAGTGTCCCAGAGTAACCGGGGGGAATCTATAGCATACTGTCAGTGTCCGAGAGTGACCGGGGGAATCTATAACACATGTTCATCATCCCAGCGTGACAGGGGGAGTTGTGACACACTGTCAGTGTCCAAGAGTGACCGGGGGGGTAATCTATAACACACTGTCATTGTCCCAGAGTGACCGGTGGGTGGATTTTTTAACACACTGCCAGTGTCCGAGAGTGACATTGGAGAACGCATAACACACTGTCAGTGTCCAAGAGTGACCATGGGGAATATATTACAAACTCTCAATGTCCGAGAGTGACCGTGGGGATCAATAACATACTGTCAGTGTCCGAGATTTACCAGTGGGAATCTATAACACACTGACAGTGTCCGAGAGTGACCGGGGGAATTCTATAACACTATGTCAGTGTCCGAGAATTACCGGGGGAAACTATAACACACTGTCAGTGTCCGTGAGTGACCAGGGGAATCTATAACACACTGGCAGTGTCCCATAGTAACCGGGGGGAATCTATAACATACTGTCAGTGTCCGTGAGTGACCGGGGGAATCTATAACACACGTTCATCTCCGAGCGTGACAGGGGGAATTGTGACACACTGTCAGTGTCCGAGAGTGACCGGGGGAATCTATAACACACTGTCAGTGTCCGAGAGTGACCAGGGGGATCTATAACACACTCTCAGTGTCGGAGAGTGACCTGGGGCAATCTATAACATGCTGTCAGTGTCCGAGAGTGACCGGGGGAATCTATAACACACTGTCAGTGTCCGTGAGAGACCAAAGGAATCCATAACACTGTCAGTGTCCGAGAGTGACCGGGGGAATCTATAACACACTGTCAGTGTCTGATAGTGACAAGGGGAATCTATAACACGATGACAGTGTCCGAGCATGACAGGGGGAATTGTGACACACTGTCACAGTCCGAGAGTGACCGGGGGGTTCTATAACATACTGTCAGTGTCCGAGAGTGACCAGGGGTATATATAACACACTGTCAGTTTCCGAAATGGACCGGAGGGAATATATAACACACTGTCAGTGTCCGAAAGTGAACGGGGGGAATCTAACACATGCTGTCAGTGTCCGAGAGTGATCAGGCGGGTAATCTATAACACTGTCACTGTCCAAGAGTGACCAGATGGTGGTTTCCGTAACACACTGTCAGTGTCCAAGAGTGACCAGGACGAATGCATAAAACACTCTCAGTGTCCGAGAGTGACCGGGGGGAATCGAGAACATGCTGGCAGTGTCCGAAAGTGACCGTGGAGAATCTATTAAACACTGTCAGTGTCCGAGAGTGACCGGGGGGATCTATAACACACTGTCAATGTCCGAGAGTGCCCAGGGGGATCTATAACACACTGTCAGTTTCCGAAATGGACCGGAGGGAATATATAACAAACTCTCAGTGTCGGAAAGGAACCGGAGGGAATATATAACACACTGTCAGTGTCCGAGAGTGACTGGGGGAATCTATAATATGCTGACAGTGGCCGAGAGTGACCAGGGGGGAATCTAGAGCACACTGTCAGTGTCCGAGAGTGACCGGGGGTAATCTATAACACACTGTCAGTGTCCCAGAGTGACCAGGGTGATCTATAACACACTCTCAGTGTCCGAAAGTGACCGGAGGTAATATATAACACAGTCAGTGTCGGAGAGTGACCCGGGGCAAACCATAACACGCTGACAGTGTCCGAGAGTGACCGGGGGGTATCTAAAACACACGGAAAGTGTCCGAGAGTGACTGTGGGAATCTATAACACAATCTCAGTGTCCGGGAGTGACCGGGGGGAATCTAGAATACACTGTCATTGTTCGAGAGTGACCGGGGGAATCTATAACACGCTGACAGTGTCTGAGCATGACAGGGGGAATTGTGACACACTGTCAAAGTCCGAGAGTGACCGGGGGGATCTATAACACACTGTCAGTGTCCCAGAGTAACTGGGGGGAATCTATAGCATACTGTCAGTGTCCGAGAGTGACCGGAGGAACCTATAACACATGTTCAGCATCCCAGCGTGACAGGGGGAATTGTGACACACTGTCAGTATCCGAGAGTGACCGGGGGGGGTAATCTATAACACACTGTCATTGTCCCAGAGTGACCTGTGGGTGGATTCTGTAACACACTGCCAGTGTCCGAGAGTGACCGTGGCGAACGCATAACACACTGTCAGTGACCAAGAGTGGCCATGAGGAATCTTTAACACACTCTCAGTGTCCGAGAGTGACCGTGGGGATCAATAACATACTGTCAGTGTCTGAGATTTACCAGGGGGAATCTATAACATACTGTCAGTGTCCGAAAGTGACCGGGGGAATCTATAACACTCTGTCAGTGTCCGAGAATGACCGGGGGAATCTATAAAACACTGTCAGTGTCCGTGAGTGACCAGGGGAATCTATAAGACACTGGTAGTGTCCGTGAGTGACCGGGGCAATCTATAACACACTGTCAGTGTCCGAGAGTGACCAGAGGCAAACTATAACACACTGTCAGTGTCCGAGAATGACCGGGGGAATCTATAACACGCTGTCAGTGTCCGAGAGTGACCGGGGCAATCTATAACACACGTTCTGCGTCCGAGCGTGACAGGGGGAATTGTGACACACTGTCAGAGTCCGAGAGTGACCGGGGGGATGTATAAAACACTGTCAGTGTCCGAGAGTGCCCAGGGGGATCTATAACACACTGTCAGTTTCCGAAATGGACCGGAGGGAATATATAACAAACTCTCAGTGTCGGAAAGGAACCGGAGGGAATATATAACACACTGTCAGTGTCCGAGAGTGACTGGGGTAATCTATAATATGCTGACAGTGGCCGAGAGTGACCAGGGGGGAATCTAGAGCACACTGTCAGTGTCCGAGAGTGACCGGGGGTAATCTATAACACACTGTCAGTGTCCCAGAGTGACCAGGGTGATCTATAACACACTCTCAGTGTCCGAAAGTGACCGGAGGTAATATATAACACAGTCAGTGTCGGAGAGTGACCCGGGGCAAACCATAACACGCTGACAGTGTCCGAGAGTGACCGGGGGGTATCTAAAACACACGGAAAGTGTCCGAGAGTGACTGTGGGAATCTATAACACAATCTCAGTGTCCGGGAGTGACCGGGGGGAATCTAGAATACACTGTCATTGTTCGAGAGTGACCGGGGGAATCTATAACACGCTGACAGTGTCTGAGCATGACAGGGGGAATTGTGACACACTGTCAAAGTCCGAGAGTGACCGGGGGGATCTATAACACACTGTCAGTGTCCCAGAGTAACTGGGGGGAATCTATAGCATACTGTCAGTGTCCGAGAGTGACCGGAGGAACCTATAACACATGTTCAGCATCCCAGCGTGACAGGGGGAATTGTGACACACTGTCAGTATCCGAGAGTGACCGGGGGGGGTAATCTATAACACACTGTCATTGTCCCAGAGTGACCTGTGGGTGGATTCTGTAACACACTGCCAGTGTCCGAGAGTGACCGTGGCGAACGCATAACACACTGTCAGTGACCAAGAGTGGCCATGAGGAATCTTTAACACACTCTCAGTGTCCGAGAGTGACCGTGGGGATCAATAACATACTGTCAGTGTCTGAGATTTACCAGGGGGAATCTATAACATACTGTCAGTGTCCGAAAGTGACCGGGGGAATCTATAACACTCTGTCAGTGTCCGAGAATGACCGGGGGAATCTATAAAACACTGTCAGTGTCCGTGAGTGACCAGGGGAATCTATAAGACACTGGTAGTGTCCGTGAGTGACCGGGGCAATCTATAACACACTGTCAGTGTCCGAGAATGACCGGGGGAATCTATAACACGCTGTCAGTGTCCGAGAGTGACCGGGGCAATCTATAACACACGTTCTGCGTCCGAGCGTGACAGGGGGAATTGTGACACACTGTCAGAGTCCGAGAGTGACCGGGGGGATGTATAAAACACTGTCAGTGTCCGAGAGTGACCAGGGGGATCTATAACACACTCTCAGTATCCAAAAGTGACCGCAGGTAATATATAACACCCTGTCAGTGTCGGAGAGTGACCCGGGGCAATCTATAACACACTGTCAGTGCCCAAGAGTGACCGGGGGTATCTATAAAACTCTGTCAGTGTCCAAGAGTGACCTCGGGAATCTATAACACGCTGACAGTGTCCGAGAGTGACCGGGGGGAATTTAAAACACACGGAAAGTGTCTGAGAGTGACTGTGGGAATCTATAACACACTGTCAGTGTCCGAGAGTGACCGGGGGAATCTATAACACATGTTCTACATCCGAGCGTGACAGGGGGAATTGTGACACACTGTCTGTGTCCGAGAGTGACCGGGGGGGTAATCTATAACACACCGTCATTGTCCCAGAGTGACCAGGGGGTGGATTCTGTAACACACTGTCAGTGTCCGAGAGTGACCGTGGGTATGAATAGCACACTGTCAGTGTCGGAGAGTGACCCGGGGGATCAATATCACACTGAGTGTCCGAGAGTGATCGGTGTGAATGTTTAACAGACTGTCAGTGTCCGAGAGTGACCGGGGGTGATCTGTAACACACTGTCAGTGACCGTGGGGAATATATAACATATTGACAATGTCCGAGAGTGACCGGGGAGAATCTAGAAAACACTGTCAGTGTCCGAGAGTGACCGGGGGAATCTATAACACACTGTCAGTGTCCGAGAGTGACCGGGGGGAATCTATAACACACTGTCAGTGTCCGAGAGTGACCGAGGGAATCTATAACATACTGTCAGTGTCCGAGAGTGACCGGGGGAATCTATAACACACTGTCAGTGTCCCAGAGTAACCGGGGGGAATCTATAACATACTGTCAGTGTCCGAGAGTGACCGGGGGAATCTATAACACATGTTCTGCATCTGAGCATAACAGGGGGAATAGTGACACACTCTCAGTGTCCGAGAGTGACCGTGGGGATCAATAACATACTGTCAGTGTCCGAGATTTACCAGGGGGAATCTATAACACACTGTCAGTGTCCAAGAGTGACTGGGGGAATCTATAACACTCTGTCAGTGTCCGAGAATGATCGGGGGAATATATAACACACTGTCAGTGTCCGTGAGTGACCAGGGGAATCTATAACACACTGGCAGTGTCCGTGAGTGACCGGGGGAAACTATAACACACTGTCAATGTCTGAGAGTGACCGGGGGGAAAATATAACACACTGTCAGTGTCCGAGAGTGACCAGGGTAATCTATAACACGCTGACAGTGTCCAAGACTGACCGGGGGGTTCTATGACACGCTGACAGTGTCCTAGAGTGAACAGGGGGAAGCTATAACACGCTGGCAGTGTCCGAGAGTGACCGTGGAGAATCTATAACACACTGTCAGTGTCCCAGAGTAACCAGGGGGAGTCTATAGCATACTGTCAGTGTCCGAGAGTGACCGGGGGAATCTATAACACATGTTCAGCATCCCAGCATGACAGGGGGTGTTGTGACACGCTGTCAATGTCCCAGAGTGACCGGGGGGTTAATCTATAACACACCGTCATTGCCCCAGAGTGACCTGTGGGTGGATTCTGTAACACACTGCCAGTGTCCGAGAGTGACCATGGCGAACGCATAACACACTGTCAGTGTCCAAGAGTGACCATGGGGAATCTATAACACACTCCCAGTGTCCAAGAGTGACCGTGGGGATCAATAACATACTGTCAGTGTCCGAGATTTACCAGGGGGAATCTATAACACACTGTCAGTGTCCGAAAGTGACCGGGGGAAGCTATAACACTCTGTCAGTGTCCGAGAATGACCGGGGGAATCTATAACAGACTGTCAGTGTCCGTGAGTGACCAGCGGAATCTATAACACACTGTCAGTGTCCGAGAGTGACCGGGGGAATCTATAACACACTGTCAGTGTCCGAGAGTGACCGAGGGAATCTATAACATACTGTCAGTGTCCGAGAGTGACCGGGGGAAATCTATAACACACTGTCAGTGTCCCAGAGTAGCCGGGGGGAATCTATAACATACTGTCAGTGTCCGAGAGTAGCCGGGGGGAATCTATAACATACTGTCAGTGTCCGAGAGTGTCCGGGGGAATCTATAACACACGTTCAGCTTCCGAGCGTGACATGGGGAATTGTGACACACTGTCAGTGTCCGAGAGTGACCGGGGGAAATCTATAACACACTGTCAGTGTCCGAGAGTGACCAGGGGGATCTATAACACACTCTCGGTGTCCGAAAGTGACCGCAGGTAACATATAATACGCTGTCAGTGTCCGAGAGTGACTTAGGGAATCCATAACACGCTGACAGTGTCCGAGAGTGACCGGGGGGAATCTAAAACACAAGGAAAGTCTCTGAGAGTGACTGTGGGGATCTGTAACACACTGTCAGTGTCCGGGAGTGTCCGGGGGGAATCTATAATATGCTGACAGTGTCCGAGAGTGACCGGGGCGGATCTGTAACATGTTGTCAGTGACCGTGGGGAATATATAACACACTGACAATGTCCGAGAGTGACCGGGGGGACTCCAGAAAACACTGTCAGTGTCCGAGAGTGACCGAGGGAATCTGTAACACATGTTCTGCATCTGAGCATGACAGGGGGAATAGTGACACCCTGTCAGTGTCCGAGAGTGACCGGGGGGGTAATCTAACACACCATCATTGTACCAGAGCGATCAGGGGGTGGTTTCTGTAACACACTGTCACTGTGCGAGAGTGACCGTGGGGATCGATAGCGCACTGTCAGTGTCGGAGAGTGACTGGGGGGATCTATAACACACTGACAGTGTCCGAGAGTGATCGGGGCGAATGTATGACAGACTGTCAGTGTCCGAGAGTGACCGGGGGTGATCTAAAACACACCGTCAGGGACCGTGGGCAATATATAACACACTGACAATGTCCGAGAGTGACCAGGGTGAATCTAAAACACACGGAAAGTGTCCGAGAGTGACTGTGGGAATCTATAACACACTGTCAGGGTCCAAAAGGGACCGGAGGGAATATATAACACACTGTCAGTGTCCGAGAGTGACCGGGGGCAATCGATAACACACTGTCAGATTCCGAGAGTGACCGGGGGTGATCTGTAACACACTGTCAGTGACCGTGGGGAATATATAACACATTGACAATGTCCGAGAGTGACCGGGGAGAATCTAGAAAACACTGTCAGTGTCCGAGAGTGACCGGGGGAATCTATAACACACTGTCAGTGTCCCAGAGTAACCGGGGGGAATCTATAACATACTGTCAGTGTCCGAGAGTGACCGGGGGAATCTATAACACATGTTCGGCATCTGAGCATAACAGGGGGAATAGTGACACACTCTCAGTGTCCGAGAGTGACCGTGGGGATCAATAACATACTGTCAGTGTCCGAGATTTACCAGGGGGAATCTATAACACAATCTCAGTGTCCAAGAGTGACCGGGGGAATCTATAACACTCTGTCAGTGTCCGAGAATGATCGGGGGAATATATAACACACTGTCAGTGTCCGTGAGTGACCAGGGGAATCTATAACACACTGGCAGTGTCCGTGAGTGACCGGGGGAAACTATAACACACTGTCAATGTCTGAGAGTGACCGGGGGGAAAATATAACACACTGTCAGTGTCCGAGAGTGACCAGGGTAATCTATAACACGCTGACAGTGTCCAAGAATGACCGGGGGGTTCTATGACACGCTGACAGTGTCCGAGAGTGACCGTGGAGAATCTATAACACACTGTCAGTGTCCCAGAGTAACCGGGGGGAGTCTATAGCATACTGTCAGTGTCCGAGAGTGACCGGGGGAATCTATAACACATGTTCAGCATCCCAGCGTGACAGGGGGAGTTGTGACACGCTGTCAATGTCCGAGAGTGACCGGGGGGTTAATCTATAACACACCGTCATTGTCCCAGAGTGACCTGTGGGTGGGTTCTGTAACACACTGTCAGTGTCCGAGAGTGACCGTGGCGAATGCATAACACACTGTCAGTGTCCAAGAGTGACCATGGGGAATCTATAACACACTCCCAGTGTCCAAGAGTGACCGTGGGGATCAATAACATACTGTCAGTGTCCGAGATTTACCAGGGGGAATCTATAACACACTGTCAGTGTCCGAAAGTGACCGGGGGAAGCTATAACACTCTGTCAGTGTCCGAGAATGACCGGGGGAATCTATAACAGACTGTCAGTGTCCGTGAGTGACCAGCGGAATCTATAACACACTGCCAGTGTCCGAGAGTGACCGGGGGAATCTATAACACACTGTCAGTGTCCGAGAGTGACCGGGGGAATCTATAACACACGTTCAGCTTCCAAGCGTGACAGGGGGAATTGTGACACACTGTCAGTGTCCGAGAGTGACCGGGGGAAATCTATAACACACTGTCCGTGTCTGAGAGTGACCGGGGGGAAAATATAACACACTGTCAGTGTCCGAGAGTGACCAGTGGAGTCTATAACATGCTGACAGCGTCCAAGACTGACCGGGGGGATCTATAACACGCTGACAGTGTCCAAGAGTGAAGAGGGGGAAGCTGTAACACGCTGGCAGTGACCGAGAGTGACCGTGGAGAATCTATAACACACTGTCAGCGTCTGAGAGTGACCAGGTCGAATGGATAATACACTCTCAGTGTCCAAGAGTGACCGGGGGGAATCTATAACACGCTGGCAGTGTCCGAGAGTGACCGTGAACAATCTATTAAACACTGTCCGTGTGCGAGAGTGACCGGGGGGGGGTGGGGGGGGGTAATCTATAACACACTGAGAGTGTCCGAGAGTGACCGGGGGAATCTATAACACACTTTCAGTGTCCGAGATTGACTGGGGGAATCTATAACACACTGACAGTGTCCAAGACTGACCGGGGGGATCTATTAGACGCTGACAGTGTGCAAGAGTGAACAGGGGGAAGCTGTAACACGCTGGCAGTGACCGAGAGTGACCGTGGAGAATCTGTAACACACTGTCAGTGTCCGAGAGTGACCAGGGCGAATGCATAACACACTCTCAGTGTCCAAGAGTGACCGGGGGGAATCTATAACACACTGTCAGTGTCCGAAAGTGACCGTGGAGAATCTATTAAACACTGTCAGTGTCCGAGAGTGACCGGGGTGATCTATAACACACTGTCAGTGTCCGAGAGTGACCAGGGGGATCTATAACACACTGTCAGTTTCCGAAATGGACCGGAGGGAATATATAACAAACTCTCAGTGTCGGAAAGGAACCGGAGGGAATATATAACACACTGTCAGTGTCCGAGAGTGACTGGGGGAATCTATAATATGCTGACAGTGGCCGAGAGTGACCAGGGGGGAATCTAGAACACACTGTCAGTGTCCGAGAGTGACCGGGGGTAATCTATAACACACTGTCAGTGTCCCAGAGTAACCGGTGGAATCTATAACATACTGTCAATGTCCGAGAGTGACCGGGGGAATCTATAACACATGTTCTGCATCCGAGCATGACAGGGGGAATTGTGACACACTGTCAGTGTCCGAGAGTGACCGGGGGGGGGTAATCTATAACACACCGTCATTGTCCGAGAGTGTCCGGGGGAATCTATAACACACTGTCAGTGTCCCAGAGTAGCCGGGGGGAATCTATAACATACTGTCAGTGTCCGAGAGTGTCCGGGGGAATCTATAACACACGTTCAGCTTCCGAGCGTGACATGGGGAATTGTGACACACTGTCAGTGTCCGAGAGTGACCGGGGGAAATCTATAACACACTGTCAGTGTCCGAGAGTGACCAGGAGGATCTATAACACACTCTCGGTGTCCGAAAGTAACCGCAGGTAACATATAATACGCTGTCAGTGTCCGAGAGTGACTTAGGGAATCCATAACACGCTGACAGTGTCCGAGAGTGACCGGGGGGAATCTAAAACACAAGGAAAGTCTCTGAGAGTGACTGTGAGGATCTGTAACACACTGTCAGTGTCCGGGAGTGTCTGGGGGGAATCTATAATATGCTGACAGTGTCCGAGAGTGACCGGGGCGGATCTGTAACATGTTGTCAGTGACCGTGGGGAATATATAACACACTGACAATGTCCGAGAGTGACCGGGGGGACTCCAGAAAACACTGTCAGTGTCCGAGAGTGACCGAGGGAATCTATAACACATGTTCTGCATCTGAGCATGACAGGGGGAATAGTGACACCCTGTCAGTGTCCGAGAGTGACCGGGGGGGTAATCTAACACACCATCATTGTCCCAGAGTGACTAGGGGGTGGTTTCTGTAACACACTGTCACTGTCCGAGAGTGACCGTGGGGATCGATAGCGCACTGTCAGTGTCGGAGAGTGACTGGGGGGATCTATAACACACTGACAGTGTCCGAGAGTGATCGGGGGGAATGTATGACAGACTGTCAGTGTCCGAGAGTGACCGGGGGTGATCTAAAACACACCGTCAGGGACCGTGGGCAATATATAACACACTGACAATGTCCGAGAGTGACCGGGGTGAATCTAAAACACACGGAAAGTGTCCGAGAGTGACTGTGGGAATCTATAACACACTGTCAGTGTCCAAAAGGGACCGGAGGGAATATATAACACACTGTCAGGGTCCAAAAGGGACCGGAGGGAATATATAACACACTGTCAGTGTCCGAGAGTGACCGGGGGCAATCGATAACACACTGTCAGATTCCGAGAGTGACCGGGGGTGATCTGTAACACACTGTCAGTGACCGTGGGGAATATATAACACATTGACAATGTCCGAGAGTGACCGGGGAGAATCTAGAAAACACTGTCAGTGTCCGAGAGTGACCGGGGGAATCTATAACACACTGTCAGTGTCCCAGAGTAACCGGGGGGAATCTATAACATACTGTCAGTGTCCGAGAGTGACCGGGGGAATCTATAACACATGTTCGGCATCTGAGCATAACAGGGGGAATAGTGACACACTCTCAGTGTCCGAGAGTGACCGTGGGGATCAATAACATACTGTCAGTGTCCGAGATTTACCAGGGGGAATCTATAACACAATCTCAGTGTCCAAGAGTGACCGGGGGAATCTATAACACTCTGTCAGTGTCCGAGAATGATCGGGGGAATATATAACACACTGTCAGTGTCCGTGAGTGACCAGGGGAATCTATAACACACTGGCAGTGTCCGTGAGTGACCGGGGGAAACTATAACACACTGTCAATGTCTGAGAGTGACCGGGGGGAAAATATAACACACTGTCAGTGTCCGAGAGTGACCAGGGTAATCTATAACACGCTGACAGTGTCCAAGAATGACCGGGGGGTTCTATGACACGCTGACAGTGTCCGAGAGTGACCGTGGAGAATCTATAACACACTGTCAGTGTCCCAGAGTAACCGGGGGGAGTCTATAGCATACTGTCAGTGTCCGAGAGTGACCGGGGGAATCTATAACACATGTTCAGCATCCCAGCGTGACAGGGGGAGTTGTGACACGCTGTCAATGTCCGAGAGTGACCGGGGGGTTAATCTATAACACACCGTCATTGTCCCAGAGTGACCTGTGGGTGGGTTCTGTAACACACTGTCAGTGTCCGAGAGTGACCGTGGCGAATGCATAACACACTGTCAGTGTCCAAGAGTGACCATGGGGAATCTATAACACACTCCCAGTGTCCAAGAGTGACCGTGGGGATCAATAACATACTGTCAGTGTCCGAGATTTACCAGGGGGAATCTATAACACACTGTCAGTGTCCGAAAGTGACCGGGGGAAGCTATAACACTCTGTCAGTGTCCGAGAATGACCGGGGGAATCTATAACAGACTGTCAGTGTCCGTGAGTGACCAGCGGAATCTATAACACACTGCCAGTGTCCGAGAGTGACCGGGGGAATCTATAACACACTGTCAGTGTCCGAGAGTGACCGGGGGAATCTATAACACACGTTCAGCTTCCAAGCGTGACAGGGGGAATTGTGACACACTGTCAGTGTCCGAGAGTGACCGGGGGAAATCTATAACACACTGTCCGTGTCTGAGAGTGACCGGGGGGAAAATATAACACACTGTCAGTGTCCGAGAGTGACCAGTGGAGTCTATAACATGCTGACAGCGTCCAAGACTGACCGGGGGGATCTATAACACGCTGACAGTGTCCAAGAGTGAAGAGGGGGAAGCTGTAACACGCTGGCAGTGACCGAGAGTGACCGTGGAGAATCTATAACACACTGTCAGCGTCTGAGAGTGACCAGGTCGAATGGATAATACACTCTCAGTGTCCAAGAGTGACCGGGGGGAATCTATAACACGCTGGCAGTGTCCGAGAGTGACCGTGAACAATCTATTAAACACTGTCCGTGTGCGAGAGTGACGGGGGGGGGTGGGGGGGGGTAATCTATAACACACTGAGAGTGTCCGAGAGTGACCGGGGGAATCTATAACACACTTTCAGTGTCCGAGATTGACTGGGGGAATCTATAACACACTGACAGTGTCCAAGACTGACCGGGGGGATCTATTAGACGCTGACAGTGTGCAAGAGTGAACAGGGGGAAGCTGTAACACGCTGGCAGTGACCGAGAGTGACCGTGGAGAATCTGTAACACACTGTCAGTGTCCGAGAGTGACCAGGGCGAATGCATAACACACTCTCAGTGTCCAAGAGTGACCGGGGGGAATCTATAACACACTGTCAGTGTCCGAAAGTGACCGTGGAGAATCTATTAAACACTGTCAGTGTCCGAGAGTGACCGGGGTGATCTATAACACACTGTCAGTGTCCGAGAGTGACCAGGGGGATCTATAACACACTGTCAGTTTCCGAAATGGACCGGAGGGAATATATAACAAACTCTCAGTGTCGGAAAGGAACCGGAGGGAATATATAACACACTGTCAGTGTCCGAGAGTGACTGGGGGAATCTATAATATGCTGACAGTGGCCGAGAGTGACCAGGGGGGAATCTAGAACACACTGTCAGTGTCCGAGAGTGACCGGGGGTAATCTATAACACACTGTCAGTGTCCCAGAGTAACCGGTGGAATCTATAACATACTGTCAATGTCCGAGAGTGACCGGGGGAATCTATAACACATGTTCTGCATCCGAGCATGACAGGGGGAATTGTGACACACTGTCAGTGTCCGAGAGTGACCGGGGGGGGGTAATCTATAACACACCGTCATTGTCCGAGAGTGTCCGGGGGAATCTATAACACACTGTCAGTGTCCCAGAGTAGCCGGGGGGAATCTATAACATACTGTCAGTGTCCGAGAGTGTCCGGGGGAATCTATAACACACGTTCAGCTTCCGAGCGTGACATGGGGAATTGTGACACACTGTCAGTGTCCGAGAGTGACCGGGGGAAATCTATAACACACTGTCAGTGTCCGAGAGTGACCAGGAGGATCTATAACACACTCTCGGTGTCCGAAAGTAACCGCAGGTAACATATAATACGCTGTCAGTGTCCGAGAGTGACTTAGGGAATCCATAACACGCTGACAGTGTCCGAGAGTGACCGGGGGGAATCTAAAACACAAGGAAAGTCTCTGAGAGTGACTGTGAGGATCTGTAACACACTGTCAGTGTCCGGGAGTGTCTGGGGGGAATCTATAATATGCTGACAGTGTCCGAGAGTGACCGGGGCGGATCTGTAACATGTTGTCAGTGACCGTGGGGAATATATAACACACTGACAATGTCCGAGAGTGACCGGGGGGACTCCAGAAAACACTGTCAGTGTCCGAGAGTGACCAGGGGTATATATAACACACTGTCAGTGTCCGAAAGGGACCGGAGGGAATATAGAACACACTGTCAGTGTCCGAGAGTGACCGGGGGGAATCTATAACACACTGTCAGTGTCTGAGAGTGACCAGGGGTATATATAACACACTGTCAGTGTCCGAAAGGGACCGGAGGGAATATAGAACACACTGTCAGTGTCCGAGAGTGACCGGGGGGAATCTATAACATGCTGTCAGTGTCCGAGTGTGACCAGGCGGGTAATCTATAACACACTGTTACTGTCCAAGAGTGACCTGATGTTGGATTACGTAACACACTGTCAGTGTCCGAGAGTGACTGGGGCGAATGCAGAACACACTCTCAGTGTCCAAGAGTGACCGGGGGGAATCTATAACACGCTGGCAGTGTCCGAGACTGACCGTGAAGAATCTATTAAACACTGTCAGTGTCCGAGAGTGACCAGGGGGATCTATAACACACTGTCAGTTTCCGAAATGGAACGGAGGGAATATATAACACACTCTCAGTGTCCGAAAGGGACCGGAGGGAATATATAACACACTGTCAGTGTCCGAGAGTGACTGGGGGGGGGGGTAATCTATAACACACTGTCAGTGTCCGAGAGTGACCGGGGCGGGGGGGGGGTAATCTATAACACACTGTCAGTGTCCCAGAGTAACCGGGGGAATGAATAACACATGTTCTGCATCTGAGCATGACAGGGGGAATGGTGACACACTGTCAGTGTCCGAGAGTGACCGTGGGGATCAATAAAATACTGTCAGTGTCCGAGATTTACCAGGGGGAATCTATAACACACTGGCAGTGTCCGTGAGTGACGGGGGGAATCTATAACACACGTTCAGCGTCCAAGAGTGAACAGGGGGAAGCTGTAACACGCTGGCAGTGACCGAGAGTGACCGTGGAGAATCTCTAACACACTGTCAGTGTCCGAGAGTGACCAGGGGGATCTATAACACACTCTCAGTATCCGAAAGTGACCGCAGGTAATATATAACACACTGTCAGTGTCCGAGAGTGACCTGGGGAATCGCTAACACGCTGACAGTGTCCGAGAGTGACCGGGGGGAATCTAAAACTCAGGGAAAGTCTCTGATGGTGACTGTGGGGATCTATAACACACTGTCAGTGTCCGGGAGTGTCCGGGGGGAATCTATAATATGCTGACAGTGTCCGAGAGTGATCGGGGCGAATGTATAACAGATTGTCAGTGTCCGAGAGTGACCGGGGGGGATCTGTAACACGTTGTCAGTGACCGTGGGGAATATATAACACACTGACAATGTCCGAGAGTGACCGGGGGGACTCTAGAAAACACTGTCAGTGTCCGATAGTGACCGGGGGAATCTATAACACGCTGACAGTGTCCGAGCATGACAGGGGGAATTGTGACACACTGTCAAAGTCCAAGAGTGACCGGGGGACTCTATAACACACTGTCAGTGTCCGATAGTGACCGGCGGAATCTATAACACATGTTCTGCATCTGAGCATGACAGGGGGAATAGTGACACACTGTCAGTGTCCGAGAGTGACCGGGGGAATCTATAACACGCTGACAGTGTCCGAGCATGACAGGGGGAATTGTGACACACTGTCAAAGTCCGAGAGTGACCGGGGGAATCTAGAACACACTTTCAGTGTCCGAGATTGACTGGGGGAATCTATAACACACTGACAGTGTCCAAGACTGACCGGGGGGATCTATTAGACGCTGACAGTGTGCAAAAGTGAACAGGGGGAAGCTGTAACACGCTGGCAGTGACCGAGAGTGACCGTGGAGAATCTATAACACACTGTCAGTTTTCGAGATTGACCAGGGCGAATGCATAACACACTCTCAGTGTCCAAGAGTGACCGGGGGGAATCTATAACACACTGTCAGTGTCCGAGAGTGACCGGGGGGATCTATAACACACTGTCAGTGTCCGAGAGTGACCGGGGTGATCTATAACACACTCTCAGTGTCCAAGAGTGACCGGGGGGAATCTATAACACGCTGGCAGTGTCCGAGAGTGACCGGGGGGATCTATAACACACTGTCAGTGTCCGAGAGTGACCAGGGGGATCTATAACACACTGTCAGTTTCCGAAATGGAACGGAGGGAATATAGAACACACTCTCAGTGTCCGAAAGGAACCGGAGGGAATATATAACACACTGCCAGTGTCCAAGAGTGACTGGGGGAATCTATAATATGCTGACAGTGGCCGAGAGTGACCGGGGGAATCTAGAACACACTGTCAGTGTCCGAGAGTGACCAGTGGAATCTATAACACGCTGACAGTGTCCAAGACTGACCGGGGGGATCTATAACACGCTGACAGTGTCCAAGAGCGAACAGGGGGAAGCTATAACACGCTGGCAGTGTCCGGGAGTGACCGTGGAGAATCCATAACACACTGTCAGTGTCCGAGAGTGACCGGCGGGGTCTATAACACACTGTCAGTGTCCCAGAGTAACCGGGGGGAATCTATAACATACTGTCAGTGTCCGAGAGTGACTGGGGGAATCTATAACACATGTTCAGCGTCCGAGCGTGACAGGGGGAAATCTAAAACACAGAGAAAGTGTCTGAGATTGACTGTGGGAATCTATAACACACTGTCAGTGTCCGAGAGTGAGCGGGGGAATCTATAACACATGTTCTGCATCCGAGCATGACAGGGGGAATTGTGACACTCTATCTGGGTCCGAGAGTGACCCGGGGGGGGTAATCTATAACACACCGTCATTGTCCCAGAGTGACCAAGGGCTGGATTCTGTAACACACTGAGTGTCCGAGAGTGATTGGTGCGAATGTATAACAGACTGTCAGTGTCCGAGAGTGACCGGGGGTGATCTGTAACACACTGTCAGTGACCGTGGGGAATGTATAACACATTGACAATGTCCGAGAGTGACCGGGGGGAATCTAGAAAACACTGTCAGTGTCCGAGAGTGACCGGGGGAATCTATAACACACTGTCAGTGGCCGAGAGTGACCGGGGGGAATCTATAACATACTGTCAGTGTCCGAGAGTGACCGGGGGAATCTATAACACATGTTCTGCATCTGAACATGACAGGGGGAATGGGTACACATTCTCAGTGTCCGAGAGTGACCGTGGGGATCAATAACATACTGTCAGTGTCCGAGATTTACCAGGGGGAATCTATAACACACTGTCAGTGTCCAATAGTGACCAGTGGAATCTATAACACGCTGACAGTGTCCGAGCATGACAGGGGGAATTGTGACACACTGTCAAAGTCCGAGAGTGACCGGGGGGATCTATAACACACTGTCAGTGTCCGAGAGTGACCAGGGGTATATATAACACACTGTCAGTGTCCGAAAGGGACCGGAGGGAATATAGAACACACTGTCAGTGTCCGAGAGTGACCGGGGGGAATCTATAACACACTGTCAGTGTCTGAGAGTGACCAGGGGTATATATAACACACTGTCAGTGTCCGAAAGGGACCGGAGGGAATATAGAACACACTGTCAGTGTCCGAGAGTGACCGGGGGGAATCTATAACATGCTGTCAGTGTCCGAGTGTGACCAGGCGGGTAATCTATAACACACTGTTACTGTCCAAGAGTGACCTGATGTTGGATTACGTAACACACTGTCAGTGTCCGAGAGTGACTGGGGCGAATGCAGAACACACTCTCAGTGTCCAAGAGTGACCGGGGGGAATCTATAACACGCTGGCAGTGTCCGAGACTGACCGTGAAGAATCTATTAAACACTGTCAGTGTCCGAGAGTGACCAGGGGGATCTATAACACACTGTCAGTTTCCGAAATGGAACGGAGGGAATATATAACACACTCTCAGTGTCCGAAAGGGACCGGAGGGAATATATAACACACTGTCAGTGTCCGAGAGTGACTGGGGGGGGGGGTAATCTATAACACACTGTCAGTGTCCGAGAGTGACCGGGGCGGGGGGGGGGTAATCTATAACACACTGTCAGTGTCCCAGAGTAACCGGGGGAATGAATAACACATGTTCTGCATCTGAGCATGACAGGGGGAATGGTGACACACTGTCAGTGTCCGAGAGTGACCGTGGGGATCAATAAAATACTGTCAGTGTCCGAGATTTACCAGGGGGAATCTATAACACACTGGCAGTGTCCGTGAGTGACGGGGGGAATCTATAACACACGTTCAGCGTCCAAGAGTGAACAGGGGGAAGCTGTAACACGCTGGCAGTGACCGAGAGTGACCGTGGAGAATCTCTAACACACTGTCAGTGTCCGAGAGTGACCAGGGGGATCTATAACACACTCTCAGTATCCGAAAGTGACCGCAGGTAATATATAACACACTGTCAGTGTCCGAGAGTGACCTGGGGAATCGCTAACACGCTGACAGTGTCCGAGAGTGACCGGGGGGAATCTAAAACTCAGGGAAAGTCTCTGATGGTGACTGTGGGGATCTATAACACACTGTCAGTGTCCGGGAGTGTCCGGGGGGAATCTATAATATGCTGACAGTGTCCGAGAGTGATCGGGGCGAATGTATAACAGATTGTCAGTGTCCGAGAGTGACCGGGGGGGATCTGTAACACGTTGTCAGTGACCGTGGGGAATATATAACACACTGACAATGTCCGAGAGTGACCGGGGGGACTCTAGAAAACACTGTCAGTGTCCGATAGTGACCGGGGGAATCTAGAACACACTGTCAGTGTCCCAGAGTTAACGGGGCGTATCTATAACATACTGTCAGTGTCCGCAAGTGACCGGGGGGATCTACAACACACTGTCAGTGTCCCAGAGGAACCGGGGGGAATCTATAACATACTGTCAGTGTCCGAGAGTGACCAGGGGAATCTATAACACATGTTCTGCATCCGAGCGTGACAGGGGGTATTGTGACACACTGTCAGTGTCCGAGAGTGACCAGGGGGGTAATCTATAACACACCGTCATTGTCCCAGAGTGACCAGGGGGTGGATTCTGTAACACACTGTCAGTGTCCGAGAGTGATCAGGGCGAATGTATAACAGACTGTCAGTGTCCGAGAGTGACCGGGGGTGATCTAAAACACACTGTCAGTGACCGTGGGGAATGTATAACACACTGACAATGTCGGAGACTGACCGGGGGGTATCTAAATCACACGGAAAGTATCCGAGCGTGAATGTGGGAAGCTATAACACACTGTCAGTGTCCGGGAGTGACCGGGGGGAATCTATAATATGCTGACAGTGGCCGAGAGTGACCGGGGGGGGGGGGGGGGGAGGAATCTAGAACACACTGTCAGTGTCCGAGAGTGACCGGGGGGAATCTATAATATGCTGACAGTGGCCGAGAGTGACCGGGGGGGGGGGGGGGGGGGGGGATCTAGAACACACTGTCAGTGTCCGAGAGTGACCGGGGGGGAATCTAGAACACACTGTCAGTGTCCGAGAGTGACCGGGGGGAATCTATAACATACTGTCAGTGTCCGAGAATGACCGGGGGGAATCTATAACATACTGTCAGTGTCCGAGAGTGACCGGGGGAATCTATAACACATGTTCTGCATCCGAGCGTGACAGGGGGTATTGTGACACACTGTCAGTGTCCGAGAGTGACCGGGGGGATAATCTATAACACACCGTCATTGTCCCAGAGTGACCAGGGGGTGGATTCTGTAACACACTGTCAGTGTCCGAGAGTGACCGTGGGGATCAATAGCACATTGTCAGTGTCGGAGAGTGACCCGGGGGATCTATAACACACTGACAGTGTCCGAGAGTGATCGGGGCGAATGTATAACAGACTGTCAGTGTCCGAGAGTGACCGGGGTGATCTGTAACATACTGTCAGTGACCGTGGGGAATATATAACACATTGACAATGTCCGAGAGTGACCGGTTGGAATCTAGAAAACACTGTCAGTGTCCGAGAGTGACCGGGGGTATCTATACCACACTGTCAGTGTCCGAGAGTGACTGGGGGAATCTATACCACATGTTCTGCATCCGAGCGTGACAGGGTGAATTGTGACACACTGTCAGGGTCCGAGTGTGATCGGGGCGAATGTATAACAGACTGTCAGTGTCCGGGAGTGACCGGGGGGGATCTAGAACATGCTGTCAGTGTCCGAGAGTGAATGGGGGAATCTATAATATGCTGACAGTGGCCGAGAGTGACCGGGGGGAATCTAGAACACACTGTCAGTGTCCGAGAGTGACGGGGGGATCTATAACACATGTTCTGCACCTGAGCGTCACAGGGGGAATTGTGACAGACTATCAGTGTCCGAGAGTGACCCGGGGGGTAATCTATAACACACCGTCATTGTCCCAGAGTGACCAGGGAGTTGATTCTGTAACAAACTGTCAGTGTCCGAGAGTGACCGTGGGGATCAATAGCACACTGTCAGTGTCGGAGAGTGACCTGGGGGATCTATAACAAACTGACAGTGTCTGAGAGTGATCGGGGCGAATGTATAACAGACTGTCAGGGTCCGGGTTTGACCGGGGGTGATCTGTAACACACTGTCAGTGACCCAGAGTAACCGGGGGTAATCTATAACACACTGTCATTTTCCCAGAGTGACCAGGGGGTGGATTCTGTAACACACTGTCAGTGCCCGAGAGTGACCGGGGGGATCAATAGCACACTGTCAGTGTAGGAGAGTGACCCGGGGGATTTATAACACACTGACAGTGTCCGAGAGTGATCGGGGCGAATGTATAACAGAATGTCAGAGTCCGAAAGTGACCGGGGGTGATCTAAAACACTCTGTGAGTAACCCTGGGGAATATATAACACACTGCCAATGTCCGAGAGTGACCGGGGGGTATCTAAAACACACAGAAAGAGTCCGAGAGTGACTGTGGGAATCTATAACACACTTTCAGTGTCCGGGAGTGACCGGGGGGAATCTAGAACACACTGTCATTGTCCGAGAGTGACCGCGGGGAATCTATAACATGCTGTCAGTGTCCGAGTGTGACCAGGTGGGTAATCTATAACACACTGTCACTGTCCAAGAATGACCAGATGCAGGATTCCGTAACACACTGTCAGTGTCGGAGAGTGACCCGGGGGATCTATAACACAATGACAGTGTCCGAGAGTGATCGGGGCGAATGTATAACAGACTGTCAGTGTCCAAGAGTGACCGGGGTGATGTGTAACACACTGTCAGTGACCGTGGGGAATATATAACACATTGGCAATGTCCGAGACTGACCGGGGGAATCTATACCACATGTTCTGCATCCGAGCGTGACAGGTGGAATTGTGACACACTGTCAGTGTCCGAGTGTGATCGGGGCGAATGTATAATAGACTGTCAGTGTCCGGGAGTGACCAGGGGAATCTATAATATGCTGACAGTGGCCAAGAGTGACCGGGGGGAATCTAGAACACACTGTCAGTGTCCCAGGTAACTGTGTGGAATCTATAACATACTGACAGTGTCTGAGAGTGACCGGGGGAATCTACAACACATGTTCTGCACCCGAGCGTGACAGGGGGAATTGTGACTGGCTGTCACTGTCCGAGAGTGACCCGGGTGGTAATCTATAACACACCGTCATTGTCCCAGAGTGACCAGGGGGTTGATTCTCTAACACACTGTCAGTGTCGGAGAGTGACCTGGGGGATCTATAACACACTGACAGTGTCTGAGAGTGATCGGGGCGAATGTATAACAGACTGTCAGGGTCCGAATTTGACCGGGGGTGATCTGTAACACACTGGCAGTGACCGTGGGGAATATATAACACACTGAAAATGTCTGAGAGTGACCGTGGGGTATCTATAACACACTGTCAGTGTCCCAGAGTAACCGGGGGTAATCTATAACACACTGTCATTGTCCCAGAGTGACCAGGGGGTTGATTCTGTAACACACTGTCAGTGTCTGAGAGTGACCGGGGGGATCGATAGCACACTGTCAGTGTCGGAGAGTGACCCGGGGGATTTATAACACACTGACAGTGTCCTAGAGTGATCGGGGTGAATGTATAACAGAATGTCAGTGTCCGGAAGTGACCAGGGGTGATCTAAAACACACAGAAAGTGTCCGAGAGTGACTGTGGGAATCTATAACACACTGTCAGTGTCCGGGAGTGACCGGGGGGAATCTAGAACACACTGTCATTGTCCGAGAGTGACTGGGGGAATCTATAACACGCTCACAGTGTCCGAGATTGACCGAGGGGAATCTAGAACACACTGTCAGTGTCCGAGAGTGAGCGGGGGGTATCAAAAACACACGGAAAGTGTCCGAGAGTGACCTTGGGAATCTGTAACACACTGTCAGTGTCCGAGAGTGACCGAGGGGAATCTAGAACACACTGTCAGTGTCCGAGAGTGACCGAGGGGAATCTAGAACACACTGTCATTGTCCGAGAGTGACTGGGGGAATCTATAACAGCCTCACAGTGTCCGAGAGTGACCGGGGGTGGGGGGGGGGGGGGAATCTAGAACACACTGTCAGTGTCCCGAGAGTGACCGGGTGTGATCTGTAACACACTGTCAGTGACCGTGGGGAATATATAACACACTGACAATATCCGAGAGTGACCGGGAGGACTCTACAAAACACTGTCAGTGTCCGAGAGTGACCGGGGGAATCTATAACACACTGTCAGTGACCAAGAGTGACCGGAGGGAATATATAACACACTCTCAGTGTCCAAGAGTGAACGGGGGAATCTATAACACACAGTCAGTGTCCGAGAGTGACTGGGGGGATCAATAACACATTGTCAGCATCTGAGAATTACCGGGGGAATCTATAACACACGGTCATTGTCCGAGAGTGACCGGGGGAATCTATAACAGGCTGACAGTGTCCGAGCATGACAGGGGGAATTGTGACACATTGTCAAAGTCCGAGAGTGACCGGGGGAATCTATAACACACTTTCAGTGTCCGAGAGTGACCATGGGGAACCTATAACACACTGTCAGTGTCCGAGAGTGACCGGAGGGAATATATTACTCACTCTCAGTGTCCGAGAGTGACTAGGGGGATCTATAACACACTTTCAGGGTCCGAGGGTTACCGGGGTGATCTATAACACACTGTCGATGTCCGGGTGTGACCAGGGGGATTCTATAACACACTGTCAGTGTCCAATAGAGACCGGGGGGATTTATTACACACTTTCAGTGTCCGACAGTGACCGGGGTGGGGGGGAATCTATAACACACTGTCAGAGTCCATGTGGAATCTAGCCCACGTTTTCCTCTAACCTGAAGGTTAACTCCTTTTAGTACAATGATGCAAGGTCATCAACCGGAAACATTAACTTTTTTTCTCTCTGGACAGTTGCTGCCAGACCTGCTGAGTTTTTCCAGTTTTTTTTATTGTAATTTCAGATTTCCAGCATCTGCAGTATTTTGGTTTTGTACTCTGCACTCTAGGTGTGGCCTCCTTGCCACTAGACCTTCATCTTTCACTCCAGGTTTCTGCATCTCAAGGCCTTGTCTGAGCTCAAACTCCCGTCCCTGAATTTTTGCTCCATGTCTATCCATCCCAGACGTTCATTCCTCTCACTGGCCCAATTTGGATTGATTGGACAGAAATCTTTTTCCTCCAACAGAACATCGTATAGATACATTGCTGTTAACTTTACATATGCATATTTAGGAAAGAAAATCACTCTTCGGGTGATGGCATGGGACTACTTTGTGTTGTATGGGTGCAGAATGCCTGGGTCCTCCTCGTTCAGATACTGGACAGGTCAGTACACGGTCTAACTCTTGTCCCTCAGCTCTTTCCACAGTGACTTCATGGGAGGACCCGCTCATGTTCACATTGAGCAGGTGGCCCTCGTGTTTAATGACATAATGTTGAAAATCTTCAGCATCTTTAAAGGAAAACACTGGGTAACAAATGGGATTCAAACCTTTAAGCAGTTCCCAACAGTCCCACCCAAACACTACCCTGTCCTCTCTCTCTCAATTCCTGACTGATCTGCAGTGTACTTTCAGAGGTTTCTGGTTTTCAAACACTCCCATATTTCTTCCTGCCTCAGTTAATTTATTCCACACATGTCTGATTGGTGTTGAAGTCCAATTAATCTCAGAAACAGCTGAACCACTTTCCCTCAGTGCTCACTGCTTGATACTGTGACCCAGTTCCACAATAATTATAGCTTCCTGCTCAATGTAGTCCACAGCACCATCACTATTTCCAACAAACATTTGCAAATTCTTTCAGTCCCTCCAGTGTCTTTTTATCCGCACTTGGTAAATTCCACACATTGATGCTCCTTCTCTTTTGAAAGCTCAAGGCTTCATTCATTTATTTTTCTACCTGTTTTGTAATTTGGCATCTTTTCTCTCTATGAAAGAATGGAATAGATTTCTCAAACACAGAAGAGGAAAAGGAGGAGAGATTTTCTTTGAGAATGTAACCATCAGGGTAAATAAAGGGAAACCGGTAGGTTTCTTAAAAATTTCATTCATAGGATGTGGGTGTTGCTGACTAGGCCAGCATTTATTGCCCATCCCTAATTGCCCTTGTTAAGAGAATATTTCGGAGACAACCACATTATTGCAGGTCTGGAGTCACATGTGGGCCAGACCAGGTAAGGACAGCAGATTTCCTTCCCTAAAGGACATTAGTGAACCAGATGGGTTTTTATAGCAATTGACAATGGTTTGATGGTCATCATTACATCTAATTCCAGGTTTTTATTTAAATTCCAACATCTGCCATGGCAGGATTCAAACCCTGGTCTCCAGTATATTGGTCTCTGGATTACCAGTCCAGTGACAATACCACTATACCACCACCTCAGCTCCATTTGATAAGGTGACACACAAGAGGTTAATGCACGAGGTAAAGACTTATGGAGTTGGGAATTATATATTAGCATGGATGAAGGATTGGTTCATGCACAGGAAGCAGAAATCGTGGATGAATGGGGCCTTTTTGTGTTGGCAGACTGTGAATAGTGGAGTGCCAGAAGGATCAGTGCTGGGCCTCAGCTATTTACAATCTATATTAATGACTTAGACAAAGAGATAGAAAGTAATATTGTCAATAAAAAGCTAGGTAGGAAGGTAAGCTGTGAGGAGGATACAGAGAGGCTGCAAAGAGATATAGACAGGTTAATCGAGTGAGCAACAAGGTGGCAGATGGGGCATAATGTGGGGAAATGTGAGGTTATTCACTTTGAACATCAACGCTTATAAGTTTCTTACCTTTTAAAAAATATTCTGCTTTTCTACCCTTACTGACAAAGAGACTTGGTGGCTCGAACAAGGAACACAGAAAGTTAGCATGCAGGTGCAGCAAGCAATTAGGAAGGCAAATGGCATGTTGGCCTTTATTCCTGTACTTCAATCCCCTTGCAATAAATAATTCTTCCTACAATTGTACAGGGATTGGTGAGACCATATCTGGAATACTGTGCGCAGTTTTGGTCTCTACATTTAAGAATGGATAGACTTGCATTGAAGATGGTACAGCGAAGGTTCACTAGATTGGTCCCTAGGATGAGGGCGCTGTCCTATGATGAGAGGCTGAGTAAATTGGGTCTATATTCTCTGGAGTTTAGAAGAATGAGAGCTGATCCCATTGAAACCTACAAGGTTCTGAAAGGGTGTGATAGGGTAGACGCTGAGAGATTGTTTCCTCTGGTCAGGGAATCTAAAACACAGGGTCACAGTCTCAGGATAAGGGGCCAATCATTTAGGACTGAGATGAGGAGAAATTTCTTCACTCAAAAGGTTGTGAATGTTTGGAGTTCTCTACCCCAGAGGGTTGTGGATGCTCCTTCATTGAATATATTTAAGACTGGGATGGACAGGTTTTTGGTCTCTCCAGGAATTAAGGGATATGGGGAGCGGGTGGGAAAATGGAGTTGAAGCCCAAGATCAGCCATGATGGTATTGAATGGCGGAGCAGGCTTGACAGGCTGTGTGGTCCACCCCTGCTCCTGATTCTCATGTTCTCCATCCTCCTGTTGCCGAGTGATCATCTTCCCCTCTTCCTCCCCTGTCCTCATTCCCCACCTCCAATTTCGCTCCTCACCCCTTCCTCCAAAAACTTCCCCCACTGCCAACACCAACCCCCCCAAACCCCCCACACACTCCCTAGCCCCCACTTCCTTCTCCACCTCAACCCCCTTCAACCTCCTCCCCATCCCTGCCCCCAGCCACCTCAACACCCCCCTTTCCACCAATGACACCCACCTCTTCACCCACTGACCCACCCCGACCACCCCGTCTTCACCCGCCCCCTCCACCCCCTCAACTACCCTCTCTTCAGCCCCCGGCAACCTCCTCCCCACCCCTCCCCTCTCCTAACCTCCCTAACATCCCCTCTCCCCTCCCCACTCCCCGAACCCCCACTCCACCCTCCAACAGCCCTCCTCCCCACCCCCGCTTGCCTCTCCCCCAACCCTGCACCCATCCCCAGCGCTCCTCCCCACTCCCCAACCACACAACCTCCCCAGCATCAACAACTGAAATTGAACCTGACAGACCGGCTTCAGAAACTGGGAATTCTCAGCCTGGAAGCTCCCATATTCTGGAAGCCTGTCTGTCAGCTCCTAAACTCTGGCTGCTCAATGTGGATGTCAAGAAATCTGTTTAAAACAGGCCTGACCAACCTTTTTGCTTGGGTGGAGCTCGGGGGGGTCGGGGTGGGGGTGGGGGGGGGGGGGGGGGGTTCGGGGGGGTCGGTGGGGGGGCACATTTCCATTGTTTCTCTCCGCCAAGGGGCCAAGGAACACATTTTGGAAAGATAAGGTTCAGCACAACTTCAATTTGAAATTCAGTTTAAAGCTGAGGTATTAAGAAAAGAAACAATTGCTGAGCAATAATAAAGCAATGTCGTAGCAATAAGTCATTAAGTTAAAAAAAAGAGTAATTAATAAAAGTGACTCGAGTGTGAGGGGGCCAGCCACACTCCTGTCTCAGGGTTCTAGCTCGCTCACTCACTCACTCTCATCAGCACACACCAACACATACACACAGACACTCACAGTGGGCGTGTGTGAGTGAGAAACCTGACAGTGCAAGTAAGGCAGACAGGCAATCACACCCACACATACTCTCCCACATGGCGGTCAGCCTCTTCCCCTCTCCCCCACCCCACTCCTCCGAACCCGGGCTCCTCAGCCAGCCTCACCTCCCCAGTGCCCCAGTGTTCACCTCTCTGGGCCCTGCCCCCCAGCACTCTGCCCTGGTGCTGGAGCAGTACTGCGGTGCGTTCTGGCAGCGCTACACCCCTGGTGAGTCTGCACCTGCAGTGCTGTGTAGAGTTTTGGTCTCCTTTCTTAAGGGGCCATATACTTGCAGTAGAAGCAGCTCAGAGAAGGTTCACTCAGCTGATTCCTGGGGTGAAGGGTTGTGTTATGAGGAAAGGTTGGGCTTATGCTTCTTGGAGTTTAGAAGAATAAGAGGTGATTTTGGGGCAGGCAATGGCGTAGTGGCATTGTCACCAGATGAGTAATCCAAGGCCTGGGGGCTTCTGATTTCTGGACTCCAACTCTCTGGGCACCTGGGTTCGAATCCCACCACAACAGATGCTGGAATTTGAATTTGATTAAAAGTCTAATGATGACCATGAAACCAGTGTCAATTGTCATAGAAACCCACCTTGTTCATAAATGTCCTTTAGGGAAGGAAATCTGCTATTCTTACCTGGTCTGGCCTACATGTGATTCCAGACTCACAGCAATGTGATTGACTCTTAACTGCCCCCTGAAATGACTGAGCAAGTCACTTAGTTGTATCAAAGCACTAAAAAGTCTAAAAGAAGTGAAAGCGGATGGACATACACCACATGGGCTGCAGCCAAGAAGGCAGCACCACCTTCTCAAAGGCAATAAATGCTGGCCTAGCCAGCAATGCCCACAACCCATAGATGAATTTTAAAATCATATTGAAACATAGGCCGGAAAATCCCGGGATTTTCCAGCCCTGTCGCGGGTGGGACCCACCGCGGGCGAGGCAACGCCTCAGCCAGAATGTTGACTTGCGGCGGGACCAGAACTTGCCAGTGGTGGGCAGGTGCGGAAAAATCCCGCCCAAAATCCTGAGGGGATTTGACAGGGTGGGTGCTCCCCCTTGTGGGGAAGCCTAGGACTAGGAGACACCGTTTAAAAATTAGGGGTCGCCATTTAAGATGTGAAAGAATGTATTCCTTTCAGAGGTTCATTAGTCGGTGGAATTCTCTTCTGCAGAGAGTGGGGGAGGGTGGGTGAATATATTCAAGGATGGGTTAGATTTTTGACCGACAAGAGTGTCAAGGGTTGAGGCAGGGAACCAAGTAGAATGTAGAATTAGGACCACAATTATATCAGCCACGATGGAGCAGGCTCAAGGAGCCAAAGGGCCCACTCCTCTTAATTCTTATGTTCTCATACTTTTCTGTCTCCATCTTGCAGCAACTCTCTTTCCCTAACATAATATGAGGATTATAAGAGTGGGAGACAGAGTGCAGAGCTTGAATGTTGCTGAAAAGAGAGACATGTTGTTGAAGATTTTCATCCTGCATTCATCAGAACAAACACAAGAACGTCACATTTAGAACCATCACAACAATTTCATACTACAGGAGAAAAGGGCGCTGACTGGTTGGCAGTTTGACTCTGGGTGGGGCGTTGCAATGGAGAAAGCAATCAATGAGGAACTACAGACTCCCCATCTCCTGGGTAATTCAAAAAAGGTGCAAGGCCTGGACATGTTCCATTTGTTTTCAGAGAGCGGCTCCCTGCCTATGAATGTATGTTCAAACTTTGCACCTTTTGAATTATCCGGGAGCCTGGGGAGCCTATAGTTCTCCACAACTTTCTCCATGGCAATGCCTTGGCCAATCAGGGTAGAGTTGTCAACCAATCTGCACCCTTTCCTGCCGTAGTAGAAATTGTTATGATCAGTTGAAATGTGACGTTCTTATGTTTGTCCTGACATGTGTAAGATGGTAAACTTCCGCAACATGTCTCTCTCTTTTCAGCAATATTCTGAGAGTGGCTCAGTGAAATGTGAGACCATTAAAGGTGGTACAGTCATAGGTAAAATGGTAATTGCAGATTTAATAAATAAACGCTTTGTATCTGTTTTCACAGCAGCAGGTTAAAAGCCAGAGATAGAAGGGAATCAAAAATAATCAGGCAAAGGAATGTTTTTATCCAACATCAGTTAAAAATGGGAATGGAGAAAATCATGGGACTGAGGATAGTTAAATCGCAGCATATTATGTTCTTCATCAGGGAGTTCAAAGAGGTTGGTGAGGAAATTGCAAAAGCACTAGTTACAATCCTTCAAAATTCTCTTAATTTGAGAAGTGAACAAAATACTGTGAAGGCTGGAAATCGGAAATAAAAAAGGAAAAAAAGGCTGGAAATATTCGGCAAGTTTGGCAGCATCTGTGGAAGGGACAGGGTGAACAGACCTGGCACAGATTCAAATCATTGGGTGGGATTTTGGGGCCCTGCCCCTACCAGGATCGTCTGTTCCCACAGGCTGGGCGGTCGGATCTCCCAACACGGTGGGGCGGGAAAATCGCGGCCACTAACTCAGCTTTCCTCTCCACAGATGTTGCCTGACCTGCTGCATTTTTTCACCATTTTCTGTCAGTTTAATGTCAGTTGTGAGAGACAGGTTGTCTGAGAAAACATGGACTGATTGGATAGCGACAGCATTGCCTTGTCAAAGGAAAGTAATCAGACAATCATACAGCACAGGAGATGACCATTCAGCACATCATGACTGTGGTGAAGCTAGAAACTCAATTCCATTCCTTTGTTCTTTCTCGAGAAGCCACCAATTGTCTCTCATTGAGAATTTATCTAATTCCCTTTCGATAATTACTGAAGCTGTTCCCAACACCCATTCGATAGTTCATTCCAGATAACAGGAATTCCATGTGGAATAGAAGGCCACCGTAGGCGAATGCAGTGACGAATCAAATTTAACTATACTAAGGATGTCATTCCTATGCCAGACAATGGGTGTCGATGAGTGTTGTGGAGTTGGATGATCTGAAAGCCTTCAATCATTTTCCACAGCAATGAGAGTGTGTGGAATTGGAGGGAACTATTAGAGAAATTTCAGAAACCAGCAGGAAAAATCGCTCCCCCTCCCCACTCACACTGCCACATTCCCCCTCTCATTTCACACTGCCCTTCATTCCCCCTCTCCTCTCACACTGCCCCCTCATTCCCCCTCCCCACTCACACTGCCACATTCCCACCCTCATTTCACACTGCCCCCCATTCCCCCTGTCCTCTCACACTGCCTCCTCATTCCCCCTCTCCTCTCACACTGCCCCCTCATTCCCCCTCTCCTCTCACACTGCCCCTCATTCCCCCTCTCCTCTCACACTGCCCCTCATTCCCCCTCTCCTCTCACACTGCCCGTCATTCCCCCTCTCCTCTCACACTGCCCCCTCATTCCCCCTCTCCTCTCACACTGCCCCTCATTCCCCCTCTCCTCTCACACTGCCCCTCATTCCCCCTCTCCTCTCACACTGCCCGTCATTCCCCCTCTCCTCTCGCTCTGCCCCCTCATTCCCCCTCTCCTCTCGTGCTGCCTCCACATTCCCCCTCTCCTCTCACACTGCCCCTCATTCCCCCTCTCCTCTCACACTGCCCCTCATTCCCCCTCTCCTCTTGTGCCGCCCCCTCATTCCCCCTCTCCTCTCGGCACTGTACCTTGCCCAGTGATTGTAAGTAGCAAGCTCCGTTAAAATTGAGGAAGTTATCCTCTCTCAAAATGCCACAATTTGGGAGAATTGATCCTTTTGAACCAGACACAGGTGATTGGTCTCAATACATAGAACACCTCACGTTCTTTTTTCAAGCAAACAAGATTATGGGGGAAGAGAAGAGGTGAGTAATCATTTTGAGTACTTGGGGGAGCAAAACCTACGGTATGATGAGAAGTTTGCCAGGACCCAGTGCCCCAGATTCGACGAATTTCGATGAATTGGTGAACCACGTGAAGGGTCATTTCCAACAGCCCTCAGTCACGATGCAGAGGTTCAGGTTTGATTCATGAAATAGAGCCCCGGGTGACAAAGTTGCATGTTACGTGGAAAATTTGAAGCAGCTAACAGAACATTGTGAGTTCAGTATGTCTCTGAACAATATGCTCAGAGATCGCTTAGTGTGTAGTGTGAAAGAGGACGCTATTCAGATGAGATTTCTGTCCAAAGTGAATTTAGATTTCAAGAAGGTGCTAGAGATAGCGCTGGCCATGGAAAGCACAGTAAAAGATTCGAAAGCCATACAGGGCGTGTAAAATGGCGCCATCCCCCACATCAGGCAGGAAACCCCAGCCAAAAAGGGCAGGAAAATGCAAGACTACCGAGAAACGGGAAACCGCACCTGCTAGTCGAAGAATAAAGAAAAATAACCCAGCAGCGAAATTAAAGAATAATTTTAATAGAGGTGGAAACAAGCAACCTTTTAGTGATTGGCAGTTTAAAAAAATCAAATGCTACTATTGTCACAGAAATGGACATATAATGAGGCAATGAAGGAAAGATTCAAGTAGGCTAGTAAACAAATGAAGGAGCCCAGTAAGATCTACAATGTAGATGAGCCTGAAACAACAAATTCAGACATTTACTCATTGTTTAATCTGAAAGTTGGAAAGACAGAACCAATATTTGTCACAGTGAAAGTAAATGGCAAACCTGTTAGAATGGAAATGGACACAGGAGCTTCCACTATAGTAACTGGGGAACATACTTTGGATATTTCAATGGTGAAAGTATGCCACCCTCTTTAAGGACGAACTGGGGAAAATCCAGGGCCTGCAGGCCAAGATTCATGTGGATCTGGAAACAGCCCCTTGCTTCATGAAGGTGAGACCGGTGCCATACGCCCTGTGAGAAAAAGTAAACATTGAACTGAACAGACTGGAGAAACTGGGTGTTATACAACCTGTTCAGTTCTCAGAATAGGCAGCGCCCATAGTCCCTGTCCTTAAACCCGACCAAAGCGTCTGAATTTGTGAAGAGTACAAACTGACGGTTAATTAAGTAGCTAAGCTAGACAGACACCCCATTGCAAAAATCGACAACCTGTTTGCCAAGCTGGCAGGAGGGACAACGTACACAAAGCTTGACATGGGTCATGCTCATCAACAACTAGAGCTGCGATAATGTCTCCTGGGAATTTGTCACAATTAATACCCACAAAGGGGTGTACCAATATACACAATTGTCTTTCGGTGTCTCCTCAGCTTGTGCCATCTTTCAGAGAACAATGGAAAGTTTACTGCAGGGACTGCCCCAGGTTGTAGTCTATTTAGATGATGTATTGGTGACAGGATTCACTGAAAAAGAGCACACGGCAAACTTAGAAGAAATCTTAAAACATTTTTGCAGGCTGCAGTGTGTTTAAAAAAGAAAAGTGCAAGCGAGGGAGGTAATCTATTTGGGCCACAGGTAGATTCACAGAGCCTCCACCCAGTTGAGGAGAAAGTGAGAGCCATAAGAGAGGCAATTGCGCCAAAGAACACCTCAGAGCTCAAATCATTCCTAGGAATGATCAACTATTATAGGTGTTTCTTACCCAATTTGTCTACAGTGCTGACCCCCTGCATTCTTTACTCAAAAAGAACCAATGTTGGTCTTGAGAGGTGCCCCAGAAAGAAGCTTTCATAAAGGTGAAGCAATTGTTGCACTCGTCCAATCTATTAGTGCATTATGACCAGACAAAAGAATTGGTGCTGACATGTGACGCATCTCCCTACAGAGCAGGATCAGTGCTACCTCATTGGATGGACAATGGTGTGAAACGGCCAATAGGTTATGTATCAAGAACGTTCACCACAGCGGGAAAGGAATACTCACAGATAGAAAAAGGCCTGCTCATCATCTTTGGTGTCCACAAATTTCACCAGTACATACACGGCCGCCATTTTACAATCATTTCAGACCACAAACCATTGCTAGGATTGTTTAGTCAGGACAAGGCTATACCACCCATAGCCTTGGCAAGAATACAACGATGGGCTTTAATCCTGGCAGCATACGAATACACTTTCGTAAATAGGCCTGGCAATCAAATTGCAAACGTTGATGCCCTTAGTCATTTGCCTTTATAAGAAAATGATGAGCACATCCCAGTTCCACAGGAACTTGTTTTACTGTTAAATTTCTTAGATTCCTCGCCGATATGTGCTCAACAGATCAGAGACTGGACAAGTCAGGACCCAGTCCTATCTCAGGTACAAAAATAAGTGCTTCATGGTTGGTCTCAGGAGTCCGGATCTGATGAAATGAAACCGTACTTCAACAGAAGACATAAAATAACCAGCCAGGTTGGCATCTTATTGTGGGGAGCACGAGAGATAGTTCCTCCAAAGGGAATGGAGCCACTTTTAATTGAACTACACAATGGCCATCCAGGAATTTCCTGAATGAACACCATAGCACACAGCTATCTATGAGGAGAGGATGAGTCGGTTGGGCCTGTACTCATTGGAGTTTAGGAGAGGTGACCTTATTGAAACATATAAGATTCTTAGGGGGCTTGACAGGGTAGATGCTGAGAGGCTGTTTCCCCCTGTGGGAGAGATTATAGGACCAGTGGGCATAATCTCAGAGTAAGGGGTCACCCATTTAAGACAGAGATGAGGAGGAATTTCTTTTCTCAGAGGGTAGTCAATCTGTGGAATCTTTACCACAGAGGGCTGTAGAGGCTGGGTCATTAAGTATATTCAAGGCTGAGATAGACAGATTTTTAACCAGTAAAGGAATCAAGGGTTATGGGGAAAAGGCAGGAAAGTGGAGTTGAAGATTATCAGATCAGCTGTGATCTCATTGAATGGCCGATGGGCCAAATGGCCTTTTTCTGCTCTTACATCTTATGGTCTTATGGTAACTCCCTCCACTGCAAATATATCCTTCCTTAAATGTTGAGACAAAATTGCATACAGTATTCCAGATGTGGCCTCACCAACACCCTGTACAATTGTAGCAAGACTTATTTATTTCTGTACTCCAATCCCCTCACAATGAAGACCAACATGCCATTTGCCTTCCTAAGTGCTTGCTGTACGATCCTCTGTCCATGCCAGTATATCATTCCCAACTCCATGAGCCCTTATCTTTTGTTCATTGGCCAGTTTCCACAGATACGATCAGTAATTCCACCTGCTTTATAAACCAGTTATCAGGAAGCATTAAATGTTCAACTAAATCCACTGATAACATGAGCACCTCAATCTTACACCCAGCATCAATTCACCATATCTTTACTGATTAATTAAACTGAAGTGCTGGGAGGTGTTTCCCAAGAGATAGTCAGCTTCCCCACCTACATCACCCAGAAGGCTGCTGTTCCTACATTAAAACAGGGATTACACTTTAGACCTAACCACGTGGTTTCCGGGTGAAGTATCTCCGGATCTCCAGAGGATGTGAAGAATGTTATAGAAATGTTACTCTTTCTTTCAGTCCGCAACTTCTGATTGGACAGCACTGTGTGGTTTCCTTGATTTCAGTGCCAGCCTGAAATTCAACCCTGGCACTAGTGTGAGAACTGGCAGAGGCTTGGGAGCCTGCCAGCTGGACAGTTGGATCAGTACCAGGGCCTCTTGATGAGGTTCTAACCATATTGCTCACTTTGTGCTAACCATTCACTGTTACTGGTGTAACACACCAATTAAAATCCATCTCAACGGGAGCTCCCTATAACTGTTTGCTACACCCAAACACCACTCGAGAAACTCCTCTCAAACTGCTTTTTCATTTCCTTTGCAGCCTAACCCAAGGAGACTGCACTGAAGAAAGAACGATGTTAACCAGGAGTCCAGTGATTCTAACAGAAGGCTTACAACTGGCCTCAGTACCATTGAGATAGGGGGTGGAATAAAATGTCCAGTGACTCCTGCTCTCCAATGTTTACTCCTATCCAGTGATAGCTGCTTTCTGAGATGAACTTCCCCTATTCCCATTCCCTCCTCACACTGGATCCACTGTCCCAAAACTGGTTTATGTTCCTTGTGATTTTACATGGATGGCACCAACTGCGGCAGGGACCCTGTGAGCTTTGTATAGTGCCAGAGGGCATTGGTGCCACTTGATGTGCTTGGTGCCTCTCCTCCCTGATGCTGGCTGGGACTGGGATGAGTGGAAATGGGGAATGGTCTGCACCCAGAATGCTGACAGTCAATAGAAATTTCAATGGTGTAATTGATTGATTTTTGTTGGATAGGGATGATATTGCACTCAGGTGGATACATGGAGTTGAACTACATGATCTAACTGAATGGTGGGACAGGCTCAAGGGGCTGAATGGTCCACTTCTGCTCCAATGAACAATGCCAGTTATATGTTTCCCAAACTTGAATCTGTGTCCATTACATCCTATTCCCACAGTTTAATTGAAAATAACGTTTCAGATTATTCATACCCCTATTATTTGCTCCCACTCTAAGGTCTCCTCTCCAATGCTTCCTTTGCAGTCTGGAAAGCCCAGATTTCTGCAGCCCATCCTCAGAACACAGACCCCTGGAACTAGGATCAATCTCAGGACACTTGCCTACATCAGTGAGACTGACCAAAACTGGACACAGTACCCAAAGTGGGTCTGCCCAGAACTTTTCTAAAAATTCATTTACGAGATATGGGCTTCGCTGGCTGGGCCAGCATTTATTGCCCATCCCTAATTGCCCTTGAGAAGGTGGTGGTGAGCTGCCTTCTCGAACCGCTGTAGTCCATGTGGCGTAGGTACACCCACAGTGCTGCTAGGAAGGAAGTTCCAAGATTTTGACCCAGTGACAGAGAAGAAACGGCGATATATTTCCATGTCAGGATGGTGAGTGGCTTGGAGGGGAACTTCCAGGTGATGATGTTCCCATCTGTCTGCTGCCCTTGTCCTTCAAGATGGTAGAGGTCATGGGTTTGGAAGGTGCTGTTGAAGGAGCCTTGGTGAATTCCTGCAGTGCATCTTGTGGATGGTACACACTGCTGCTACTGTGCGTCGGTGGTGGAGGGAGTGAATGTTTGTGGATGTGGTGCCAATCAAGTGAGCTGCTTTGTCCTGGACGGTGTCAAGCTTCTTGAGTGTTGTTGGAGCTGCACTCATCCAGGCAAATGGAGAGTATTCCATCACACTCCTGACTTGTGCCTTGTAGATGGTGGACAGGCTTTGGAGAGTCAAGAGGTGAGTTACTCATCACAGGATTCCTAGCCTCTGACCTGCTCTTGTAGCCACAGTATTTATATGGTTAGTCCAGTTCAGTTTCTGGTCAATGGTAACCCCCAGCATGTTGATAATGGGGGATTCAGCAATGGTAATGCCATTGAATGTCAAGAGATGATGGTTAGATTCTCTCTTGTTGGAGATGCTCATTGCCTGGCACTTTTGTGGCACAAATGTTACTTGCCACTTGTCAGCCCAAGCCTGGATATTGTCCAGGTCTTGCTGCATTTGGACATGTGCGGCATCAGGATCTGAGGAGTTGGCGAATGGTGCTGAACATTGTGTAATCATCAGCGAACATCCCTACTTCTGACCTTATGATGGAAGGAAGGTCATTGATGAGGCAGCTGAAGATGGTTGAGTTGAGGACACTACCCTGAGGAACTCCTGCAGTGATATCCTGGAGTTGAGATGACTGACCTCTAACAACCACAACCATCTTCCTTTGTGCTAGGTATGACTCCAACCAGTGGAGAATTATCCCCCTGATTCCCACTGGCTCCTTGCTAGCCCTAGTTTTGCTAGGGCTCCTTGATGCCCTAGCACCAAATACGGCCTTGATGTCAAGCGCAGTCAGTCTCACCTGACCTCGGGAGTTCAGCTCTTTTGTCCATGTTTGAACCAAGGCCATAATGAGATCAGGAGCTGAGTGGCCCTGGCGGAACCCAAACTGGGTGTCAGTGAGCAGGTTATTGCTAAACAAGTGCTGCTTGAAAGCACTGTTGATGACCCCTTCCATTACTTTACTGATGATGGAGAGTAGACTGATGGGGCGGTAATTGGCTGGGTTGGATTTGTTCTGCCTTTTTTGTACAGGACATACCTGGGCAATTTTCCACATAGCCGGGTAGATGCCAGTGTTGTAGCTGTACTGGAACAGCTTGGCTAGGGGCGTGGCAAGTTCTGGAGCACATGCCTTCAGTACTATTGCCGGAATATTGTCAGGGCCCATAGTCTTTGCAGTATCCAGTGCCTTCAGCCGTTTCTTGATATCGTGTAGAGTGAATCGAATTGGCTGAAGACTGGCATCTGTGATGTTGGGGACCTCCAGAGGAAGAGGCCGAGATGGAATATCCACTTGGCACTTCTGGCTGAAGATTGCAGCAAATGCTTCAGCCTTATCTTTTACACTGATGTGCTGGGCTCCCCCATCATTGAGGATGGGGATATTTGTGGAGCCTCCTCCTCCAGTGAGTTGTTCAATTGTCCACCACTATTCACAACTGGATGTGGCAGGACTGCAGAGCTTAGATCCGATCCATTGGTTGTAGGATCGCTTAGCTCTGTCTATCACTTGCTGCTTATGCTGTTTTACATGCAAGTAGTCCTGTGTTATCGCTTCACCAGGTTGACACCTCATTTTTAGGTATGCCTGGTGCTGCACCTGGTATGCCCTCCTGCACTCTTCATTGAACCAGGGTTGATCCCTGAATTGATGGTAATGGTAGAGGGGGGGATGTGCCAGGCCATGAGGTTACAGATTGTGTTCGAGTACAATTCTGCTGCTGTTGATGGCCCACAGCGCCTCGTGGATGCCCAGTCTTGAGTTGCTAGATCTGTTCAAAACCTATCCCATTTAGCACAGTGGTAGTGCCACACAACACAAGGGAAGGTATCCTCAATGTGAAGGCAGGACTTTGCCTCCACAATGACTGTGCGGTGGTCACTCCTACTGATACTGTCATGGACAGATGCATCTGCGGCAGGCAAGCTGGTGAGGATGAGGTCAAGTATATTTTTCCCTCTTGTTGATTCCCTCACCACCTGCCACAGACCCAGTCTAGCAGCTATGTCCTTTAGGACTCGGCCAGCTCGGTCAGTAGTGGTGTTACTGAGCCAGTCTTGGTGATGGACATTGAAGTCCCTCACCCAGAGTACATTCTGTGCCCTTACTACCCGCAGTGCTTCCTCTAAATGGTGTTCAACATGGAGGAGCACTGATTTATCAGCTGAGGGAGGGTGGTACGTGATAATCAGCAGGAGGTTTCCTTGCCCATGTTTGACCTGATGCCATGAGACTTCATAGGGTCCAGAGTCGATGTTGAGGACTCCCAGGGCAACTCCTTCCCAACTGTATACCACTGTGTCGCCACCTCTGCTGGGCCTGTCCTGCCGGTGGGACAGGGCATACTCAGGGACGGTGATGGTGGTGTCTGGGACATTATCTGTAAGATATGATTCCGTGAGGATGACTACATCAGGCTGTTGCTTGACTAGTCTGTGAGACAGCTCTCCCAATATTGGCACTAACCCCCAGATGTTAGTAAGGAGGGTTTAGCAGGGTCGACAGGGCTGAGATTGCCGTTGTCGTTTCCGGTGCCGGGTGGTCTGTCTGGCTTCATTCCTTTTAGGTCCATATGACTCTTCTTCAGGGATAACTCTTTATATGGACTTGAAACATTAGCTCTGTTTTTCTCTCTGCAGATGCTGTCAGACCTGCTGAATTTTTCCAACATTTTTTATTATTGTTTCAGATTTCCAGCATCCGCAGTATTTTGCTTTAATTCATTCCTTTTAAGCATTGTAGCAGTTTGTTACAACTGAGTGGATTGCTAGGCCAGTTCAGAGGGGATTTAAGCATCAACCACATTGCTGTATGGGTCTGGAGTCACATGTAGGCCAGACCAGGTAAGGATGCCAGATTTCCTTCCCTAAAGGACATTAGCGAACCAGATGGGTTTTTACAACAATCAGCAATGGTTTCAAGGTCATCATCAGACTTTTAATTCCAGATATTTTTAAAATTCAATTTCCACCATCTGTCGTGGTGGGATTCGAACCCACGTCCCCACAACATTACCCTGGGTCTCTGGTTACCAGTCCAGACACAGTCCTCGAGGTGAGACTGTCTGGAACTGGACACAGTCCTTGAGGTGGGTCTGTCTGGAACTGGACACAGTCCTCGCGGTGGGTCTGTCCGGAACTGGACACAGTCCTCGAGGTGAGACTGTCCGGAACTGGACACAGTCCTCGAGGTGGGTCTGTCTGGAACTGGACACAGTCCTTGAGGTGGGTCTGTCCAGAACTGGACACAGTCCTTGAGGTGAGACTGTCTGGAACTGGACACAGTCCTCGAGGTGGGTCTGTCCGGAACTGGACACAGTCCTCAAGGTGGGACTGAAACAAACAGTATTTAAATATTGGAATTGGACAGCCTTGCTATTTCACTGTTAACTCATTTCCTGACTTGGATTCACAGCCCCTGTTAGACATGGTTCGGTTGTTCTGGGAGTTCATTATGCAGAACTTTGATGTTACGAGAGAATCAGAAAGTTTGAACAGCCTGTGATCTTGGTTTATAGACAAACCAGTGCAAGGTATGAACCCCCATTCAAACCAACAGAGATTGTCAGCACAAAGCAATTTATCTTCTTCAGTCATCCTAACACCCAGGAGAGCAAGAAACTTTATTGCTGCTTATTTGACCCAGTTCCTTGCACACTTCTGATAGCTCCTGTTCCCATTCTTCTCATCTCTCATGTGTTTCACTTGGTAGAGAGAGAAAATGGATGATGAGCTGGGGAAGGACAGCACAAGCCCATGGGACAGAAGTTTTCGCTTGGCGTGCGGACACGCGACCGACATGCTCGAGAGTAAGATAGTGCATGATGACATCAGGTGAGCATCCCGACATCATCATGCACTCGCGTGATATTTCACTCAGCAGACATGAGCGGGACACCTCCGACATGGAGCCTCGCCTGCCATTAATTGAGAGGCCATTACAAAGTCAATTGGCGGCGATTTGTCATTGCCTGTGTGATTTTGCGCTCATCGAACGGGCAAAACGGGCAGGCAGCCAGCCGAAAACTTCAAAAACCTGACCCACGGGCAGGATAAAAAGGGTCAGAAGCAATGCCAGTGTGAGTAGCGAGGAGTTTGGTAGATAGTTTGATGTTGGTAACTTATTGGTACTTGGCAGCTTCATCTCTGTTCGGGGCTTCATCCTTAGCATTTCCAGGCTTCATTTCAGGACTCATTGCTGTCCGCAAGGCCCTGGAGGATTCAGACTGTGTGGAGCCTTCCAGGTATCAGACAGCCTTCCCTTACCCTGGGAATGGGGATTGTGGTCTCCGCTGGAGGCACCTCCTCTGAGGAGGAAGAGAGGGGCAGAAGGGAGACGGGGCCAAGTGCCCCAAAGCAGCTTCCAGGGGAGGGACCTGCGGGAGGAGAGGCACAGGCACAAGGGGCGCAGGGCCAGCAAGTAGTCTAAGGTGGAAGGGGCTGCAGAAGACATCATTATCCTGCTGCCAAGGTTTACAGGCGGTGATGCAGCTGCCTCAATATGTCCGAGGTGCAATGTTGAAGGCTCTGCCTCTCCAGGGAGACTGTCACCTCCATTTGTCAGGTGATTGGGCCTGAGATCAGCTCCGATTGTGGGGGTGGACACTCCATACCAGTGGCTCTGAAAGTCACAGTGGCCTCAACTTCTATGCCTCCGGCTCTTTCCAGGGCTCGGTGGGCGATCTGTGTGGAGTCTCCCAATCAGCGGTCCACAGTTGCGTCAAACTGGTGACAGAAGCTCTGTTCAGGCGTGCATTGACTTTCATTTATTACTGTATGGACGAGGCCAGCCAGGCAGAGCGAGCCAGAGGCTTTGCAGCGATTGCTGGCTTCCCCCGCGTCCAGGGTGCCATCGACTGCACAAGTGTGGCCATCAAGGTGCCAGTGGGTGAGCCGGGTGCCTTCGTCAACAGGAAGGAATTCCACTCCATGAACGTGCAGATAGTGTGTGACCACAGGATGCAGATTCTACAAGTCTGTGTAAGGTACCCTGGCAGCTCCCTTGAAGTGTACATTCTGAGACATTCCCAGGTGCTAAGGCTCTTCAGTGCTCCAGCCTGAATGGATGGATAGCTGCTGTGTGACAAGGGCTGTCCGTTGAAAAGGTGGCGCCTGATGCCTCTCCGCCACCCAAGAACAGAGGCAGAGCAGCGTTATAATAGGAGTCATGCCCACAAGGGCAGTGATAGAGAGGACCATTGGTCTTCTCAAGATGCACTTCCGATGCCTGGACTGTTCAGGGGGCACACTGCAATTCCCCCCAGAGCAGATGTCACTGATAGTGGTTGCATGCTGTGCCCTCCAAAATCTAGCACTGGCAAGGGGGGACCCACTGAATGAAGAGGATCTTGAGGCAGCTCCACAGGCTGCAGGTGATGAGCCCAGTAGTGAGTCAGAAGAGGAGCACGGTGAGGAGAAGACTGAGGGTGTGGACCCAGACCTCGGTAACCTCCAGGGAGGCAGGGACACCAGGGATGGCTTGATCCAACACTCCTTCAGCGAGGCTACCAAAGATTAGCTTCAACTTCACACCAGCGCTGCCTCCTCCATCCCAGATGTCTGAAATGACCCCTTCATTTGCACCCAAAGTCCACTCAGTGCCTGTGCAATAAAGTATCCAGCCACTCACGTCCAGCATTACATACTGGTGTACCCTGCACCAGAAAGAAAAAAGCTGAAGCATACTTAGGCCATTATGACGAGTGCTACGTTTTGGTGCCTCCCCCCCCACCTCGCCGGCACCGGTATTGGAGACAGCTGCTGACCCTCTGCTGTTTAGTTGGCCTTGATGACCTTGGCAGTCGTCATCTGGCCAGTGGAGCCTGTGCTGACCCCGCCTGGGAGGGAGTGGCCAGTGCCACAGCTGGCATCTCTCCAGTCGCTGCAGCCTCATCCGAAGCAACAGTCACTGGCACAGAGTGCCCTGAGAGGAGCCCGCAGAGACAACCAGCAGCTCATGCACCAATGTGAGGTCGCTCTGGACCTCCCAGCTCACCATTGATGGACGGGCACCTAGCTGGGATACTGGGTGCCCCATCCATCTCACACGAACACTGACCACCTGAGGTCATTGCCTGTGTGAGGGCTTACAGGACCGAGTGCAACCCCAGGAATCCCGCATTCTGCCCCTGGCGCTGCCACTCCATGAGAGCCGCCACTCTCTCATTGGAGGAGGCAGTGCGCTCGGCCAAGAGGGTCAATGCAGTGCTCATGTTCCACATGGACTCCTCCACAACGGACAGCATGGCACACAGGCCCTCATGGATCTCCAACAAATCCTTCCGCACATACTGCTGGACATCCAGCATCTGCCACCTCATGGACAACTCCAGAGGCTCATCATCTGCCTTCAACTGAGCATTGTCTTGCACCCCAGCTGTTCTCCAACTGCTGGCGCCCTGGGCACACTCTGCCTCCGCCTACACCTCAAGTGAGTGTGAAGTGCCCTCACCAATGTGCACTGACATTCTAGCTGTTGATCTAATGCCGACCGAGGTGCTGGTATCTGCGCTGGTGCCTGGTCAGAGAGCGGGTGAGACGCAGGTGCAGCTGAAGCCCAGTGGTCCTCTGGCATCAGGGGTGACTCTTCGGGATCCTGCGAGCGAGTACCTGTTGGTGAATCTAAGGAAGAACAATGACATGTCATTGGTTTAAGTCATCACACTGTCACTGTGCATGCCAGGCACCCTGGTGAGACAATAGAGATCAGCATCATGTTGCCATCGTCTTTCAATGATCAATGGGGACTCCAGGTTTGAGGCTCCCATTAATGAAGAGACTACACAAGAATGTTTGCACCACCCGAAACTCTCATCTCTGTGCACTGCGCTCTTACCTTCATCTGACACCCCAGTCTCTCCACGGCCGGTTCATTGAGGTATGTGGTGCCTCTCCAGCTCCAAGGTGTCCTGCTCAAATCTGGTCAGGATTAGGAGGTTCGGGGGGCCTCCGCCAGTCCGCAACCACTGAAAGTTGTTATGGGTTGTCTTCTCCTGAAAGGACAGAGGAGCATTGATTAGTCAATGCTTGGCCAACCCTCCCTGAGAAACACCTTGCAGGGCACATCCGAGTCGTGGCCCTTGAGCCGCAAGACACTCAGTCCAAGCAGCCAGGGCTCACCCCCTTGGCCAGCTCCAGCGTTATTGACAGTTGGCACTCAGACTCTAACACCCTGAGCTCCATGGGATGAGGGGTGGCCAGCACTTAACACTTCACCACACTGATCCATGCCAACACGGTGCTTACCCTTGCCGAGCGCAGCAGGTCATTGAACCTTTTGCGGCACTGCACCCATGTGCACCCTACAACGTCGTGGCTGCTGACCACGGCTGCCACCTCCTCCCAAGCTCTTTTTGTGAGGTGTGGTGGCCTCCTCCTTCCGTCCCTGGGGACAAGGATGTCCCTCCTGGCAGCCACCTCTTCCAGGAGGACCGTGAGACACGTGAGCCCACCTGACCTGCCCTCCCGCCTGGCCTCTGCAGCCGTGTTTGTATCCATAATTTTTTACTCTCCTGCTGACAACACTGAAGATGCCTTCATCGCCGGCAGCCTTCCAGGGCCTGACTGTGCCAGTTTTAAACCGGCCACCATGTCACCATTGGACCCAGCGGCTGACAGGCCCCGCCCCTGACCCCGCCCCCACCCGCCCCTTCGCGACCATTGAGGAGCCGCCGCACACACTTGGCGGGCCTTAATTGGCCCCTCGCTAACCACGCCCACCTGCCAACCTCGAAATTCTGGCCATGGAAACAAACTCTGGAGGGTGTCATCAATGTCCAAAAGCACAACTTCACTCCAAGACAGAATGACCAACTCTGATAGGACAGATTCCTCGAGGATTCATTCAATGACCTCCCATCTCCAAATGCCCACCATCTCCACCCAGTCAAACGGTCAAATCCAATATTTTTATCAATATTGCATTGAAGTGTTTGAAGAAAATGAAATAAAAAAGCACATTTTGTTTTGAATGATTTTTTTTCCTGGATTGCTCTGAGCAATACCCTGGAGATTAATTATTAATTCCTGTTGACCCCATGATATTTCTAGAAGTTTCTAACCCTAAATGTAATTGTGGCCGACCTTCAAGCTGTCTGTAATCCCCTAACCACTGACACCACACCCCCACCCCTGTCTGTAATCCCCTAACTACTGATCCCAAACCCCCACCCCTGCCTCCAATCACTGCACAGGCTCATCTCCGTGGCATTAAGAGAGGGACCAGAGCAATGGCAGTATGTGAAACAATGTAAGATTGTTAGTCACTGGCTGTTCCTAGATTTTCAGAGGATCAGTTTGTGGTAGACAGTCAGTGTGAATCTGACACTGGTTATACATCCCATGGTCAAAGGCAATTTGTCTCCAACTGACACTGTTGACATTGATATCTTTCCCTGATTACAGTCACTCCAGTAGATAGGGAGAATGGTAGGCAATGCACAGGTTGAATAATGAGGAGGGCCCATCACTGCACAAATACTATACAGATCGCTGATGGAAGTTTGGCTCCCATTGCTGCCCATGTTACCAGCATCAATAGGCAAGGCTTATCTACTGGAGTGCTGGAGTTTTCCAGCATCATATCTTTTGAGATTGTATCACTGTCCTCAGGCAAATGAGACCTGAGGCTTGACAGTTAGACCTTTGAAACGTGACTCACTGTCCTTGGAAACACTCAACAGGTCAGGCAGCATCTAAAGAGAGAGTTAACATTACAGGTCAATGTCCTTTCAGTATAGCCGCAGACCCCCACCAGCACTCCTCACTCCCTGAAACAAGGAGATAGTGTCAGACTGCTTCCAATAGTTGAGGGCTCATGAATGAGAGGCTATTGATGCAAGGTGAAATTTGAGAGATTTCAATTTAGGGTTAAGAGGACACACAGAGTTGTTAGGCTGTCGTGTTCACTTCCCAGGTTAGTAGTTGAGGCTAGATCTAGATCTAGAATACCGTGTGTAGCTTTGGTCTCCTTACTTAAGGAAGGATATATTGCCCTAGAGGGAGTGCAATGAAGGATCATTGGACTGGTTCCTGGGATGAGGAGAGATTGAGTAGAATGGGCCGATATCCCCTGGAGTGTGGAAAAATGAGACGGGAGGTGATTTAATTAAACATATAAAATTCTAAAGGGGTTTGACAGGGTAGATGCTGAGAGAATGTTTTTCCCTGGTCGGGGATATTCAAAGACAGGGGCACAGTCTCAGGATAAGGGGCTGATCATTTAAGACTGAATTTAGGAGAAACTCCTTCAATCAAGGGGCTGTGAATCTTTGGTGTTCCGTACCCCAAACAGCTATGGATGCTCAGCCATCGAATATTTTTCAGATAAAGTTTGATAGATTTTTGGGTAAAAGGGGAATTAAGGGATACGGGGATAGTGTGAGAAGCTGGAGTTCAGGTAGAAGATCCGGCATCACCTTATTGGCTGGTGGAGCAGGCTCGAGGGGTCAAATGGTTGACTCAAGCTCCGATTTCATAGGTTCTTATCAAAGAGATCAACTGCTATGATTAGTCAATTATTGTATCATGTGTCCTCACCGATGGTAGAAAATGAAAGAACTTACATTTCTGTGGCACCTTTCACATTCTCAGGGTATCTGAATACACTGTATAGCCAAGAAATTACTGTGTAGTCAGTGTTAAAGTCAGAAATACAGCAGCCAATTTACTCAAGATCCCACAAACAGCACTGTGATCCTAACCAGAAAATCTATTTTATGTGTTGATTGGGGAGATAAATATTGACCCATACACCAATGAGAATTCCCCTGCTGTTTTTCAAAATAGTGCTGAGAGATTCTTTTACCTGATAAGGTAGCTGGAAACTTGGGGCAGAATTTTGAGGGCGTCGGGCAGGCGGGCCTGGGAGCAACCTGGAAATGGCCTGCTACCTGCGATCGGCCCCTGACTGCGATTTCATGCTGGCTGGCCAATTAACAGCCGGCGTGAAAGGCGCACTGAAAGGCTCAGCGCTGCTGGGTGGGGGAAGGAGGAGGGCGAGCGCTGAGGTTAGCGTGAGTGCCGGGAGGGTGCCGCGCACTGAAAGCTCCCTGAACTGCCTCAGGAGCTGAACAATTTAAAACCATCAAATAAAGATTTTAAAATGCAGGAGAAAATGTCCACAGATCAGACTGAATCACCTAAACCTTAAAAATTCTGCCCAAACATTTTTTCAAAATTCATATCAGAAACCTCATCCTGCCCTTGGATGAGGTTTCCTCAAAAATCCAAAGGCCACCCGGCCGATTTGCCCACCCACCAATTGTAACGCTGGGCAGACAGCAAAAAATCCAGATTAATTAATACATTAATGGCCTTAATAGGCCCTTTAATTGTTGGCGGGCGCGCTGCTAACTCTCGCACACAGCCGCCGACAGAAATGTTGAGAGTGCGCGATGATGTCGGGGCACCCGCCCAATGTTATCCTGCAGTATTTTACGCTCGGGCGTGTCGGGCCCACACCTGCGCACCGAACCAAAAATCCTGCTATTGATTTAATGATTCATCTGAAAGACACCCCCCTCTGATAGCGCACTGGATGTCAACCTAGACTATGTGCTCAAGTCTCCAGAGTGCAACAACCTTCGTGACTCAGAGGTAAGAATGCTACAGTTGAGCCACAACTGAGAAGAACCAGATGGATCTTGGTCTTTTTTATCTTATTTTGCTATATTTTCAGAGCTATATCAGGAGAGGACTTAACCCTGAGCCTCAGATAGGCTGTAATTTCTTAAATTAAACATGGTAGTGTAAGTTGTTTTGATATGGTTTTGACCTTCTCAATGGCTTCTTGGGATGGGCAATAAATGCTGGCCCAGCCAGCGAAGCCCACATCCCATGAATGAATTTTTTAAAAAAGTTTTGGTGTAAAGGTACCTTTAAGGGAACATATTTAAACTGCTGTCAATAACTACCAGCTTGTCAGGATGTGATGTAGTAGGCCCGATGACTTCTACTCAGACTATAAGCAGCAGCAGTTGGGATCAGATGTACTGTACTTAGCTTCCTAATTAACTCTATCTGTATATAGTCTTATCTTCAAATGAGGAACAAGAAAAAACCCTTTTAAATGAATTCAGGACAAAGATTGACAATATTGTCCATCACACTTTGCAATGGAGTGAACTGGACTGAGAAAATGTCTGTGTAGTATTATCTATAATGGGTCATGTGTTTCAATCCCTGCTGAGGTTATCCCTGGACAGGCCTAATTCCAGGGTGGATCCCAGCTTGACAGATCCTAAATTTTATTTGTTTGTTTAGATGGGTGGAGAGGGGCTACTGAACAGAGTCACCGGAATAAGCTAATGAACATTTAACAAAAGCATAAAACATTTATCAAACAAGAAAAAATGAATTATATTACAATACTCCTTCACCCACAACTATACCTTTACAGATACACAGATTTGTAAGGAAGATTTGCAAGTTAAAAAAGCTATTTTATACTCTAATATCCACAGTAAGTACAGTCCATATAAACCAATAGGTGACCTGTAGTCAGGCACATCCCACTCTCAAACCAAGTGACAGATGCCACCTAAACCAAGTACTATGGACCTTGTCAGGAAGATATAATAACGTTATTGGAATTTATTGTAAAATAGTGGTATCTGTGTCTATATGTGCTGTGTGTGTGGGAGATTTAATTAGATTAAAGGCAGCTGGTCTGAAGGTTTTGGTGTAAACATGGCAAACATGGGGGAAGTTCAGAATGTAAAGTGTAAAAGAACATTTGCATTTTTAAATAAACTAGACCAGATTGTTTTCAGAGGAGTGAAATGTGTCACCTAGCCAGGTGAAGTTTAGAAACAGTGGGCAGAATCTTCTGTTCTGTGCGGGGCCCGCCCCCACACGCCGACACATAAAATGATGCACGGTGACGTTCAGTGTGTGTCCCAGCGTCACCGTGCGTTATTCCAACCTTTCATTCAGCAGGTGCTCACTGGAGTCGGCTGCGGACCTGCTGAACTGTCAAAGACCTGTTAAGGCCATTGATAAACTAATTGAAGCAATTAACAGGGCTGACTATCCAACCTTAAAAACAAAAAACTACTGCGGATGCTGGAAATCCAAAACAAAAACAAAATTACCTGGAAAAACTCAGCAGGTCTGGCAGCATCGGCGGAGAAGAAAAGAGTTGACGTTTCGAGTCCTCATGATCTTTCCTTTCTGCGGAAGGGTCATGAGGACTCGAAACGCCAACTCTTTTCTTCTCCGCCGATGCTGCCAGGCCTGCTGAGTTTTTCCAGGTAATTCTGTTTTTGTATCCAACCTTAAGGTTGGCGGGGAGGCAAAGAGCACAGGCAGTCTTTGCATTTTTCATGAAACCTCATCCACGGGTGGGATGAGCTTTCATGAAGGGTTTATTAAATTAATAAATATTTTTCAAACATTTGATAAACATGTCCCAGCTCATGTGATGCTGTCACATGAGGGGACACGTGTAAATGATTTTAAGCTTTTTTTATAGTGAAGTTTCACATCCAACTTAATCTCCTTGGGACAGCTCCATGCCTCAGGAAGATTCCTGCGCTCACGCGAGCATGCACGAAAGAGCGTAGGCCCCGGCTCTCCCTCCTCCCCCCACCCACACAGATAGCACTGAGCACTACCGGGCATACGTCATGCTGGGGGGGCCTTAATTGGCCCGCCCACGTAAAATGGCAGCACGCAGCCAATCGCAGGCAGCGATCAGCTCCACGCCCGTTCCCGACCAAACCACCCAACAGGGAGAAAATTCTCCCCAGTGTGTTTATTTCTCCCAAAGATTACTGGTAAAAGTAGTACTTTGATAATTTTTATGATCAGGAAGGTAAAGTCCAAAGACATAGTGAAACAATGGGAATTTGTATTCAAAGGGGAAAATATCTATAAAGGAGTGAAGGCTGTGTGTAAGGGTAGGCATTTTTAAGCTCTAACAAGTGTGATAAGCCTTCAGCATCTATGCCTCAAGCTGCTGTCTACAAAGAACTGAAGTTAAGAAAACTCACTTTGAGTTTGACTGGTTCAGGGTGTTGTGTCTCACTTTGCCTGGGTCATTTAAAATCTATGGGCAGAATTTTACCCTTGGCATCTGGGCATGAGCCCGACACTCCTGTGTGTGAAATAAAACGTGTTGACATCAGGCAAGCGTTCCGACGTCAACGTGCATTCTCGCGATATTTCGCTAGGCGGGCGCGTGATGGAGACAGAGGTGTGCCCATCATTAATTAAGTGGCCAGTTAAGACCCTTGAGAGACCACTTGACTCCGAGTTTACGTAGCTCGTGCAATTTTTCAGCCATCACACGGGCAAAACGGGCAGGCCACAATTTGCAAAACCTCATCCATGGGTGGAATAAGAGGGGTCAGTGGGCTTGACAAAGCGAATAGTAAGTAGTTTTAGATATCACTTGCTGCCGCTTGCTTCTGTGAACAAGACAGCGTCATTTCACTTCAGAGTTGCATTCAGAGCATTTAGAGGCTTCAGTTCATGACTCAGTGTTGTCTTCCAGGCCCCCGGAGGATTCACACCGCACGGGGCCTTCCAGGTGTCAGACAGCCTTCCCTTTCCCTGGTAATGGGGATTGTGGTCTCCGCTGGAGGCACCTCCTCTGAGAAGGAAGAGAGGGCCAGAAGGGGAGGAGGCCAGGTGTCCCTATTCAGCTTTCAGGGGAGCCACTTGTGAGAGGAGAGGCGCAGCGCCAACACAGAGGCCAAAGCGGAAGGGGCCGCAGAAGACACCAATATCCTGCTCCCAGGGTTTACAGGCGGCGATGAAGCTACCTCAATATGTCTGAGGTGCAATGCCGAAGGAGGCTGTCTTTCAAGGAAGACAGTGGCCTCCATCTGTCAGAGGATCGGCCCTGAGGTCAGCTCTGACTGTCTGGGTGGACACCCCATGCCAGTGGCTATGCCTCCAGCTCCTTCCAAGGCTCAGTTGGGGATCTGTGTGGAGTCTCCCAATCAGCTGTCCACAGTTGCATCAAACTGGTGACAGAAGCTCTGTTCAGGCGTGCATTGACTTTCATTCATTACCATACAGACGAGGCCAGCCAGGCAGAGTGAGCCAGAGGCTTCGCAATCATTGCTGGTTTCCCCCACATCCAGGGTGCAATAGACTGTACACACGTGACCATCATGGCACCAGCAGGTGAGCCCGGTGCCTTCGTCAACAGGAAGGGATTCCACTCAATGAACGTGTGACCACAGGATGCTGATTCTACAAGTCTGTGCAAGGTACCCATGTAGCTCCCATGATGCTTACATCCTGAGACACTCCCAGGTCCCAAGGCTCTTCAATACTCCAGCCCAGCTGGATGGATGGCTGCTGGGTGACAAGGGCTATCCCCTCAAAAGGTGGTTCATGATGCATTTCCGCGACCCAAGAACAGAGGCCGAGCAGCGGTACAATAGGAGCCACGCCTCCACAAGGGCGGTGGTAGAGAGAACCATCGGTCTTCTCAAGATGCGCTTCTGATGCCTGGACCACTCAGGGGGCGCATTGCAATACCCCCTAGATCAGTGTCACTGATAGTGGTTGCAGGCTGCACTCCACACAATCTGGCACTGAAAAGGGATGACGTAGTGGAGGAAGACCTTGACATAGCTGCACAGGCAACAGAAGATGAGTCCAGTAGTGAGTCTGAGGACGAGCAGGCTCAGAGGAACACTGAGGGCATAGACGCAGACCTGGGTAACCTCCAGGGAGGCAGGAACACCTGGGACGCTTTGATCCAATGTTCCTTCAGCTAGCCTACCAAATAAGAACCACCATCACATGCCAGGGCTGCAGGCTCCATACCCGATCCCTGACAGGACCAGTTCCTTGGTCAAGAACACAAGCTTTATTGCAATGGCACATAGTGTAAGGAGTCATACGTCCATCATAACATCATGACTTACCCTGCACCTACAGAACAAATGAAGCATCCAGAGGCCAGTTGCAAAAAAAACATCTCATTTGCTGCTGTCCGACAAACATTGCAGAAATTAACATTGACCAGTGTTTTACATCACACCATTAAAAAAACAGAAAATAAGGGAAACAAATATCACCCGTGATCAGGCTGTGTTGTGCTTAAGGTGCTTTAAGTTTTCGCTTGCAGGTGCTACATCTAGCTGCTCCCCCCTCACTGGCACTGGCATTGGAGACAGCCTGTTCATTCTGCTGTCTTGTTGGTTTGATGACCTTGATGGGCGTCCTCTGGCCCGTGGAACTTGTGCTGGCCCCTCCTGGGAGCGAGCGGCCAGTGCCACGGCTGGCATCTCCCCAGTTGCCTCAGCCTCATCAGATGCCATGGTCACTGGCAGAGGGGCGGAGGAGCTGCTGCCCTCATTCGGAGCGCCCTGAGAGGAGCCCGCAGAGACGATAGGCAACTTGTGCAGCAACATGAGGTCGCTTTGGATCTCCCTGCTCACCACTGATGAACGGGCACCTAGCTAGGATACTGGGTGCCCAATCCATCTCCCACACTGTCTCTGATCAGCTGAGGTCATTGCTGGTGTGAGGGCTTGCAGGTCCGAGTGCATCCCCAGGGACCCCTGATTAAGTTCCTCGAGGAGCCGCTCCATGAGAGTCGCCACTCTCTCCATGGAGGAGGCATTACACTCAGCCATGAGGGTCAACGCAGTGCTTATGTTCCACAGGGACTCCTCCACAACGGACACCATGGCACACATTCCCTGCCAGATCCTCCTGCACACCCTGCTCAGCATCTGCTGCCTCATGGACGAATCCAGAGGCCCATCATCAGGCATCAACTGAGCATTGTCCTGGTCCCCAGCAGTCCTCCGACTGCAGGTGCCCTGGGCACTCTCCGCCTGCGCCTCAAGAGAGTGTGAAGTGCCCTCACTAATGTGCACTGAGATACTAGACAGCGATCTTATGCCCACAGAGGTGCTGGTATCTGTGCTGGTGCCTGGTGCTGATATCTGCACTGGTGCCTGCTTGACAGAGAGGGTGTGATGCTGGTGTATGTTCAGCATGCTGATCCTCAGGGGTCGGGGTGGTTCTTCAGGCTCCTCAGAACGAAGGGCTGCTGATGAGCCTAAAAGGGAGAAGAAGGACATGTCATTAGTTTTAACTCATTAGACTGTCAGTGTGCATGCCTGGCACCCTGATGAGACAGAGATCTGCAACATGGTGCCCTCATCTTTCCACTATCAATGGGCATTGCAGGTTCACGGCTCACATCAATATAGAGACTACACTGGAATGGTTGCAAAGAGCCACATTCTAACTTCAGTGCACTGCACTCTTACCCCATCTCTGACGCCCCAACTTCACCATGGCCGCATGGCCGAGGTGCATGGCACCTCACCAGCTCCAGGGCCTGTATCGACTGAGGATTAAGAGGTGTGGGGGTCCGCCGCCAGTCCGTGACCTCTGCATTTTTATGGGATGTTTTCTCCTGAAAGGATAGAGGAGCACTGATTAGTCCACTCTCTACCTGCAGCCCCATTGCAGCCTGGCCAATCCCACCTGAGGAACACCTCGCAGCGCTCAGCCGGTTCATGACCTTGGAGCCGCAAGGCACTCTGTCCAAGCAGCCAGGCGCACCGCCTTGGCCAGATCCTGCCGCAATGACATTTGCCACTCATACGGTAACATCTCTGAGGTCCACAGGGGGATGGGCAGCTCTTACCTGTTCTGCAAAGTGACCTATGCCAAGACGGTACTCACCCTTCCCGATCGCAGAAGATCGTTAAAGCGCTTCTGGCACTGCACCTATGTGCGCCTCACTACTTCGTGGCTGCTGACCCTGGATGTGACCTCCTCCCAAGCCTTTTTGGTGAGGTGGTGGGGGCCTCCTCCTCCCATCCCTGGGGACAAGTGTTTCCCTCCTCACTGCCACCTCTTCCAGGAGGGCAGTGAAGCACTCATTTGAGAAACAGGGAGCTGACTGCCCCATTGACCTGCCCTCCTACCTGCCATGTCCACCCGCTACAGACTCCATGCACAGGACCTCTGCCTCTGGCCGCCGGGTCGCCATTGGACCCAGCAGGCATTAAGCCCGCGCCCTCACCCACCCCTTCGCACTCATTCACAGACCACGTCTCAAGCTGTGTGGGCCTTAATTGGTCCGCCCACGTTAAATCAGTGTGCTGCCGATCGCAAGTGGCGGTCCGCTTCCCAACCGCCCCCGCCGAGCACCCCCGCCAAGGGTAAAATTCTGCCCCCATGTGTCTTACTGTCGCCTTAGTGAAAGTGTAACAGGAGTTAGATTGATTAGGGGATTTAGAAATTATCATAGTCGTAATTTGTAGATCTATGTATGTATTTAAACTCATTCCTTCTATTAATACATGTTTAATCTAGTTTTGTATAAACCGATAAGACTTGGTGGTCTTATTACTACTGAATTCAAGGCACATCTCGAAATTTATACAAACTGCAAAACAAGTTGTGGCAGTTCTTTCAAGTTTCCCTTTTGGATTTGAACAGCTCAGCCCTTACCATCGGCTGTGCCATAACAATATTTCCTCAACTTCCCTCCCAGACGCTTGTCACACCATGAGCCAACCAGTCTCACTGAATTCCTTCTTTCACATGAGGGTTTCCACTCTCCACTCTCCAAGGACTCGCCTTGGAATTCTCCCAAACCGATGCTTTCTCTCAGGTGCCTTTCGCAAGGGTTAACCTGCAAGGCTTCGAACTCTCCTTCCAGTATTCTTCTCCCCTGGGTCACCACATGCATTCAAGCTTTATTCCACCCACTCTCTCTCACTGACTCAGCCGCCAACAGTACGCCACTGCTTCACATGCCCGTAGCAAAAAGTTGCAGACCTTCAGTTGTCTCTTTTAACCTTCTGGCTTCTCACAAGCTTTTATAGTGCTTTAAATCTGCTTCCTGCAACATTTGCCTCTTTAAGTTTGAAGCTTGGAGCCTTTCTCTGCTTCTCACTCTTAACTTCACTTAACAGGACCTTTTCCAGGTTACTGTCTTTCCTTTGACTAGAAGGTCTACTTTGGACTTTCCCCTCCTCCACTCCCCTGGATTTTTGGGGCTGTTCTTTAGCATGGGACTTGTTATCTGTGCCCTTTGCTCTAGTCTCTCCTGGCAGCTACTTTCAACCAACTTTAGCTTGGAGCTGGCTATCTGCCCCTTCTAGGTCGCTTCTGTTTGGCAGCTGTCTTCCAAACCAGCTGAACTCCAACAGCTTCCAAAACAAACTGCTATTTTACTTGTGTGTGTGCGTCTTTGGAGAGACCTGCTTCTCTGGCCCCCTGTTGCTAGGCAACAGTTCAGGTTCTCTGCTCTTGTTTGTTTGACTTAGCCACCACAGTTGTAAAACTCTCATTAGAAATGCAGGCACCCCTTAAAGTGAAACTAAAACTGTGTTTGACCTTTCTTAACACACACACAATTACAAAGATACAAATCAATCTTAAACATTAAAGCTAAAACTCATTCCTAACACCCACAAATACAAAAATAACTTGCCTTTCCTAACACTTGCCCAGGAAAGAGACAAAAACAAATGCTATCAACACGAGAGAAGCCAGAACTTTCAAAGCTTTAGGTTTTGAACATGAGGCCTTGGATTGAGATAAGGTGAACCACAAGTGTTCTGATAACACCCAAATATCGTTTCCTGGAAACCTGAGCATCAGGGGCTTCACATAATGAAAAGTTACGGGAGAAAGCGAAAGAAAGATGGACAACCTTCTGGGTGGACGCAAATCATGGTTTAA